>NC_056747.1:716890386-717190386 GCF_019279795.1 Protopterus annectens | reverse complement strand
ACAATGCCATGGCTAGTCTGCAAAGGGGGTAGGAATGTGTACCCCCATGCTTGTTTATGTACCACATAACCGTGGTGCTGTCCGTCTTTATCAGAAGTTGTCCTGGATGAAGTAAGTCCTTGCAGGCTGTCAGGACATTCTGAACAGCTAGCATTTCTTTCTGGTTGATAATGCAGATGCATTTGTTTGGGTTCCATATGACCTGAATGCATCTCCCTGCCAAGTAAGCCCCCCAAGCATGGTCTGATGCATCTGTAGTTAGGATTTGGGTGACAGGGGGTAGAGTGAAAGACCGTCCCTTGTTTTGGTGACATGTCTCTGCCCACCAAAGAAACTCCTCTTGTAGGCAGGGAATGAGGGGAATCATTGTTTCCAGACCGTGACAATGGTGACTCCATAAACTTTTTAGATACCATTGAAGTTTCCTCATATACAGTCTTGCATATGGAATTAGTAGAATGCAAGATGCCATGAACCCCAAAGCCTGCAGAATTTGTCTTGCAGATAACTGGGTTTTGTTGCCATCTGTTTGAAGTATATAGTCCGTTGCCTTTGTTTGTCTGGCGTAAGGTAAGCCATCTGGGCAGTTGTATTCAAGCTTGCACCCAGGAATATAATTTTTTGAGAGGGTACCAGTTGTGATTTCTTTGAGTTTATTGTGTACCCTAGGCATGTTAGAAGCCTTTTTACAAACACCAGATGGTGAAGAAGAATGCCCTTGCTTTCTGCTTGAATGAGACAGTCATCCAAGTAAGGATAGATTTGTATGCTTCTTTGTCTGCAAAATGCAATTACTGGTGCCAGGCACATTGTAAAGACCCTGGGTGCAGTAGATAAGCCAAAGGGCAGTCTAGAGAATTGGTAATGCATAAAACCTGCCTTGAAGCGGAGGTATCTTCTGCACGATTTCCTTATTGGGGTATGCAGGTATGCCTCTTTCAAGTTTAGAGTCACTAACCAAGCGTTCTGGCCCAGCATGGGCAGTAGCTGTTGTAAAGTCAGCATTTTGAATTTTGGAATGTCCAAGAACATGTTCAAAATTGATAAGTCCAGTATTGGACGCCAGGCATGGTCTTTTATGGGTACCAGGAAGAGTCTTGAATAAAAATCATGCCCTTTTTCCTGTTCTGGTACTGGCTGAATAGTCCCCATATCCATGAAGTACATAACTTGTTTCTGAGCCTCTGCCCATTGATTTTGTATGGAAATGAAATCTGTACTCCTGGGATACTATGTTTAATACCCACTTGTCCTGGGTAATTAACTGCCAATTTTGAGCATTAAGGGCTAATTTTCCCCCCAAGGGGGCTGCCAAAAGATAAGTGCTTGGTGATGGTAGAGGGAAGTCACTGAGACTGGAGGTAGAGGCACCCCATTGCTTTGACCTGTAAGAACCCTGTGATTGGTATCTAGAGCCTTTTGAGCGCCTGGATTTGCCTTGTGAGGCTCTGTTGGACACAGGAAAGGACCAACTTTTAGTAGGCCTGTGCCTACTGAATCTGGGGAGCTGCACTTGTACGACATCTTTTACAGTTTGCATAGATTTAGCTTTGTCTTCCATTTTCTTTAAAACCTCTTTTGCCTTATTAGCAAACAGTGTATCATGTTGTAAAGGTGCATCCAACAATTTAGCTTTAACATGTTCAGGCAGATTTTGCTCCTTGAGGCAGGCATGCCTTCTAATCACAGATCCAGTAACTATGGCCCTGCAAGAGGGCTCCAAGGAATCAAAACCACGTTGCTAAGTATGCTTTCCAACCTGTTCTGCTGCATGCAATAATTCCTGTAATTCTTTATTTTCCACACAATCAGAAATCAACATAAGTTTCTGTTTCAATAAGCCCATAACATGCTCTTGATATTTAAGCATATGAAACTGGCAGGTTAAGGCCCCAATTGCCAAGGTTGCAGACGTATAAACCTTCTTTCCTCATCTATCAAGCACCCTGGAATCTCTATCAGAGGGGGTAGGATTTTTGGCTGTAGAGGCCTTTACACCTTTGGGACCCTGTGAGATAGTTTCAGGATCAGCAACAGGATTTTTGAATAAAAATTTGTGGGAGTCAGGAACCCTGTAATATCTGTCTGGCTTACTAGGAGCCAGAGGTAGGGAATCAGGAGCCATGCTTAATTCTGAAAACACATCATCAACAATGTCTAATACAGGAGGTATACCCAAAGGCCTATGCTAAGGAAGAAGGAAATCCCTAAGCCTCTTTTTTGATTCAGAGAAATCCTGACTCTTCCAACGAAAATGTTCCTTTAAAGTATGCAAGGTTTCTACAAAATAATAATTCTCAGGAGGAGATGCAGATGGGATGAATTCTTCTGCATCTGAATCCTCATAGGGTGGTATAGAAAATTCCTGATCAAAAGAGGAATCAGAAGAAATAAAAACCTGATCTGAAGATTAATAATCAGTGTCTTGCCTAAGCCTCTTAGTGGGGGGGGGGGGGGGGTTGGGAACCCCTGATCAAGGTAATTAAGTCATCAGCCATTTTGATCATGTGTTTTTTAGGCATAGGGGCCTGAGCACGTGGCTCATGCATCAGTTTTTTGGACTTAGAAGTTGTTTTTGTTTTTGAAGCTGGCATCGGTTTTATATAGAAATGTTGAGGTTTGAAAACACCCTCAGAAGCCAGTGCCAGCTCAGCGGCTCCAGACCCATCCGAGGGAGAGACATCCGTGGGTTCAAGACTCTGAGAATCTTGCGGCATACCGGACTCCACATGGGTCTTGGTAGAGGCCTGCAACTCAAAAGTAGCAGGTATCAGGAGCTACGAAAGTGCCTCACTGAGTACCGGCGAACCGGCGACTGGCTTAGGAGAAGCTTCATCGTCGGTTTTGG
This sequence comes from Protopterus annectens, assembly GCF_019279795.1. NCBI lineage: Eukaryota > Metazoa > Chordata > Ceratodontiformes > Protopteridae > Protopterus > Protopterus annectens. The sequence continues at coordinate 717,187,538 of NC_056747.1, read as the reverse complement.
ACCTCAACGGTCTCTTTTCCTTTGCGTTTTTTGTGAACTCTGGTAGTCGGATTGCTATCCGACGACATTTCATGGTAATTAAATCTGGTTCCAAAATATTTTGAAGCAAAAATATACCGACGCTTAATAGTGCGTTGGTTAAATCTAGTACAAAACCGACAGTAAGGCACGTTATGATCTGGGCCTAGGCAAGGAATACAGTACAAATGAAAATCCTTATGAGGTATTTGCTTCCCACAAGTAATGCAATTAACAACTTTTACTGACATCGGTAAGGAGCAATAAAAAGTTTCCCCAATTGGGTACTTAGCTTTAATTTAAGACTTTGGTTCTGAAACTCAAATGCAAAAATTTCAGGAGTCGGACGACCGACACTTGCTAACTGCTTCTGCTTCGGGCACTGCGTGGCAAGAAAGACTGAATAAAATGGTGTTGGCTGCATGCTTTATACCCCTGACGACTTGACGTTATGGAAGAAGAGACCGCAACCGACGCAAGACCCAAGACTTTGATATTCAGGCCGACTGAGGGCAACCTGCCAGCAGATTACGCAAATGTAATGACTGCAACAGTGAAACATGAAGAACATCACCACAAAGACCCAGAAGATCTGTCAGGAGCCTTTGGTGGGGGCCAGTGGGAGGGTGTGATGACTGGAAAAAGATCAACAACTCAGATAGAACGTTATGGTAAGACATAACTTCTTTATCTAAAGTTGTTAATCTTCTTCCTATTCACCACTGATGGGACAGAATCCCAAGCTACTTGGAGAACCTGGGTGGTCCTTATGGAAGAACATTCCTGAGAACCATTGAGCCAAAGTTGCTCTTCCACTGGAGATCAGATCCAATTTGTAATGCTTGATGAAGGTATGGGGTTTAGCCCAAATGGCTGCTGCACAGATGTCATCCATTGAGGCTCTAGGGTGGAAGGCAACAGACGATGCAATAGTCCTAGTTAAGTGAGTGATTTGAGCAGGCTTAGATTCATTCGTAAGCGAATATGAGAAGGTAATGCAATCCCTGAGCCATTTTGACAAAGTAACTTTAGATACTGCACACCCCATTCTAGGACCAGAAAAGGAAATGAAAAGTTGGTCCGACTTGCGAAAGGACTTAGTTCTGTCCAGGTAGAAACAAAGTTGTCTACGAACATCCAATGAATGCAAGCAGTATTCTCCCTTGTTTGAATAATTTGGAAAGAATACAGGGAGCTCAATGGAATGATTAATAGAAAAGTCGGAAACCACCTTGGGGAGAAAGGATGGATTAGTACGAAGTGATACTCTGTCCTTATGGAAGATCAGATAGGGACTCAATGCATAAGGCTTGCAACTCAGATATTCATCTGGCTGAAGTGACTGCGATTTCCATGACACAATTTCTGATGACATGTTGCAGCAGGTTCAAAAGGGGGTAGACAGAGAGACTGGAGAACCTGGGAAAGATTCCATGCCTCCACCAGTTGCCTAATAGGAGGTCTGCTATGGAAAATTCCCTTGAGGAAGATCTTGCAAAGTCGGGTGGAAATAAGCGAGACTCTGAACCATTACGGAAGTTAGAAATAGCTGCTAAATGGACTCGAATGGTGGAAGCTGATGCACCATTGTCAAACAACTCAGAAAGGTAATGAAGAATAGTAGCTACGGGTGATGAAAACGGATCTAGCATCTAATCATGTGACCAGATAGAGACTCTTTTCCATTTGTCCCTGTAAAGTTTTCTGGTGGATGGTTTGTGGGAGGCCAGGATAATATCACAGACAGTTGAGGAGAGGATTTCCTACCTCATGGATAAGCCAAACCGTCAGCTTGAGAGTGGAAAGATTCGGTGGAGTCAGCCCTTGTGGGTGAGATATGAGGTCCTGACGAGTGTCCAGGATCCAAGGAGGTTGTAACAGGTGAGGTCGGAAGAAGGGAAACCACACTTGATGAGGCCAGAATGGGGCAATGAAGATCATTTTGCTTCTCAACCGTATAGCTTTCTTTAGAAAAAGAGGGATCAGAGGTATCGGAGGATAAGCATAAAGGAGACCCACGGGCCAATCGTGAGTCAAAGCGTCTCTCGGTGACTCCCCATGAGGGGGAAAGAGGGCAAAGTAGCTGCTGCATTTTGTATTTGAGGGGGAGGCAAAAAGGTTGCAGCATGGTTGGCCCCAACGGCTGAAGATTTCTGCCAACACACTCGGATTAAGAGACCACTCGTGAGGATGAAGGATGCATCTGATCAGCCTGTCAGCAATTACATTGGAGCTCCCTGGGATATGCATTGCGATTAGAAAGTGGTTGGACGCTATCGTCCAATGCCAGATTCTCATGGCTTCGCGACACAGGGGGTAGGATTTGGTCCCTCCCTGTTTGTTTATGTACCAGACAATGCACATGACCAACTGGATAGCAAATGTTCCTGTCGGATGGAATGCTTGCAACGCCAACAGCACCACTCTTAACTCCAGGACATTGATATGCAAGTTGACCTTTATGCTGGACCACGTGCCTTGTAATGACTTTCCCTGGAAGTGCCCCCCCCAACCTATCAGGGAAGCATCCATGGTCACTGTGGTGCTGGGTTGGGGAGCCTGGAAGGGGTGACACCAAAGATTTTCGTCTGTACTCACCCACCAGAGGAGATCTTGTTTGCAGGAGTTGGTGATGAGAATCTGTGAGGTCAGGGGATGAAGGCTGGATATCCACTGGGACAGAAGGAGCCATTGTAGCAGTCTCATATGCAATCTGGTTAGGGAAACAATTGGGATGGCTGCCGCCATAGACACCAGAGCCTGAAGAACTTCCCTAGCAGACACCTTTCTTCGACAAGAGTATCACTTGAACTTGTGCCCTTAATCCCTGAAGCCTGTGAGAGTGAGAGAGACCAGACTTGTTTGAGTGTTGAGTACTGCCCCTATAAATTCCAATTGTTGTGAGGGCTGAAGATTGGATTTTTCCAGTGAATGGTGAAGCCCAGCGACTCAACTAGTACTAGAGTGTAGCGGAGGGCCCTGGCCAGGAGGCGCTTGGTGGGGGTGGAGAGAAGCCAATCATCTAAATACGTAAACACTTGGAATCCCTGAAGTCTCAGATGAGCTGTGACCACTGCTAGGCATTTCGTGAACACTCTGGGGGCCATTGAGAGAACGAATGGCAGGGCTCTGAAGTGGTAATGATTGGCTCCCAGCTGGAAGCGAAGGAGACTCCTGGAGCGTTTGTCCATTTTGATGTGGTAATACGCATCCCGGAGGTCTATCGAGCATATCCACACACCCTCGCGAAGAAAAGGGAGGATGGATTGAATCGTGACCATGCAGAACTTGGTCTGAAACACTGATTTGTTTAGCTGGCTGAGATCGAAAATGGGCCTCTAGTCCCCGGTCTTTTTTGGCACTAAAAAGAATCTCGAATAAAAACAGGATCCACACTGGTCTGGGGGGACCTGTTGGACGACTCGTTTTTGACATAGCTTTCTTATTTCGGAAGCTGCCTCCTCCCTCTGAGTGGGTGGAACATCGGGAAGGAATTTCGAAGGTCTTGGGTAAGATATTAGAGGGATGTCATAGCCTCTGGAAATTGCTCTCTGCACCCATTGATCGTTTGTAATAGAGAGCCAGGCAGCTAGGTGCAGAGAGAAACGAGCCCCGACCGCTTCCAGAGGAAAGCAATTGGGCAGCGCTTCAGGAGTGCTGATACAGTCTTCCTGAGAAAGAATCTCTGGAGTCCTGATTTCAGGGAACCCCTATGCCCCGAAAGGGGCATCTTTCATTACTGGAACCCCCTCTGCCTCTGGGGGAGTCCTCACCACGTGCCTCACGGAAAGGACCTTGAGACTTTTTGTGCCACATCTTTCCACTCCTCTGGTTTCTGGAGAAGGAGCGTTGAGGTTTGGAAAAATGCAGACCCATGGCAGACAAGGTCTTACAGTCTTGTTCGCACCTGGCAAATGTGTCCTTGACCTTAGAACCGAACAGAGCGGATGGTTCGATGGGGGCATTTAAAAAGGAAGACTTGGAGTCCACGAGGTCAGAAATGCGCATCCAGGCATGGCATCTCATTACTATGCCTGCACCCGCAACTCTAGCAGCCCCTTTGGATGCGTGGGACAACAACCTCATAGATGAGTTGGAAACTGACTCTAGGGTGGCAAGTTGGGAAGCAACTTTATCACGTGCCCCATCCAAAACTTGACCTGCGAGGGTTCCAGAGAGCTCTGTGATGAAATCACTCTGGAACCTTGTAAAATGTGCCAAAAAGTTCAGAGACCTGACAGCAAAGGTCGCTGAAGCAAAAACTCACTTCCCTAACCTGTCCACCGCCCGGGACTCTCTGTTGGGCGGGTGGACTGTAGGACTTTTCTCTGCAAGGTCCTTTTTCATGGCCACTGCCAACACCATAGCGTCTACTGGCAAACCTCAAGACTAATGGGGTTGATCCTCTGGAGGGGAGAGTATCTTATCTGATCTCCTGGGGATGGCCTCAACGGTGTCAGGATTCTTCCATGCCCACTGCATGATGAGCATGACTAACTAATCGGCAAGGGGGTCACCTAAAAAGTAGAGGGCCGAGAGTGGAGCGCCTGCAGGAATACGGATTCCTCCGAGGAAGGGTTGGAGGGCTTCCAGTTACCCCCCTGCTTCAAGATTTCCAGGATGTCTCCAAATGAGACATCACCAGGGGCTGACCGTGGGGACCCTTCCCCATTATTGTAGTCCGTATCTTCTGTGAGGGACTCCTCTGGGGACTCCATATGTTTCCTCTTACATGCCCATTTCCAAGGGGGTTCTTTGGTGGGAGCATCCAAAGAAGACTCAGAAAGGGAAATACCCTGTACAGGGGTTTACTGGGTCTTGCGCTCTCGGAGTCCTGGGGGTTGGCCTTTGATAGCTGCAGCTCAGAGGGAACGGATGGTAGTTCCAATGTAGGAGGATTGCTCGAAGCAAGCACCCTTCTCCATCACCTGGAAAGCAGGCCCGCCTAAAGAGGAATGGCAGCCCGGAACCAGAGTCACACCCCGCTCCACTTGATCCGCTAATGGGAATGGAGCCTCAAGCAAAACCGGGGCGGGAGTCACCCTCAGGCCCGAAAATGGAACTGGTGACACAACCAGAACCATGGCCAGAAACGAGGGTTCCACCCCCCCCCCCAGCATGAGATTGAGGAAGAGTGGGTTCCGACGGAACAGACACCCAAAGGGGCCTTGGAGCCTCAGACACGGTCGTTGTTGGCACTGAGGCAAATGATCCTCTCGTAGATGTTGAAAATATGAGCCTCGGATTCGAGGGGGTCCAAGGGAGGAGAATACGTGGGGGTCACCAGGGCAATGGACCCAAAACCCAGACTGGGGTGGGCTCTAGGAAAATTTGTAATTCCTCTGGCTGTTAGAAGCTGATTAAAGAGGCGCACCACGTCCAATTCAAATAGGCTCCGGGTGGACCTTACAGATGCCCCTGAGGGGGAATCTGGTCATTCCAAAAAGGGGTTGAAGGCTTGTCCGGCAAATGGATCCGCAGCCAGGGAGTACTGGGTCTGTGGTGGATTGCAAAATGGCACAGAGGATTCCAGTTTAGAAATTGGTAGCAGGGGAATAATCGGAGCTGAGAATGGGCTCGGAGCCAAAGTCACAGCTGGGGTGGAGGTCAATAGCGGCTCTGAAGATGTCAGAAGAAAACAAGCGGAGATGGGGGACGCCAGTGTCGAGGTAGAGGCAGGCATACTGTCTGGAACTGAAGTTGCAGTGGGGGCCATAGTCGTCGGTGCCAGGACCGGCGCTGATAAGGCTATCATGGCAACTTCTGTACGAACCACTGGAGCCAAACTCGGAGCCGAGGAGGCGATTCGATGCTCAGTAGAAGTCTTACGGGCCTTGTGCTTATGAGTCTTGCCCCAATCACCAGCCAGTGAAGAGGGGTCAGAACAAGGACATTATTTGTCCACAGAAGGAGGGCATGAGACCTCTGATGCAGAAATAGCCTCCGAAAAAGACGAAGCAAGCAGGCCCTTGAGGATTAACTTGTTTCACCTTTCATTCAGTGTCCGCTGACTGAAGCTGGCACAAATGTCACAGGGAGGTTTCGCCAGTAAGTGCGGAACCCCCAAACAATACACACATTCCTCATGAAGATCACTATTCGGGTGTTTACTACTGCAAGAAGAGCAGTGTTTAAACCCTGTAGTCCCATTCTTTTCAGACATAACAGTAGAAACACACACAACGCTAAACTAGAAGAAAGAGAGTGAGAGGGAAATACCAACAAAGGTATAGGGAATACCACAAGGGTAAAATGGGCAAATACCAACAATGGTACGATAAAGGAGATACCTGTGGGTAGAGCTTAGTGTGAAAACAGAGAAAAATAATAATTTGACAGGAAAGAACTCACAAATAATTATAAAATTTGAAAAATATAACAGCTGGAGAGCTCGGTGAAATGCTGCTATATGGCAAACAAAATCTGAGGTAACTGTGTGAAGGGCATTGTGGGTAGCAGCTTAGCTCGAGAGTTTTTGGTGCACACAAGCCTGGTATAAGGCTGACTCGGTTCCGAGGGCTCAAAACTGAACCCATCAGTGATGAATAGGAAGAAGATTAACAACTTTAGATAATTTGTTTGAAATGTGTGGACGTAATCTGATTCTGTCAAAAGGCTTAGGGTCCGCCCATTAGAAGTTACATTACAAACTTTCTGAACTCTATTGGAGAGAATGAGTTAAAACGAAGCAGTTATGCAGGAAACTGGAACTAGCTTTTTCGGCTATGGATGACAGACATAGCAAAACAGAACATTTTTGGGAAAGGGAAGTTGTAATACTTCTAAGAGGCCTAGTTTGATTGTTATATATTGTTAGGCTATAATAAACCAAAGCCAGCAAAAGTCATGCAGACCCTGAAGGAAAGGGGCTGAAGAGATTTCCAAAATGAAGTGAGTATGAGATAAAAGCCATTGAAATTAAGTCTTTCCATTGAAGTAGGAGGAAGAATGACAGAAAACAAGTGCAGCAGTTCTTTAGCTTTTCTGTCAGGGTCAGAGAAAATCACTACCCTGCAGAATGGGGAAGGGCTGGGCATTCCTACCCACAGAAACCCAAGATCACGACATTAACTTTAAATTCGGTCTTTCCACCCTTTCTTGCCCTGTCACAACGTAAAGCTTAGACCAATTTAAGAAAAATTACTTACTTTAATATCACAGCATCTTGCTGATAAAACTCCTCCCTCCTCTCATGCAGAATGCCTATGAGTGCATACTAAACAGAACTCAGATAAAAAACAAACAGTCCTGTGCAAACCTGTAGTAGCCAATGTTCCACGTCTCAAAAACAACACCGGTAAAGTTCCAATATCTTAACTTCTTTCCCCACAGTAAAAACAATGAGTTTAGTGCTTTCATCTTTTTTTTACTTTAAGACTACATCAGAACTAAAACCTGACTGATGAAAACACTTTAAATATACCTATACAATTAATTAGTAACCAAGGGATGAACTAACAACAATAATCACCTAATTACATCCCATTAAATTAACTACGAAAACACAGTTTATTGTTGTGACAAACAGAAATGCTGCCAGCCCAGCCAGCTGGAATTTTATAAATAATTGTATGTCACTTGAAAATATTAATATGATTTATATAAAAATGTGACACTGCCAGCCCAGCTATCTGGAATTTTGTAAATAATCATATGTCATTTGTGAATATTAATATGATCCATAGGCTTGTCCTACAAATGTAAGAGAACTATACGTTATGTGTATATTAAGCTACTAGTGCAGAAGTGTGTGTTGAACTGTATGTTATGTACCGAGCTTCAAGAATGTAACCACAGTGTACCCTACTGGAAAAGAAAACTGTATATGGACTATGCGCCTGTACAAATGTGTTTTTTTCATGGTAGAAGCTGGAACATACAGAGTTAACTTGCAACCCCTCAAGAAAATAAATTAAAAAGTAGTGTTTTACGACTGTGTTTCACTGCAGCAAAGAGGCATGCCCCGGGATTCATGAAGCTTGTGCCAGGCACAGGCGTAGCAAAGGCAGTATAACGCCAAATATGGCCGTCGAGCGATTCAGGTATGATCCAATTCCACGTGCAATACCGGCGTACGCCAGAACTGCGCAGCCCACGGCTTAGGTATGCTAATCACCCCATGCGCAGTGCCGCACCATGCAAATGAAGGTATAGAGCGATTCATGAAGTGGTGCAGGCGTAGCGTAAGCCCACGGAAATGTAAACCAAAAAACACGGTTTACATTTTCCCAAACAGAACATCAGAGCTATGTAAGCGGCCCAGACTCATGTATTACAAAGTTAACATATGCCAATGGCCAAATACGCAGCCAATGGCATAAGAAAAGATGCACAACACCTAAAAAAACATTTAATGTCATGTCCACAGTAACGCAAAGTACAACCACAGGGTATGTGTGCACAAACTGGAACACAAAGAAAATATATACAAATGTCATAAAATCGCAATGTAATACAAATCAGGATTTCACCATAATATGCAATGGCATGCATGGTACACCACAACCAAGCTGCAAGGGTTGCTAAGGGTCTGTGACAGTGATTGGCGCGGTAACTATGAATTAGTAGTCAATGCCATGCAAATGAGGCAGGCAATACTGAATCGCAAACGTCCCGTCGGATTAAGGATGTACCATACAGCGCAGCGCTATAACACAGAGGAATGGCTCAGAGGTATACATGACATCAGCAGTGGGGTGTGCCACCATAGCTGTAAGCACATTGGAGCAATGCAAATCTGGCCTGGCCGTTGCTAAGCAAAGCTGCAGGACAGGGGTGGGGAGGTAGGTATAGAATCGTTTAGCTGAGAGCACACATGGTGCCTGAAAGCGCATGTGTATGGGGATGAAAACGTGTCTGAAACCCGGTAAGCGGATGCACGTGCCATGAACCATGGTACAAACAGGAAGGTCAGGGGAAGAAAAGAAGGAAATGCCGCAGTAAGGTAATTGGAGTACAACTGAGCAATTAATAAGAAGTTATGTACCTACCATAACGTTCCATGTTAGTTGCCTTCTTCTCGCCTTCTTTCTTGCTGGATGGGTTCGGAGCCGATCCTCGGCTCCGACTCGGCCAATACTAAAGCTCGAGAGCTAATTCCACCGGCTCGAGGCTCCCCTATATCCCACAATGCTAGGGGTTAACTAGTCAGATCTCGTTTGATAGCTAGACCAAGCAATTCTAGTCTCCATAGCATGGAGAAGGGTAACCCACCTCTATGTAAACCAGAGTGTAAGGTATCCCAGACCTAACAAAAGGGGAAATAGAGGTGGTAAAACGTGTGGGAATGAAACTCTTCCAGAGGAAGATCACAAAATGAATTCCTATCGGTCTGTCCAGGCTTGGGGGAAGGAGGGTGGGACGCAAGAAAGAAGGCGAGAAGAAGACAACTAACATGGAACGTTATGGTAGGTACATAACTTCTTAATGTTAAGTTGTCTATCTCGCCTTCATTCTTGCTGGATGGGACTGCGTCCCTAGCACCTTATCCCGGGTGGCCTATCGGAACAGACTCTTGAAAACAGTGGAACCAAAGTTGGCACGGTTTCTGGAGACCATGTCCAATTTGTAATGTGAAATGAAGGTATGAGGAGAAGCCCAAGTGGCTGCTGCACAAATGGAATCTATTGGCAGCCTGTCCTGAAAAGCTACGGATGTAGCTAATGCCCTAGTTGAATGAGCTCTAGGTCTTGAAGGTAGTTTTTGATGCCTGATCTCATAGATGAAGGTAATTGTAGAGGTGAGCCATCTAGAAAGGGAAACTTTAGTAACTGGAAGGCCCAATTTCCCTTCCACATATGATAGAAAAAGCTGATCAGATTTCCTGAATTGTTTAGTCCTGTCTAAATATCTAAGTTGGCGGTGAACATCCAGAAAATGTAGCTTTTGTTCCGACCTGTTGGAATAGTTAGGAAAAGACGGGAGATCAATAGTTTGGTTTAGGTTTGTTTGAGAGGAAACCTTAGGTAAAAGGATGGATTAGTAATGAGGGATACCCTATCTTTGTGAAACACTAAGTAAGGAGGGCGACTGCACAGAGCATGGAGTTCAGATACCCTTCTCGCTGAAGTTATGGCTACTAGAAAAAGTGTCTTCCATGAAAGCAACTTCAGAGAACATGAAGCCGCTGGTTCGAAAGGGGGAAGGATTAAGGATGCCAGAACCAAGTTCAAGTCCCATTGAGGCGGGGGATCTTTGATTGGAGGTTTGAGAAGAAAACGCCTTAAAAGGCTTTGCAGAGCTTGTGAGCCATGATGCTAGACTCAGAGACACCTACATGATAATTAGATATAGCAGCCAAGTGAACTCTAATGGTAGATGAAAAAGAGCCTAAATGAAAGAGTTCTGCTAGAAAGTCTAGACTAGACTGTATAGGTGCAGTGAAGGGATCTATACTTTTTGATGCTGCCCAAAAGGAGAAGCATTTCCATTTGCTATTATAAATCTTCCGGGTAGAAGATTTATGAGAGGCTATCAAGATATCTCGGACCGAGCGAGATATTAAGGGAAGCCTGGCTAAGGTCAGAATCGGAGAAACCACACTGTGAGGTTGAGAGAATGAAGAGATTGGTGCAGCTGGCCCGAGTGGTGGGTCAACAGATCTGGCACTGGGTCTAGATGCCAAGGCTGCTCCAAAAGGTAATGATGAAGGAACGGAAACCATATCTGCCGAGGCCAGTAAGGGGCAATGAGGATCATTGTCACTCTCAAGGCGATGGCTTTCTGAATTAGTTGAGTTATCAGGGGAAAAGCATACAGAAGTCCCCGGGGCCAATCGTGGACTAGAGCGTGTCTGGTAGGATGGTCTGGTAACGGGAAGAGAGTGAAGTCGTCATGACACTTTCTGTTTTGGGGAGTAGCAAAAAGATCGCAGCAAGGCTGGCCCCATCGTTGCAACACTTCTTCCAGTACAGATTTCTTCAGAGACCACTCGTGGGGCATGAGAATTGCCCTGCTCAACTTGTCTGCAATCACGTTGGACTTCCCGGGAATGTGCATTGCTACCAGAAAATGCTGAGAAGAGATTGCCCATTGCCAAAGTCTGAGTGCCTCTCGACATAAGGGGTATGATCTGGTTCCGCCTTGTTTGTTGATGTACCACACTACGGACATGTTGTCCATCTGAATTGCAATAGTCCCTGTAGGAAGAGAGTCGTGAAGGGCTTGCAATGCTAAAAGCACTGCTCTCATCTCTAACACATTTATGTGCAAGTGGCACTCGAAAGGTTGCCACGTGCCCTGGACTGTCCTGCCCTGATAATGCCCCCCCCACCCGATCAGGGAGGCGTCTGTTGTCAACGTGGCGACTGGGGGGGGGGGTGAGTGAAGGGTCTTCCTTGGAGAACCTGAGGTGATGTGATCCACCAAGACAGTTGATTCTTACATGATTGAGTTATCAATATGGTGTGGGACATCGGGAGCTGTTGGAAGGACCATTGAGTAAACAGCATCCATTGGAGGATCCTCATGTGGAAGCGAGCTAAGAGGAGAAGGGGGATAGCTGCTGCCAAGAGTCCTAATACCTTCAAAACTAGTCTGGCTTTGACTTTGTTGCATTGTAAGAGAAGGTAAACTTGTTTGCGGATGTCTGACACACTCTGCTCTGTAAGTCTGGCTGAAAGTTTGAGTGTGTCTAATGTGGCGCCTATAAAGGTAATAGATTGACAAGGCGACAAGGCAGATTTTTCGGAATTTATTGAAATGCCTAGAGCTTGGCAAGTTTGGATAGTTAAGTCTCTGGATAGAAGAAGTTGATGTCTGGTGGTGGCAGTAAGGAGCCAGTCATCTAAATATGGAAACACCTGGAATCCTTGACGTCTCAAGTGAGCCGCGACCACTGCCATGCATTTGGTAAACACTCGGGGGGCTGTAGTGAGACCAAAGGGCAGGGCTCTGAACTGGTAGTGACTGGCTCCCAGCCTGAAGCGGAGAAATCTCCTGGAGCGTCTGTTCATCTTGATATGGTAGTACGCGTCCTGAAGATCTATCGAGCACATCCAATTGTCCTGACCCAAGAAGGGTAGAATGGACTGTAGTGTGACCATCCGGAATTTTGTTTTTCTGACATACTTGTTTAAGTTGCTGAGATCCTGTATGGGTCTCCAGTCCCCTGTTTTTTTTGGTACCAAAAAGAATTTGGAGTAGATTCCGGATCCTTGTTGGTCTGCTGGGACTGATTGGATAGCTCTTTTTGATAGCAGCTTTGAAATTTCTAGTGCTGCTTGTTCCCTTAGACTGGGTGGAACGTCTGGAAGGGATCCTCTTGGTTAGGATGGAATGTGAATAAAGGGAATTTTGTAACCCTCGGATATGATCGACTGTACCCATTTGTCTTGTGTAAGGGAAAGGCCAGGCTTTTGGGTACAGGGATAATCTTCCCCCGACTGCCTCCGAAGGTGGACAGCCGGGCAGCTCCTCAGGGATGCTGAAAGGGTTTATCAGAGAAAGTTTCTCTGCTACCCTGGTTTTGCGGACCTCCTCTGCCTCTAGGGCGGCGTCTATTATTATTCCCCTCTGCCTCTAGAGGGGAATCGACTTGTGCCAGATGAGACTCCTGGGTATGCTTATGAACCACATTTTTCCTCCCCTCTGACCTTTGGGATAAGGCCTAGAAGGGGGTAGAAAAACGGACTCCCACGGCAGAGAGAGTCTTACCTTCCACCTCGCACCTAGTCAATGTATCCTTCACCTGAGGGCCAAACAAGGATGATCCATCAAAGGGGGAATTGGTGAAGGACGCCTTGAAAGGGTCCGCAAAGTTACACAGCCACATCCAGGCATGACGTCATAAGGCAACGCCTGTGCCTGCGGCTCTACTCGCCCCATCCGCAATATACGAGATAAGCCGCATGGAGGAGTTAACGATGGAGTTCAGGGTTGCCAACTGGGAGTTCATTCTGTCTTGGAACCCCTCAGCTGTTGGATCCTTTACCTCTTCACTCATATCCTTGAGTAAATCTCTCTGGAGACGAGTGAAGTGACATAAGTAGTTCAGCGACCGCATTGAAAAGGTCGCTGATGAGAACATCCGCTTACCATACCTGTCCATGGTCTTAGATTCCTTATTAGGAGGATGGACAGGTACCGAAGGATCGGCTAACTCCTCCTTAGTGGCCGCAGCCACCACCATGGCATCGACGGGGACACCTTTACATAAAAAATCTTTATCTCTAGGGACAGTAATAAACTTAGACGGCCTCCTCTGGGTGGGTTCCACTGAATCAGGAGCCGTCCAGGCCTTCCTTGCCACCACTTCCATAAGGGGGTCAAAGGGAGGGGACACCCAGGAGGTAGAAGGGCGAGAGCCGAACGCCTCAAGGTACACTGACTCATCCTCTGAAGGGTTAACGGCTGGCCAGTTCCCCCTCTGTTTCAGGATCTCAAGGATGTCAGCAAAGGAGACATCCTCAGAGGGGGATCGAGGGGAACCTTCAGATTCCTCTAAGTCAGTGTCAGAGGTGATAGACTCAGGGGAGTCAATGTGCTTCCTCTTGCACTGCCTCTTCCTAGGGGGTTCTCCTACTGGGTCAGGAGAGGCCTCGGAAGAGGAGGAAATTCCCAATGGGGAAACTTGAGGAGTTGGCTCTCTGCGGTCTGAAGCAAGGGGGTGGGTAGAAATCACCGCAAGCACTGATGATGGAGGGGCTGACGGAGCCGACTGTGGGGCAGACACTGGTTCTAGCACGCTCCGCATGACCTCGAAGGCACCCCTATCGGGCAAGGCCGGAGGTCCCCGCTCTGAAGAGACCAGAACCCCCCCGGCACAGACAGGGACGGCTCCGAGGCCGATGTCGGAGCCGAACTCACCAGCGCCGAAGCACCGAGAGGGAGAGCGGGGTCAGACAAGGGTCCAATGCCACTCGCCCCCTCGGAGCCGACGAGGGAAGCTCGGCGCCGAGATCCCTCCAAAGAGGAGATCGGAGCAGATGACGGAGCCGAAAGGGAAGGTATCGGATCTGACTCGCCGACAGTCACGGCTCCGATGAGCCCCGGCTCCGAGCTCAAAGGAGTCGGAGGAGGAACACATTGAGGGACAGAAATAGCCGTTGACTGATGAGTCGGGCTATGAAGCATTTGGGCCAGTGCCTCGGACTTGAGAAGTCTACTCACTACCCTTTGCAAATCGTGGTCAGATAGCCTGGAAGACCGTGAGGAATGCGATCTATGGCTCCGCTCCGAAAGAAGAGGGGATCCTGGTGCTGAGTGAACGGAGCCGATGGAGGGAGACCTAGATCTCTTTCTCGAAGGTTGTTCCGATAAGAGTATCGGAGCCAACTGAGTCTTATCAGCCTCGGCTCCGGTAATAGTATGAGGCTTGGAAACATCAGCTCCAGTCGGAGCCGATGTCAAAGCAGTTTTGATGCTTCCAGAGGACTGCTCTGAAGCCGGAGCCGACTGTCTGGAAGTCTTAGAAGGCTTCCCCGACTCAGACTGGGTCGGGGGGGCCTTCAGACTTTAATAAGCCACGCAAAATCAATTTAGTTTTGCGTTCCTGCAGGACTCTAGGGCTGAAACCATGGCAGACAGCACATGAGTCCTGCAGGTGCAAAGGTCCCAGGCAATACACACAAGAAGTGTGACCGTCTGTCAGAGACATTTTCTGACAGCACGAGTCACACTTCTTGAAGCCTGAGACCTTGGAGTCCTTAGACATAGTAAAGGCCTAAATAATAAAAATACTCACACACACACATACACACACAGGCCTTTAAGAAAATATTAAATTCCAGTCACACTAAAGGACTAGGAGAAGGAGGGGAAGGGCCTAAGGCCTAAAGTTAAAGGGGAATAAAGGGAGGGATTATGGGCAAAAGAGGTGGATCGATTCAAGGAAAGGGATAATTAAAACTAAAAGCTATACTAAGAAAGTAATAGGGGTCTAAAGATTGTGAAAATAGAATAATTTTTCACTAACCTGCCAGAGCCGGTAAAAAAGCACCTCGTCAGCTAAGCAGCAAATGAGATCTGAGTAGTTACCGCCTAGCATTGTGGGATATAGGGGAGCCTCGAGCCGGTGGAATTAGCTCTTGAGCTTTAGTATTGGCAGAGTCGGAGCCGAGGATCGGCTCCGAACCCATCCAGCAAGAATGAAGGCGAGATAGACAACGTAACATCACCTATTAACTCACAGCGGGCAATCGACGGCAGCTGACATGTCTGCTCGCAGAAACCTGCAAACAGGATAGGGGAGGCATTGGAGTGCAAAGAAAGGAGAACTGTCATAGCAGAGCAAAGCAAACCTACAGTAGACCAGCAATAGAACACATTACGCAAGACAAGCCAGGTCTAGGAAAGTACAAATGAAAGCAGGTTGCTGGATGCATGCCAGAAAATGGTAGGTGAAACGTGAAGAAATGTAAAGGGAAGGGCAAGAGGTAATCCACGGCAGCCAAATGCAATTCAGCACCAAAGGCACCACAATAGTAGTTCCTGTAGTAAAACACGTAAGATACCCTGTAGCTATGATCGTACATACACACCCTATGACATCATTGGTGTTCACAGCACAATAGTATAAAGTGTGAAAGCACCCTGCACACACCTGTGTATTCCCAAACACTGCACCATAGGTGTAAACACACGGGGAACTTTTAAAATGTACATGTTGGGAGCTGCCATAGCTGTGATTCATCACCATGTGTTAGAGACTGACGGTGTTGTGGAGGATGTTGCTGACAACCACCGCAGGCCCCGGAGGAGGAGAAGTGTGTTCAGACCAAGGGTAACCTACCAGGGGCTACATGATCTGGAGATAGTAGAGCGTTACAGGGTGGATAGGGACATCTTACAGCAAATAGTTGAGCTGTGCCGGCCACGCCTGAGAACCAGAAACAACAGAGGGGAACCCATCCCAGTGGACACGAAGGTATGTGTAAGCTTGCGAATACTAGCCACAGGTACCTTTCAAAGGCCAACTGGAGATATAATGGGGATCTCACAGGCATCGGCATCAAGGGTACTACACCAGTTCCTGGATGCCATGTTACCACATGCCAATGAGCATATATACTTCCCCCGAACTCAGGAGGAGTTGGCCAGCAATATGCGTCACTTCCACCATGTGGCACACTACCCGCAGGTACTGGGTGCGCTAGACTGCACGCACATACATATCAAGTCACCACCCGGTGAGCATGGTAGGCGCTACATAAACCGCAAGGGATTCCACTCCATCAACTGCCAGGTTGTGTGCAATGCCCAGGGTATTATCATGGATGTCTGTGCTGGCAGCCCTGGAAGCTACCAAGACTCCCATATCTGGCATGCCTCACAGCTGTATCAGGTATTTGTTAGGGGGGACATCCCACATGGCCACCTTGTGGGGGATGGTGGCTATGCACTGGAGCCATGGATGATGACTCCCATCAGAAATGCACACACACCCATGCAAGAACGATATAATGAGGCACATGCACAAACCAGAATCATCATAGAGCATGTGTTCGGGATGCTGAAATCACGGTTCCGTTGCTTGGATACATCTGGTGGAGCCTTGCAGTACTCTCCAGGCACGTGTGCCCACATCTTCATAGTATGTGCCATGCTACATAATATGATAATGCGGAAAAAGCTGCAGCAGGGACAAAATGGTGAAGGCCCTCATAGCCCACCGCAATTGCCAATGCCATCACAGGCACAGAGGGATTCAGACCACGAACACCCTGTGCCAGCCCCAGTAGGCAGACGGTGGCGTGCCCAATATGCCTACACCTTGGCAAAGAGGGAACGTATAGCACACTCTGACAGTGCAGGCCCCTACGGACTGACACACCTCTCCACCTGCACACACAGTAAAATAGATGGCACACACACACACACGACCAACCTGTAAATTGTAATGTATAGGTGGCCTACTGTGTGAATCCTACATAGGCAGCCCTCAAACATTGTACACACAACAGCTATTGGAACAAGGAATGTCAACACCTGAACAGTACATGCACCTATCAGAATATGTTGGTGCTGTGTGTATAGGTTCCTAGGTACATCGGTAGGTACACGCCCGATTGTCAGAGGCCATACACCAAACTAGGCAAACAGTGTCTGCTGTCGCCGCAACATCGAGTAACCAACTGTCGCTCAGTGGAGCAGAAGCAATCGCGGGATCACATGTGTGTAAGCACTGTTCTGCACACACACTGCACGGATTCCCTGCTGCGTTAATGAGGGCCTCCATATAACGTAATCATGGATGTTGTGTCAAGGCATGGGGTGTACCCATGACAGGTATTCGTCACCCCAGCATGCTCCACCTACGGTTGTTTGAAGGTGTAGCACATTATCTTGTGTGGCTCACTGTGATATACATACTCAATGCTGGAGCACATCCAGTAAACATCACATGGACATACCAGTAGTTGGACTCATCCATATGTAAACTAACTGAGTTACCGATGTGAGTGCAGTATGGAGTAACAGCCGTAGTATAGTCCACAGACAAAACGCCATAACACGTGTACAGATCCCAGATGGCCAAGAGGTAAATGCAGTGACCGTTGTGCATGTTCCCGGTCCCACGTCCTGCAAGGGATGTAACCTAATCCAGAAGGCATGAATAATGCATGTCGGATGCAGGTCATCAGATCATGTTTAGCACACGTTAGCGGGAATATGCGTTGCCCAGTGCTGGTAAGCGTCGTTTAAATATGAGTATACAGATATGTGCGAAACAGGGCTAAGCTTCGCTGAATATCGCGCAGATCACGGTCAATGATGTCCAGATCAGGTGAAACCAGCATTATTCACCCCTGTACTAATAGCGCCTGTTCTGAAGGGTAAAACGACCAGTGCCAAGAGTAGAACATGCAATCATGTATACAATCACCTAACACTATGGTAGCCAAGATGTACCTATAGCAGTTGTGTAATGTGACAGGTTCAGACACAAACGTGCGGAGTCCAGGAAACAGTATACACCAAGTACACAATTTTTGCCTGTCACTTTCCCTGTTTTTATATACATATCCATATATATATATATATATATATATATATATATATATATAGATAGATATAATACAGATAGAAAGGGTGACAGAGAGATAAATGTTGATATATATGGATTCACCGATATCTGCAAATATACAGATAGGTCAACGACATTCATAAAACCTTGGAGGTACAAATAAATAGGACACCGCCAACTATGGAATGTGTCACATACCGACACACGTAACCACAAGGCTAAAAGACCAAAAGAACACAGTACCGGAACACTAGAACTGCGAGTAATATTATCACGATATGAAGGGACATTTAGTTACCGCTGCCGGTGCTGCGGTCCACGTAGATACTGTGTTCAACTGTGTTTGTGATTGCCGTAGTCTGTGTATGTGTATGTTGAGGGTGCCGTGTGCGTTTCCGTGTGACTGTAATGTGTGTGTGTGTGTCTGCATTGTGTGTCTGTTCGTGCCAACTCGGAGGTAGATCATTACGGTAGGTGTGGTTATAGCTAGCCATAGGCATACGGTTGCCACCTGTCCCACATTAGGAGGGACAGCCCCTCCCTGGGCAGTTGTGTCCTGACATAAAACATTACAAAGGGCAACTGTCCGAGATTGTAGGACAATGTTATGTCCCATATATTATGTAATAGTTGCATTAAATAGTTATGCCTGTATGTAAGAAACGTAAATGTTACATGCAATATGGTAAGTAGCCAAAGTCCTACAACAATAAGTATGTATTGAGGATAAAAGTATGTGCTATCCTGTGTACTGACCATGGTATGTGTTGGCCTGTAAACACCGATGCGTGTCCCACAAGTGTCCCACAATGGCCATTTGAAAAGGTGGCAACCCATGCCAAAGAGGTTCAGTTACCAACACAACTGCAATGACTGCAAATATCTGGGACAGAAATACACAGGACAGCTGTCAGTTAGAAACATCCCTTTACATATCACTGTAATTCCGGAGGTATGGAAGTATCAACCTCACCTGCATACTATATAGAAACCAATTAACAACGGCCCAATGTATAATCCCGTAACAAAAGTCTACTAACTGATAGCTCTTTAATTAGGGAAGGAGCCCACATACATATATGGAATATGTAGAAATGCAAGCCCCACAAACCTGTATATGCTACGTACACACACCTACATCCCCCACACACAAAACTATAGCAATACAGACTGTAATTACAGCACAAACATCCAGTCAGTCAATTACATCTGCAGAAGCGTTAACATACCTTGTGAGAGAAGCATTTAAAGGCGCCATGTGAAATCGTAGCCGTTGTATAATGGAACAAACGGCAATGTTATAGGTTTTCTTTGCAATAGTCCCTCAGTGTAAGAGAGATAGTTACGAATGTCCGGAACGATAACAAGGTATGTAGAACACTCGGTATGTAAGTGTATGTATAGCCTGTTTAGTATTAATTATGTTAGTGTATGTATAGCCTGTTTTGTATTAATTAAAAGTGTCCGCAATTCATAAAGTGGGAAAAGATATTATGTAGTGATGTCTTGCTGAGCATAGTAACGCTTGTAGAAATTGTGTGTCCTGCAGTGGGCCACAAGGTAAACATCACAGACACCACAAGGGATGCTACATGAGGGCTTTAAACAGAACAATTCCATATCACCCGCCATCAGTGGTAGGGTATGTCCAACAAGTACGTGCCATAGCAGGGGATAGTATATGTTGATACACCGTCACAGTAGGCATTTGTATGGGCATATAACGACAATGACATGTCGAAGGTGATCCCGCTGTGCAAAAATGCTTTGCATTATGGGATACTATATAAAATATGTGTAATGTACAGTATTGTAGGTAGATATGTCAGATATTCTACACAGCATAACAGGCATATCATGCATACCAAAGATATCGTCTATTGGCATGCACAATATACAATAACAGAATACATATGGCTTGTAGTCACGGGACACTGTAATAGCATGATAGCTAATCTAAATGGAAGGGCTACTCAATTAACCATGCACAAAGGACATGTAATAGCTTCACAGGTTCATAGTGGGGTACTATGCAGTCTGGCAAGTCTATGTGTAAGCACAACTACAGTGTTCACACCAGCGGCACCTCTCTAGGGTAGTGTCCTGTCTGTGAAGAGCAGAGCCATGTGTTACCTGCACCTCTGCACAGTACAGCCATTGCAGTGATTCCTGATGTACATGTGTCTCCCATCCACCAAGTGAGGTATCACATGAACAGTGCTACTGAGTGTCTCTGCGTGATGTACATAGGAATCATGTTCCAAAGCATGGTGAGTGTCTGGTTTGGGAATGTAACCCTCAAGCACATCCCACTCATCATTGCGTGTGTGCACATATCCATGAGCATGTTGCTCACAGTGGCTTTTGCTTATGTCGCTTATGTGGAGTATATCCATGAATATTGCTGTGGACATGGGCCCTGTCTGTTCAGCAGAGGTCAGTATGCAAATGTGTACAGACGTGGTGTCCGTAGTTCTGCCGCATACTTCAACTGTCGGAGCTCAATAAACGTCATGGCGTGTTAATGTTGTGGTATGTAAAGCCGTAGCTGTTGTGTAAGGTACACCCTAAACGGGGTGTTGTACCCTTGAATGTGTGTATACGTCTGGAGTTCAGAGGTACAATAGGTGCCTATGTTCCAGCTACAAACCCAGTACAGATAAGTGTGGCCAGGTAGAAGGATATCCACGCTACAGTGGCAATATGGTTATCAAAGGAGTGGGTGCGACATACGTGTGTACTACGAGCACGTACAATGTGACATGTATGTAAGGGACTACCACCTATGTGATAGTCAGTGGGTGAATGGTGTAATGCAAAGGGGATGTTCATGCACCCTGTGTCATGCAGCTTGAGGCCATGATATTGATATCAGGTATCTGTCACAGTAACACCCTTATGGAGGGGGTCAGTATCAGCTGGTGGATCAATCATGGCGCTTTGTATGCAGTTGTCTGTAAAGCTAGGCAGGAAAAGTCCCTCTGTTAGCCTGTACCTCACGGAAGCATATACTGAACATGAGGGGCCCTATGACTGAGGACTGTGGTATGCCAAGTGTAACTAATACAGTAGGTACTATGGTATGCTACCCTCACACTGTGTGTGTCCTGTCCGTGAGCCACTTTGCATAACATCCTGAGGCATAGGGGTCGATGTGCAGGTGGATGTGTATGTTGTCAATACCAGAATGGAGAACGGTGCTGCAAGGCAATGAGAGGACAATGTAGGCTGTGTGGACCCCCTTACCATCATCAACTACCCTGGTAACTGTATGAAAGGAGTCCACCAGGTGTAGGAGCCATGCTCTGGCCCTAACAAGTCCAACCTGGGTGGCATCAAAGGACCGGAGCCCACCGATGTCTCTGTGAATGACTTCCATGATGATGTGCCCCATAGCCTTGCAGAACAGTCCAGTCAGGTGTGTAGGGCAATAGTCCCCCTCGTGCATTGTGCCACCACCTGTGTGGAGTGTGATAACTGTTGCTGTGTGCCATTTAGGGGCCACAATGTCTGATACAAGGCTATTGCTGAATATGGTGGCCAAGTGGGGAGACATGTCGTTCAGAGGTTTGTGTAAATCACAGCCTAGGATGTTGGATGGTCACATGGGGCCAGTGTTCCAGGCCATATAGAGTGCAGGTTAGCACTGTGTAGGTGTGACCGCAGGGACACCGCAATGTTCCTGCATGGATTGTGGCCCTGTAGGGAGTGAGAGGGTGTAATGTTAGCATTGAACCCATCCGCCAGCATGTTGCCAACATCACCTGGTTCTGTAATGTTCCTGAGTAACTGTTGTATGTCAGAGCAGATGTGGGTATTGCCAATGACTACTGACATACCTCCATAATGCCTTGTGGTACACCCTGGAATGTGTCGCAGTAATGTTTACGTAGCTAGTTTCGGAGTATGTGATGAGGGATCCTGTAGCCCTACTGAGGCTGACCAGTGAGCTACCCCACCCATGGGATTGTACTCCACTTTGCAATAGCCTCCACCTGTTGTTGTAAATTATGTCCATGGAACTGGACCCCCAGAGTGGCGTCCGTTATCTGGTGGGTACCATCATGGCTCTGTGTGGAATAGCATGATCCATGCAGTCGTGTAAGTGCTAATGAAGTGCACTGGGGTATGTTTCAGCGTTTGTATGTGCATTGTCCATCTGCACGGGTGTCATGACGTTAACTACTGCTGTCATAAGACGTCTGTAGTAGGCGTTGTAGTACTCTTGTACTGTGCATGCCGTGAAGGGTGTGGTGCTGGGATGTGGATAACAAGGGTGATTAGCATATGTTCGGAATCCACCAATGAGGGGATAACCCCAGGTGTGGAACACCAGTCACATGTTGGTAGTGTCCACGTCAAGGATATTGTTGGTCTTGGAGGTGGTGTGTATGGGTTGATCCAGCCGAGTGGAGGTTATGAATCCCGGACAGCACTGGCCTAATGTATCGGTACATGAGTGGCTATCCCAGTTAAGTGTGGGGTAGTGTCAGTCTCACATCAGTAGTACCTGTTTGAGCCGTACTGTCCAGTACACCAAGAAATGAGGTCTGGTAACCGTGGGGTATGTTGTTGAATGCGTAGCTTGTGACAATGTGTATAGCAGTTCTGGCCACAGTTAGTTGAACGTGGAGCACCTCTGATGCATTGTGCTAAGTAACTAGCCAGGATGTGTGTACAACATAGTGGAATATGGGAACACCTCAGCCGTAGGTGTGCTTGTCCAGGTTACGTGACTGAAAGGTATGGTCTGTGCATAACTTGTCATTGCAAGTGTACTCTACAGAGCCTAGAGGCAGGTCCCAGTCACTGCAGAGATATTGAAGTGGTCCATTATAAGGAGTGCCTTGCTTGCGTGCATCAGAGATGATGATGTCAAGCATTGCATCACATGACCCCATGTTTTGCTTGCCTGTTCCCGTTCTGGTGGTGAATGTAATTGGAAACTGTGCAAGACAGGCAGTACAGAAGCAGCAAGAGCCTTACATGTTATCTGTACTCCCAGGGCTGACAGGTGCAGGTCATCTGTGCCAAAGCATCGCGTTCTGTTGACCATGTCAAAGCGGACAGATACCAGATGCCTGTGGAATGACAGCAGAAGCATAGACAACTGTTGAAGTGACACAGTCAGTCGTTGTACAGTGGTATCAGGTCCGGATAAATGCATAATGCTCCCCAGGGCTTGGCCCATACCTACAGGGCTACAAGACCGGTGAGCTATTGCATGTACCTGCACACGTAGTCTGTGAAGTTGCATCTCAGGGCAGTCACACTAACATGGAGAATGACAGTCAAATTGTACCTGGTGAGGTGTGGCATGGGTGCATAGGTTATGTTGCAGAACCAGTTACCCAACAGCAAGATGTAAGCGACTATCGGCTTGTGTAGCCTGCTGAGTGGAACATCAGTGTGGCCGCCTACAGAGTCACCTAGGACAGGTGTGCTGTGTATGTTATAACACCCTATTGGCTATATGTGATGGGCACACATGAGTCTGTGGGTTATAAGTTATTGTTATTGTGTTTGGTGATGGGGGCTGCCTATGGTGCCTACACAGAGTATGGAGAGGTACTGCACACGTTGCACTCGTATGTGTGGCCTGTGGTGGTGGAGATCTTGTGAGACTATGTGATGAGTGGGGTGTGTTGCGAATGTTACACATCCCCACATGATTGTCAGGTGCAGTCAGGGCTGGTGACAGCATTACCCCCAGCAGGGCTGCATATGTGCATCTCCCACAGGCTGTAGTGTAGTATGCTGGGAGGTGAGCATTGACTGTGTACATGAGACAATTGCTCTATTGACACATGTAAGATATATTCATCATATAGACAGGCAATAGCACTGGTACGTGACAGTTGGACATGCCTGTATATACAACAATGTCTCACAAGATATGCGAGTTACGTGTGTACAACAGCTTTTGTACTGTAAGCAAGATGGAAATGTAAGGACAGACAGTGTACTTGTGAGAAATGGTGTAGAATGGGTGCTACATTAATCAGTAGCTCATGAAGTGCTCACAAGTTCTGAACAAGTGCTGGGCATGGAAATACAATACAGATAAGGTGTTGGATAATATCAACCCACAAGTGGTGAAGACAGTCATAATTGGTGGCACTGCACTATAACCCTGCTGGGTATGGTCTGCAAGTCCATGAACCATTATCAATGTAGATGTTAGCAGTACAGATGTACATGACAGTACGGATGTTTGAGTACATATACCTTCGTATGTCACAGGAGTGTTCTACCAGTGGCCTGTTGACAGAATCAACACTACAAAAGGTGCCAGAGTGACATGTGCACATCACACTAGTGCCAGCTACAGGAAAACAGGGTTAATGTGTTGTACTCCACCCTCATTGTAGCCCATACCACACAGACAAATGTGAGGCATCTGTGTATGTAAAGATGTGAATGGCCATGACCTATGAGCAATAGCTGTCTCAGTGTTGTCAACAACATACAGAATGGGCTTCGTGGGTGAGGTGTGCGACATATGTGCACATTCTGACGGATGATATCAGCATTGTCACCACTAGGTGAATATCTCTGTACTCATTAACTACCACTTAGGCTGTGGTCAACATTATGGACACTGTGTAAGGGATGGTGCTATGCAGTTCACCTCCCTGAGTTGGTGACGTCTCCAGGCCCGTTAGGTAGCCATACGTGGTACCCATGTCATGACAGGGTGCCATCCATGAGCATGGAGATCATTGGACAGGCATACACAGCACTCAGGTGACCAATATTGGATCACATATCACCTTTAAGGGGTATTGGCCATGCGTGGATGGGCGATACCAGCCTTCACAATCCTCACCTCCACTATGCAGCATGCTGTCTACCTTGCATAAAGACATGTGCTACACTATGATGTTGGACATGCTACATGTCCATATCCTGATCTGAAAGACATATGTCATGGACAGCCACCGCCCTACTACTAGGATCGCCACATGCTGGACAAATCCCTGTGCCATACATGTGACATACTCCCGCCATACCATGCAACCCTGTCCATCAAAGCTGCACATGTCATCTCTGTCATACATGGTGTGATGGCCATATGGTAGATGTAGTATCAACTGTCTGGATCAGTAATGTGGCACTGATGCACCTCGTGGTGGCAAAATGGCTGTCGGATACAGCTAGGAAATCTTGCCCATACATGCTATAGTTGGATAACCATCCCTGCGAATGACGTCCGACTAGCCATTGTCCCATGTCTATCACATGTGCAACACAGGCGATCCGTGGCAGGATGTTGAACAGCTGTACATTGCCGTGTAGATGTATATGGCAAAACACATGCATGTAAAGGTTTCCATGCGTATGTGTGCATTGTCACTGCTCAAGTCCATTAAGGCAGTGTATGTGTTGATATGTGACATATACACAGCATCAAGGTCAACAGCATTACCGTGGACACATCCAGGCATGTGCTGATAGGTAAGAACACCAGTGCAGGCAAACAGACATGCCCACAAAAAGACAGCATTCACATGGAGTATGAACAATGTAATGAGGTGACACACATATATGGTGATGCTATCCAATGCATAACGTGTTACATGTGTGTGACACAAACATGTCAGTCGTGTCAGTGTCATGATGATTTGCAAAGATAACTGTGCAGATGTACTAGATTTACTAGAAATGTATGTGCAGATGTATCTCTGTACATCTCTGATACTGTGACTTGTCACCATCATTATGTCTTACAGATAATGCTTCATACACGCCTGCCAGCATACAGCCGCCAGGAGGATGATGTCCTCATCCCGTACCTCCATGAGAACTATGAGGTGGTGTTCAGCCATGTGCCACAGCATGCCCAGCAGCATGACGACCTGTGGCAGGATCTTCGCAGGAGGGTGAATGATGTGGGTGAACATAATCGCACCTACCAGCAGGTGCGGAGACATTGCACGGATTTGATACGACATGCAAAACAGCGTGCCACTGCAACTGCCAGGGAACAAGGTGGAACAGGTGGTGGGCCACGAACCCAGCCCCCACTCACACACACCGAGGAGCTACTGGCCAGTCTGGGGACACCCTCAGAACAGCATCCACAAACACTAGCTGCCATCGTGGAGGTGGGTGTCTCCCAACCAATGAGCCTGGAGTTGCCTGGTAAGTCACTACTGCACATATGGCTATTATATCCCATTTAGTTGCATGTGTCACTGTACATTATGTAATGTAACATCATATGCAAGGTATGTTTACATACATGCTGCATACTACAGTATGCTACCCTGTGTATGCATACATGTGCATACTATATGCTATTGTACAGGCGAATGTGTTAACATGCACAGTGCACCCTGTGGCTGTCATACAGTCATGGATAATGTTCAAACTGCTGTGTCACCCCTATACAGGTACCTCTGGTGTGCCGCACAGACATCAGTCCATTGCAGGTGAGACTGTCATCAGTATCAGGCATGTTAAAGCATAGATCTATTCACCATGTGGCCAGTTAACACCTGTACACTTGATGTTCGGTCCAGTCATGATATACAGGTCGCATCACCCATCATTCACACTAGCCACCCATGACAAATGAAATGATATAAGGACATGAAACCACAGTATTTGTCATTGCTACGTGTGGACAGCTGTGCATACAACGGTGGAGGTGTTGTACAATGTAGACATATGTACTATACATTGGAACAACACGTGTGGTACGCAAACAGTACCACACAGTGAGCTGTGATATGGGCAGCCCACAGGAGTCACCATTGTGTTATATGCCCCTGCAATGGGTGCACACATTGTGATGTACCATCTGACAAGTCCCAGACACGTAGTGTTCTGGCTGCAATATTGTCACACTATCCCATAACCCATACCCCACATACCAAACATACAACCCGTTGTCTGCATAGCCCTGTGGATGGTGACATATCTGACATCTAAGGGTGTATGTCATATGGGACAACACAGACATGTGAGATTGATGGCCATCACACACATTTGGCCAACACATGTGCACACATGGCCATGGGGGATGGCCTGAGACACATAGCCACACAGTAGATGTGATGTGTATACACCCTGTTGCACATTGTCCACAAATGGTCCAATTATAGCCTTAGTTGACTGATTATACAGTTGATGTGGTACACTGGACATCCTAAAAGCCTGTGCACAGCTAGTGGAGTTGTCACTGAAGTCTACCATATAAGATGTGTTGAACATCACGACTGTGTCATAGAATGACAGTAGTCATCTCTACAGCTTTCACAGACATTGACACCACATCAGGCCACAGATACTGTACATTTCCCTTGCTGCTGTAGGACATCACCGTTAGCTGTGCACCTCGTGTGTGTGGTACATCAATGTCATGTGGGACATGGTGAATTAACAAGTCTGCTGTGTGTGGACATGGTTGCCAGGCAGCTAAGACTCTGTAGTGGTTGTGCAGGGATGTCATCTGTAGGTCCTCCAGTGACCTGTCACATGACACAGCATGGTCTGGTGTGTATACACCTCAGCATCGTGGGTCACAATCCACAGTTATGTCATGGGTATGCATGCAGTTATGGCTATGCAATGTGTACATATTATGCACTGTATAGCAATATAGACGCCTCATGATGCCATGCAATGGCACAGTGTCTGTACTTCATACTGTATAGCAATGTAGACGGCTCACACTACCCTTCAATGCTCATGCACATTTGCTAAACATGCATTCTATCTGTAGGGCATACAGACAACACCGCAATGTGATGCCCATTACGATGCTGTACATGTGTCAGGACACCATTGTGTCAGACATGTATGCATGTTAATGCACACGTCAGGAGATTACATGTCAAGGTCACATCAGCCATGTGTACTGTTATCCTGTTCTGGTCCACATGGTGTATCACGGGGATGGATGCATACTACCCATGATTGTGTGAACTGCATGGCTACTGATATGACACATGCTTGCTGCCGTCTGCTGTATCACAGGCATGCTGCATGCCGTCTGTCAAATCACATGCATGGTGTGTGTGTGTGTGTGTGTGTGTGTGTGTGTGTGTGTGTGTGTGTGTGTGTGTGTGTGTGTGTGTGTGTGTTTGTCTACTGTAATTTAGTGTCTTTCTTTGCATTCACAGGCGATGTAGGTGTGTTACCCTCCTGCGGTCCGTCTGATGTTAGTGTCCCCACAGATACTAGCAGTGATGAACATATGCATGAGGTACAGGCAGAGTTGTCGGGGCAGAATCTGTGCCAATGATTGCCATCCCAGCTATGTCCCCCTCTTCCCCGCACACAATTCTGCTGCCAACACATACCGCATCACCAGTGGCCATAGAAGGACAGTCAGCATCTGTTAGCGTGGAACAGGAACATGTGGTGGCTACAGAAGCTGTCTCTCCACACTATGGTGTCAGTGTAATGACTGCAGATGTGCCACACAGGCATGTGGCCGGTGCTGCTTGTAGGAGGACCTCTGGCAAACATGCACCTGCAGGACAGAGCGCAGCAGCTGGTATCACCAGATGCATGTTCCAGACTGTAATGGCGGCACAGGCACGTGCTGAACGGCAGAACAGAGAAGGGCAGAGGCTGCAGAGGGCTGCTATCCGTACCCTAAATGACAACATCCAGGCATTGGCAAATGCTCAACAGCAGATTGCTGATGTTCTGGACAGGCGATTGGGTGACATGGTCGGAATCCTTGACCGTGGCATGGCAAACCGCGAGCGTGAGCTGTCTGTGCTAGAACATCTGGTAGGAGTGATGTGTAGGCCACGTGGACGTAGGCCAGCTACACCACCCAGTGCAGGTCAATGTGAGCGTGCCACCTCACATGCCCGCTCCCATAGTGCCGGTAGCAGTGGCAGTGCAGCTGGTGCTGCGCTGTCCAGACCTGGACACAGCAGGCCACGTGGACGTGGCCCTGGACATTCCTAGCGGGGACACGGTTCCAGTGGACATGTGTCGTCGGACAGTAGCCAATCTGTACCTCCGCCTGGTACTGCCTGTGCAGCCCCTGGCAGGCACAGGTCACGTGGCCATGGCTGGACACAATGAGCTGTACAACCTGGTCTGTATAATCTGGAGCTGTCAATAATACCCGTGTAGGCCTCACAAAAGGCAGAACTGTGTGCACACATACACGCACATAGCAAACACATCTGTAGGGCACCACAACACCCACATGCATACTGAACAGACATGTCCAATCATATCACCGGCCCTTACCCACACACATGATGTCATCCATTGGTGCAGCCTATGCCCCTAGCAAACATTATCACCCTGTGCATATGATGAAGCCTGTGCCGCATCCCTGTCATCCACACCATCGGTGCAGGGACATGCTCAAATGATCTGATACACAGGGTGAACAGAATAGTGAGAGAAGTGTATATTACATTAGTTGTGTACTATTAACACACACCAGACATACCATGTAGTTCAGGTTTAGCAGGCACTGTTATATGTTCACAGTATGTGTCTCGGTAACAACAGTAACAGCATGTTGGCAATGATGCCCTGGTTCCCTCCTTATGGTCTACTTGCATGTGCCTACAGGTAGCAGTGTTTGCAGTCTCCCATGTGTAACTGTGGAGTACTCACAGGCATGTATGGCAATATCAGCATGCTGTACGTAGCCTCAACCTGACTGTTGGAAAGGCTAACATACCACAGATGTCCACACATATATTGATCCAGTAGCATGTGGGCAGTTTAATAGCTTACAGTGGCTAGAGACGTGACATCCATACCAGGTCACATCACAGGTATGCTGACATGGTGCAGGGGTTTCACATAGCGGTCTGGTCGATAACGTTAGAGGCCACTTGATAGCATGAGGCCTCACTGTGTAGCAGTAATACCCTGTCACATTACAGGAACATGCCCACAACTCACGGGGTCAACAACACTATAACGCACACCCCATAGTGTTGAGGTGAGGACCCCTGCCTATGTGGTCATCACCCTCACAGTACTGTGCACCCACACAATGCGACACAGAGTAAGAACATGTACAGGTAGCCAGTACGACTGAGACCGATGGCATCAACAGGGTAGTAGACTGCATCACCATGAGGGGTTAGGGATCCTGTGTGTTCTGTATGGTAGCATACACCCTCACTCCATGCACCAGACAGCCATACATACATACACACACACACACACACACACACACACACACACACACACACACACACTGTGGAGACCACAAATGTCATACGGATAGCTGATGTGTGTGATGCACACACCACCCCTACCTACGTCATGCTTTCCACACTGCAGTATGTACAGATCTCTACAACAGTGTACAGGGGTGTGTAACAATTGGGATGTATTCCCCACCATATGTGTCATATATGGTCACACAAGCAAACACACACGGCAGTACTGTGAATGATACATCTGCTATATGATGACATGTCTGACAGACATGCAGCAGTATTGGCCACATTATGTGTACCAACGCTACGTCCGTCAATTGTGCTGCTATATGCACACGGGAGGATGTAAGTGTTACAGGTGTCAAGTGACATACAGTCAGTAACACCTGACCACTGTGTAGGTTTTATGTCTTCACCGTCAAGTAACAGTAACATAGCATACTGTTTTAACATGTAATGGTAGGATGGCGTGTGACATCTGTGAGCCGTCCCCGGCAGACATCCATCTGCATAGGTGGATCACCACTTTATGTACACACATCCATCAATACCTGATGTACATCCTACCGTACTGTCAGTATGTCACCATATACAGGTGTCAATGATGGGGCTGCATTGCAACTGCATGTTGTAGTTAGGCACAGATGAGTTACATACATCAGCTACTGCACATGCGTGGTAGCTGCATGCGCACTACAAGTTGTACATGTGTGTTGGTCCTACATGCCTGTCATGTAGCCATGTTTGTATGCACTGCAACTGGTGGACATGTGTGATGACATACATAACACATGGACTGTTGTATGATATGATGGGTGTCATGGGTAATTAGTACAGAGGGAATGTGTCCTCGGTCAACATTGCTACCTCATGTACTGCTAGCATTCAACAGCCATGGACCCACCTTCCATTTGCGTGCGTGTGATTGCTGTAGCTACTTGTCTGCACGGAGGACAGCAAAAACTATGCTATGTACATATGTGTTGTGTGTGTGGTCCATGCACATATCCACTGCGATTACATGTATGTCATATCCAAACATGTGTGTTCTTGGGTGTACAGCGACAGTCATCTGTCACAGCTGTGCAAGACTCAGGGCCCCTGGTATGTGTCGAGCAGACCTGGTTATTACAGTGGTATCACTGCAATGCATAACACATGATGGAACCCTGTCAGTACATGTGTAGTCTGCACAGTTGCTGTAGACCTATGTACAGTCCACTGATCATGAGTCACGCAGTGTTGTGGTAATGTATGGCTGTGTATTGCTTGTCCAACGACATGGTGATGTCTGAGGGCTACATTATAGACTGAGGTGTGTACCTCTGTGATCTGCACCTGAGACATCTGTGATGGCTCCTGAGTGTGCACTGGTCAGTACATGTGAGTGGCCTTCATGTACGGGGGGGGACAGTAACACCATACTGTGCCCTTCCGTGTTTAGAATCCGTGTGCATGCAAGACGGCCCTTTGCACTGCTAAGTGTGTGAGCATGCCCAGTACGCCATTGTGTAGATGGACATAAAGTACATCCCAAACTGCGCCCTTCTGTGTTTAGAATCAGTGTGCACGCAAGACGGCCCTTTGCAACTGCTGTGTGAGCATGCCCAGTACGCCGTTGTGTAGATGGACACACAGTACATTCCAAACTGCGCCCTTCTGTGTTTAGAATCCGTGTACATGCAAGACAGCCCTTTGCAACTGCTAAGTGTGTGAGCATGCCCAGTACACCGTTGTGTAGATGGACACACAGTACATTCCAAACTGCTCCCTTCCATGTTTAGAATCCATGTGCATGCAAGACGGCACTTTGCAACTGCTAAGTGTGTGAGCATGCCCAGTACGCCGTTGTGTAGATGGACACACAGTACATTCCAAATGGACATGTGATACTAAGCGTGTGGGCATGCCCAGTGACACCTGGTGTCGGTGATGTGCCTCTGTGTATGGGCATGACCAGTGACATCCTGTACAGCAATGGTGGTCATCCAGGCAACAGATGTCCATTTACAACGTCATGATGGATGCCTACACTGAACACACTGGTTGACTGTCTTGAAGGGAGTACTGTCAGTGGCGCGTCCCGTATCTATGTAGTGTTGTTGTAGTGCTCCGTAGATATTTAGTTGCCCCGATCACACGACTGCCGTGGTATGTGTCTACGTCTACCTTGGGACAGTAATATGGTTTTCAGACTGCTCACTCTCTATACATTCTATATCGGCGTCCTTGCCTTTGCGGATGATGTCATCCACCTAGAAGTATGCCTCTGGGAGTGCTGTGTTCAGTAATCTCGGTAGCGTGTTCTGTAACTGCATAATGCTGTAGTGTGATAAGGTAGTTAGGTGTATGTTCGACTCCCAGCCCTGCCAGGTGTGTGTGTGTGTGTGTGTGTGTGTGTGTGTGTGTGTGTGTGTGTGTGTGTGTGTGTGTGTGTGTGTTTCCAGCTGCCTGGGGACACAGTAATGCTTTTAGATGGCTGACACCACATACATTCCCTATCGGCGTCTTTGCCTTTGCGGATGTCACCCACCTAGAAGTATGCCTCTGGGAGTGCTGTGTTCAGTAATCTCGGTAGCGCGTTCTGTAACTGCGTAATGCTGTAGTGTGATAAAGTAGTTAGGTGTATGTTCGACTCCCAGCCCTGCCAGATGTGTGTGTGTGTGTGTGTGTGTGTGTGTGTGTGTGTGTGTGTGTGTGTGTGTGTGTGTTTCCAGCTGCTTGGGACAGAGTAATGCTTTTAGACGGCTCACACCACATACATTCCCTATCGGCGTCTTTGCCTTTGTGGATGATGTCACCCACCTAGAAGTATGCCTCTGGGAGTGCTGTGTTCAGTAATTTCGGTAGCACGTTCTGTAACTGCGTATTGTTGTAGTGTGATAAGGTAGTTAGGTGTATGTTTGACTCCCAGCCCTGCCAGGTGTGTGTGTTTCCAGCTGCCTGGGGACAGAGTAATGCTTTTAGACAGCTCACACCACCTCCATTCCCTACTGGCATCTTTGCCTTTGCAGATGATGTCACCTACCTAGAAGTATGCCTCTGGGAGTGCTGTGTTCAGTAATCTCGGTAGCGCTTTCTGTAACTGCGTATTGCTGTAGTGTGATAAGGTAGTTAGGTATATGTTCGACTCTCAGCCCTGCCAGGTGTGTCAGGTGTGTGTGTGTGTGTGTGTGTGTGTGTGTGTGTGTGTGTGTGTGTGTGTGTGTGTGTGTGTGTGTGTGTGTGTGTGTGTGTGCGCGCGTGCGTTTCCAGCTGCCTGGGGACAGACTAATGCTTTTAGACAGCTCACACCACATACATTCCCTATCGGCGTCTTTGCCTTTGCGGATGATGTCATCCACCTAGAAGTATGCCTGTGGGAGTGCGGTGATACCGGAACTCAGTAGCATGTTCTGTTACTGCATAACGCTGTAGTGTGGTAGACTAGACAGGTAGATGCTCAATTCCAGGGAATGGCAGGTGTGTGTTTGGCAGTTATACCGTATGTGTTGGTATCTGTGGGCGGCTAGCTGCAGGATGTGTCCAGTTTGTTTTGTTGCTGACCTATTTAATTTCCACAGCCCGCACATTCTGCCAAGACACTGGGTTGTCAACACATACAGTCGCCAATAGGTCTGGTGAGTAACTGTCAGCAGCCCTACTCTTACCCTTGCTACGATCTGACCCGTGTGACGCAACATAACACACGTGCCTTGATATTAACAACACTACATGATGCAGGTGGCACATGTAGTTTCCTTTCCATTCCTGTCTAATGCATTGCTGTCATGTGGTTCGCTGTTGTGACATAAATGCCATATCTTCATATGTGTACATGTGTGTATGTATATATACATATATATATGTCCATGTATATATGTCTACAAATAATACATGTGATATATGTAGATGTAGAGTTGGACATACATGTGAACATATGTCTGGGGACTTCAGCACTATTGACTATTTGTGCCGGATGATCTGCACGTGATAACCTGGGATCTATGTATATCTGCCATGGCGTGGTGTTAATGCACATCGTCTGTGGTGAGCAGGGCCATGGGTTGTAGTCGTGTATACACCAGTTATTTTGTTGCTGGGAAGACCATGGGACATCGAATATGGTGATGGTAAGGCACCTGTTGCCAGTTGTGTGTGGATCTGAGTGACACTGAGCAGTGGTTAATATGTTGGAGGTTTGGTATGGGTCATATAACTATTCATTAGAAGACTATACTATGCAGATGAGGTTGACTATGGTGTATCACATTTATCACCAGGGTGTGCTGCTGGTCCCTGGAGTGTATGTGTGTAGTCAGCCAGGTGCAGGTCTCGCATATAGTTGACAGCATGGGAGGGGGTCAGGCATATTGTACGTACATTGCAGAGCTGTGCCTCGGGACTGCTCCTGCCTTAGCAAGCCTAAGCTAGGGGTGTGTCTATACCTGCCTGGTGACGTTGGGAGGGATGACAGCAGTGGTGGGGTAGTCAGGGTGTCCAGGCTGCACAAACAGGTGTTGATCAGCACAATCAGCTGATGACATGGCCAGCCCGCACATAAACAGTACATTACTGCGAGCAAGCAGCATACACACATGTTTTATCCACACTCTACACCACCAGTGTATACCTGCAGGGACATTTCACGACACAGTCCAACCAAATGACACAGGCTGCAGCAGGCAACATATACCAACATGTGCAGGGGGCTGGGGCAGTGCGGATGTGTATGCTGCCAAACAACCCTTAATGGGGTGACATAAGACTTTATAGACCGAGGGTGACTTACCAGGGTCTACATGGGCTGGGGATGTTGCAGCACTATGGGGTGGACAGAGACCTCTTGTTGACCTGTGCCTAACACATCACACAGGCCGAGGGGAATGCATCACAGTGGATACCATGGGATGTGTTGTCCTGAGTGTACTAGCCACAGGTACCTCACACAGCACAACTGGGGATATCATGGGTATCTCACAGGCATCTGCATCCAGAATATTGCACTAGTTCACAGATGCCATGTCAACACATGCTAGTGAGCACGTACAGGTCCTCTAAATAGACAATAATGGTGTCACTGTCAGAATATTCCAAACTATTATAAACACACCAAAAAGTTTATTATAAAGCTTTCGGGTCTCACACCCTTCGTCAGTACAAATAAAACGAGCACATTCAGCATTTAAATAGGAGATTAAAATCAAGTCACATGCTTCAGCCCACCCCTTCACTCATTCAACAATCAATTCTTAAAAAAACATGCATAAAAAACTTTTAAAACACATTTAAATATACAAAAATGAAGTATTCACTTATTAAACATTTCTAATATCAATTCAGTTGTACAGCAAAGCAAATAAATATTATATTTACATTTTATAGCAGTTCACAACTTCTCTCTACGTCTTTTAATCAAAACTGGCTTTAAACTAATGGCATTATTCAAACCAGGAAAACAGTCTGCCTGCAATCTAACTATCCATTCAAACTCTAAGTTCTAATAAATTATTCATATCCCCTTTTCTTAAACCCGTTCGTACTATATCCAATATCCTAAATTTAAAAGTATGCTGCTCTCCCTCGTCTTGAATATGCTTACTTAGTGCATTTGTTATAACACTCCTTCTCATATCAGATTTATGCTCTATAATCCTTTCCTTAAGCTTCCTAGTTGTCTTACCTACATAGAACGATGAACATAATGTGCAAGTTGCCAAATATACCACTTGCACCATATTAGTCAATGCTTTCATTGTGAATACTTCTCCCGTAGTGAGGTGTTTAAAGTAATCTGTACCTTCATACAGGTCATTACAATAGGAATAATTGTAGCATTTTCTTGTTCCTGTTGTTGTCTCTAATTTCACTGTATTTAATTTAAAATCTTTATAACATAATTTTTGTTTTAATGTTTGTGAATTCCTATATGCATATCTTGGCCTTTCTCCCACTATTTTAACTATTTCTGGCATGTTGCTAACACATATGCAAACCTAGTTTTGTATGAATGGGAGAAGGAGGCAATACTGAATAAAGATCTTCAATTAAATGAGAAAATACTTCCCTATAAGAGGTTTGTAGATGATCGTTTCTTGTTGTGGGGTGGTTCTCAATTAGAGTTAAATGAATATTTACAATATCTAAATACATCAACACATTTTTTGAAATTTAAAATGGAGGCATCAAATATTAACATAAATTATTTGGATGTGCGTTTGTTTAAAAATGGTAGTCTATTAGAATCCACAGTACATAGGAAAGAAGTAGATGCCTCAAGATATATAAATAGAAGTAGTATGCATGCCCCCCACACTTTTAAGGGAATAATTAAGGCGCAATTTATAAGAATAAGTAAATTGAATACAGTTGAGGGTTACTTTAAAGAACAAGTAAATAACATGAAGCAAGAATTTTATAATAATGGTTATTCTGAATGAATTATAAATATGGCATATGAAGAGGTGTTAAAAGAAAGGGCTGATAGATACAGGCCAATATTAAGAGGGGGACTTATAAAAAAATCAGGAAAATATAAATAAGGGTAATAATGTGGTTAGATACCTCACTACTTATAATCTGAATACTTATAATGTTTGTAGAATAATAGAAAGACATTGGCCTATATTAATGGCCATGCCAGAAATAGTTAAAATAGTGGGAGAAAGGCCAAGATATGCATATAGGAATTCACAAACATTAAAACAAAAATTATGTTACAAAGATTTTAAATTAAATACAGTGAAATTAGAGACAACAACAGGAACAAGAAAATGCTAGAATTGTTCCTGTTGTAATGACCTGTATGAAGGTACAGATTACTTTAAACACCCCACTACGGGAGAAGTATTCACAATGAAAGCATTGACAAATTGTAATATGGTACAAGTGGTATATTTGGCAACTTGCACATTATGTTCATCGTTCTATGTAGGTAAGACAACTAGGAAGCTTAAGGAAAGGATTATAGAGCATAAATCTGATATGAGAAGGAGTGTTATAACAAATGCACTAAGTAAGCATATTCAAGACAAGGGAGAGCAGCATACTTTTAAATTTAGGATATTGGATATAGTACGAACGGGTTTAAGAAAAGGGATATGAATAATTTATTTGAACTTAAAGAGTTTGAATGGATAGTTAGATTGCAGGCAGACTGTTTTCCTGGTTTGAATAATGCCATTAGTTTAAAGCCAGTTTTGATTAAAAGACGTAGAGAGAAGTTGTGAACTGCTATAAAATGTAAATATAATATTTATTTGCTTTGCTGTACAACTGAATTGATATTAGAAATGTTTAATAAGTGAATACTTCATTTTTGTATATTTAAATGTGTTTTAAAAGTTTTTTATGTATTTTTTTTAAGAATTGATTGTTGAATGAGTGAAGCATGTGACTTGATTTTAATCTCCTATTTAAATGCTGAATGTGCTCATTTTATTTACACGTACAGGTCCTCCATATACGTGATTAGTGGACCAGCAATATGAATCTGTTCAACCACATGGATGAGTACCCTGGGGTACTGGGTGCTATAGCCTGCACACATAGCACCACCCGGGGAGCAGGGTAGGGCCTACAGTCAGGGCATACCCTCCAACAGCTAGACCCTATGCGATGGCCAGGGCATGAGAATGAATGTGTGTGCTGTCTGCCCTAGAAGCTGTGATGTGTCTGATATATGTCGTCTTAACACAGCTGTAGCACACCAATGCCTATGTGGACATCCCATACAGTCTCCTAGTGGGGGATGCTAGGTAAACACTGGTGTAGTGGCTTATAACACCCATCAGCAATGCATACACACCTGAACACTCGCACCATACTGAGGTGGATGCACAGGCAAGACATATACATGTGCATGTGTTTGGGATGCTCAGTTCACAGTTCTGGTATCCGGACACATCTGTTGGGGCTCTGCAGTATTCACAAGCTACATGCATACACGTTATGTTATTTGCTATGCTACACAATGTTAACCTGCATTAATAGTTGCATCAGGAACAGCATGGGGCAGGGCCACACAGCCCAACACCACTGCCAAGGCCTGTACAGGCACAGTGTGACTTGGTGAAGGAACTACCTGAGTAGGGCACAGCCGGCAACAGCCCGTGCACAGTATGACCTGCCCTTGGCAAAGAGGCAATACACGGCATATGCACTGACACAGTAGGTACCCACGGATTTCCACTCTCTGACCCGCACACAGTACAATGGATGCCAAACATGACAGTACCTGTGCTCGGCCATGTATGGGAGGTGCACTGTGTGCATCCGATATAGGCAGCACTCCAGCACCATCCTCAAGTCCGTAACACAACCAGGGTATGTCTACTGACCTAACAAGTGGCGGTTGTATTAGAATGTGTACTTACCCATTGCTCTGGTATGTATGTGAGCATACAAGTGACTGTGGTGGCCAAATGTTAGGGCAGCAGACAGTACACATCCATAGTGGCACCATGACCTCTGTAGCACCTATGGGGGTCACCAATGGTAGCCTGTAGTACACAGGGTGTCCTACCCACTGCAGATTATGGGATGACCATCATGTGTGTACGTACAGCCCACACACGTTCCATGCAGCTAGACAGATGTGGACTAATACAGACAAATGATATACGATGGCCTATGGATATGCCCAATGACTGACCCCAACCCCGTATGACACACACAGACGACAGCAGGCCTGGCTGTTTGATGTAGGATGTGTAATTGGATGCCCAACACCACTGTGCTGGTAATTAATGCTGGAAACTGACGTACCCTGGTATCCCTCCAACCAGCAATTTAGGTAGGTCACACTGACATGGCGTACCCGGCAGACCAGTACAGTAGCAGCAGATGTGTACAACTGTTGGCTGTGCCCCCCCGTCACACCTACACATGTGAGAGTCATGTGCACCACCCAAGGTACTGTGTAGGACTGTGGTTGCATGTCCCCCCACGCTATACAGACATGTAGCAACTGTCAATGCCACATGACCATTAGCTACCCTGCAGACACAGCATGTCACCTGTCTGTGTAGAACGGGGGGGGGGGTCAGCAACATAGTACTATCTGGACATGTGACACATGCAATACAGTTGACCATACTTTGCATGTTCACACACATGATGCTATTGTCAGTCTACAACATGCGCAACAGTCATACTGGGCATGCTCACACACTGAAACACAGGACGGCCAGGCATGCACACACCAGTGGTCCGGACATATCTGCCAGTACATTGCTATACTGTTGGATGTCTGCACTGTATGGTGCTTGCGGTCTACTGTCTGTACATATGCCATGGTCTACTGTTCATTCACATGAGCTATGTGCGCAGGGTACTTTTACCATCACGTGTATAGGGCGGTTCTTTGTTTGCGGACAGGCCGACGCCTTTGGATACAAAACGGGTAAGGCACAGTCCAGCAGGTGGGAGCTGTTATGCGTGGGTTTGCACAGTGTTAAGCACTGCTGACCTCTGGTCACAGCACCTTATACACGTTTACACTCCACATTTCTTTGACAGGGCAGTACTGGCATACTGGTAGACAAAAACGCTTACAGCTGCTTGCTCTCCGACATTTCCACTTACATCTGTCACTCACGCTGGGTGTGTGTGATCCCTTGTGATGCGTATTACATCAGACTACATGACTACAGTATCGGGTATGCGTAACCATTTTGCGACGGCAGCCGTTCGACTGTACGGACTCGGCAGCCTGTCCAGTGACGTAATCATATTATATGCATGTTCCTCATAAGATCTGCTCCCATCTGCCTGATACATGGGAACCGATACTCTGCAATGCTGACATGTGACTTGGGTTTGTTAACGCAGCTGTCTGCCAAGTCATGCTACCACATACCAACTGCACATTGACCACCTTTCAGATTGCATGATGGGAGACTGTAGGAGTGACACCTTTCCCACTTTGCATGGGACAGTCCCTCATCACACATCACATGTGACAATACCAGAACTCTCCACCAATCGGGGACACATTTCTGCAGAATCAGGGAAGGTCATAAAAAACAGGGACACTTTTACAAAAGTAGTGCTATTAACTTGACACATTGACAGAATCAGAGCATATGACATAATACACATATTCTGATGTAACAGTTGTTTATAACTCTTACTTATTGTCATTAGTCAATAAGTGTAATTCACCACCTTTCCTTCAACGGCCACTATATTTAGGAGGGATTAAGGACGACACAGACTTTCAGTCAAACTCAGGGACGTACCTGACATTCAGGGTCAGTTGAGTGGTATAGGTTCATAGGTGTGTACTAGGCTAATGGCCCTGAGGCCTTTACAAGCCTAGCCATAGGATTACCCTGGCATAGTGCTACCTGACCTTAATTCCCAGTGCCTCTGTCGAGTAGAGCCACTGGACTTATCCCCGAGGTGAATTTTCTGTTACCCATCCACTCATCAAGATTTCTTTTGAAGAGGGTCAGTGAGGTGCTCTGCTTAACATGTATGGGAAGTCTGTACCATAGCATGGGCAGTCTCTGTGTTATGAACCTGTCCCTCCAGCATGTTCTGTTAATTGTGGTAATGAGGATGCGGTCTCTGGAGCGTGTGGTGCGGAGGGATTGGGATTTCTTTAGATGTAGCATTTCTAAAAGAGCTGAGTCAGACATGGCTTTGTAAGTCAAGCAGAGATCGCCTATAAGTAAGCAATATGAGACACAGAATAGTTGGAGTTTTTTGAGTCTGCCCCCATAGGACAAGAGTTTAAGGCCTAGGATCCTCTTTGTGAGGTACTTTTGCAGCCTCTCCAGTTGTTGCAGGTGTCTAGTGAGGTACATGCCAAATGAGGCATTGTACTCTATGATTGGCCTAATGAGGGAAGAGTAGAGGGAGACAATGACCTCTTTCTTCTTGGATGCAAAACCCTTAGTAATGAGATGTGCCACATAGAAGGACTTTCTGACCACAGTGGCAATGTGGTGATCAAGAGAGAGGTTGCTGTCAACCTGTGGTCCCAGATCTGTTATAACGCCTTCTGTATTCAGTGGAGTACCATCAATGTGGTAATTCATGGGAACTGGGTTTTTCCCAAAGGGGATGAAGACACATTTTTTGGCATTGGGCTTAAGGCCATGGTTCTGACTCCAGTCACTGGTCACAGTGAGGCCATTCTGTAGGATGTCAACATCACCTGGGAAGTTAATAATAGCTCCCAACTTGCAAATGTCTGCAAACTTTGTCAGCCAGAGTCCCTTCGTGTTGGCCTGGACATCAAAGAAGTAAATACCAAACAGGACAGGACCCAGGATCGAACCCTGTGGGACTCC
This sequence comes from Protopterus annectens, assembly GCF_019279795.1. Classification (NCBI taxonomy): domain Eukaryota; kingdom Metazoa; phylum Chordata; order Ceratodontiformes; family Protopteridae; genus Protopterus; species Protopterus annectens. Next base: position 717,146,115 of record NC_056747.1, on the reverse strand, counting down.
ACTCGTGACTAATCAGCAGTCTGACTTGGATCAGCTACTTTCACACTATGGCTTCTATCTGTGAGCCTGTTTGCAACTCATCTAGTGATATAGGGTTTGATGCCAACCTTCATGAGTTTTTCTATTATTCCTGAGTGGGGAATGGTATCAAAAGCCTTGGCCAGATCAAGGTAGGCTGTACAAACAGGCATGATCTACCCTTCACAAGACCAAACTGTGTGGGATCCAGAGTTTGGAGAGTCCCTATATACTTGTTTATTAGGTCCATGATGATGCGTTTCATAGCTTTGCATATCAGACTCGTCAAGCTAATGGGGCTATAGTTCCTAGGTTTATAGTCGCTCTTCCTTTGTGGACAGGGATGACTGTAGCAGTGTGCCATTCAGCAGGGACAAAGCCAGAGGTGAGGCTGTGATTAAACACGGCACACAGGTGAGGTGCCAGTTCACTCTGTAGTTCATGTAGAACACAACCAGGGATACTGTCAGGTCCCATAGAAGCTGTATTCTTGGCCTTGGACAGTGATGTTTTAACCTGTGCAGCAGTAATACTGGGTGTCTGGCAATCTACTGGTATTGTGACTGGCCCTTTTGGGGGGCAGAGGGGTAAAGTTGGCACTGAATCTGTCAGCCAGTATACTGGCAACATCTGTTAGCTTGGTATAGGAGGTACCATTGTGCAGTAGCTCAGAGCAAATCTGGGTATTGCCGTAGAGAGACTTTACATAACTATAGAAGGCCTTGTGGTCGTCTTTACTATCTGCTGCAATTTTGTTTTCATACCTAGCTTTAGAGGAATTGATGAGGGATCTCAACTTTTTGTTCAGGCAGATAAGGGAGTTTTTCCCAGTCTTGGGACTTCACCTTATTCTGCATCAGTTTCCTCTTTCTGTTGTAGAGTTTGTTTATGGCAGGGGACCACCAGATTGGCTTCCTTTTTTAGGAGGAGAATGTCTTGGTTCTATTAGGTATGGCGAGATCCATGCATTTAGGTATGTGTTCGTACTGTGCACTGGTGTATGATTCTGCGGTCACGAAACTATTCTCCATTTGCATGGGTGCCGTGAAGTTAGCCACCTCTGTTTTTAGGATCCCAAAGTTAGCTTTGGAGACGTTTTTCATGGTATTTACCTTTGTTGGGGGGGTGAGAGAGACGTGGATTTCCAAGGTGATTAGTTTGTGGTCGGATCTAACCAGGGAGGAGCTGACTATTGGTGTAGAACAATGGTTGCCCATGTTAGTACGGACCAGGTCAAGGATGTTGCTACCTTTGGTGGGGGTAAGAATGAGCTGGTCCAGGGCATTGGAATTAATGAACTGTCCTGATTAGGGGACCTTCTCATGTTGTAGGTGTCTGTACTGGTTGCTTGTTACAGGTCTTGTATACCTGACACGTCGATATGTCATATGTAGTAGCATAAATTAAAACGACTGAATCTTCCGCTCGGAGTTAATGCTCCGTTGTAAATAGCAAAGATAAAATAAATTAGAAAAGTACACAGGAGCAAAGCAATGAAGGAGTGTAGAAAGCTGTATCCCATAAACAAGTCCACTCGCAAAATGAAGTAGTCCAAACCTCTCGAATAAGGATATAAATATATTTATTGCATTGCAGGTTAGCGCTTTCGCTGATGAGCTTCTTCAGACCTTATACAATGAATTAACTAAAAGGCAGCTTTAAATACACAAAAAGGCGCCAAATTCAAAACCCAAAACACACCTCCTCATTAATTATTACAGTTCATATACGATGATAATCAGCTAACCATAATTAAAATTTCTATTGTTAAAATCAATACTCTAATTAATTAAAAATGTACATACTTCTTAGTTTAATATATAATATATTATTTGTAAACATGATCCAATGAATGCGAAGAAATATATTCATACAAAAATATAAATATAGGTAAAAAAAATACATATATGACTAATATTCATGTTAAAATACATTTAATTTCTCTGCAATTAATATAAATCAAATGCAACACTATTATATTGACAAAGAAATGCATCAAAAATGCATCATTAAAATATGTACCATTATTTATTATGTTTCAGCCTTCTCAATTTTAATAGTGGTTTCAAAGGGACCTTACCATTAAGTCCCGGTGGCATGTCAGACCTGAATTTAATGATCCATTGTGTCTCCCTAGCCTCTGTATAGCTGTCAATATCACCTCTCCTATGTGTGGTGTAAATCTGTTCCAAGATCCTAAAGGCAAAGGAGTGATTTATACCTTCATCATGAACATGCTTCGCCAGTGCATTGTGCAAGTTTCCTTTTCTAATATGGTAAATGTGTTCACGAATCCTGTCTCTAAGACAGCGATTCGTTTTTCCTACGTAGAATGCTTGGCAAATATCACACAATGCCATATATACCACATTCCTAGTCATACAATTCCCACCTGCCCTTATTGTAAAATTACCTAGGCCTGATGGGTGTATGAATGTGGATTCTGTTGAAATATAAGAACAGAAATTACAGGCTGTTCAGGTTCTTTTTATTCTTATAGACAAACTTGGGTTTGTCTCCAGTAATTCTTTTAATTTTCGGGTCCACTGATAAAACGTGCCAATGCTTAGTGAATATATCTTTAATTGGACCTATGTCTTTAGTGTGAACAATTCAAGGGCAGCTGCCATACGGGAGTCTCCACAGTCAGAAGCAGTAGTTAGGAGAAAAATTATGAATCAGTCTATGGTGAGAGTGAACACAGACACCAATATTGATAGTAATAATACTACCAGTCCAGTAGGCTTGAGTTTTGAACAAGCCTTTAACAGTAAAAACCCTTTCCCTATCAGGACACTGGTGAGAGAAGGGAGAACGCGCTCCGTCAGCAGGGGGCGCCAGAAACGGAAGATATCTATGGACAGACAGTCCAACAGGAATATAAAGAAAATGTGGGAAGGGAGGAAAATAACTTAATTTTTAATTCATCAAGTTATGAATTGAGTCAGGAAGAACTACAAGTTTTATCTAAGGGACTCACCTTCATTCCTACCACATACAGTAGATATGAAGAAACACTTAGGGACTTCAAGCTATTTATTAGAAATTTGTCTCTTAAGGTAGCATTTGATGGAGGGGAAGTTTCTTCTCATCCTTCTCTCAAGAAACCAAGTACATTTATTCCTCTGACACATCCCTTAGTTGCGGCATATAGTAAATTAGTAGAGGATGACCTTTATAAAATGAAGGGCCGTTACATAGTTAATAATAAGGACAGATGTAATTTGAATTACAAACAGAGAACAGCCTTAAATCGTCTACGTAATAGACAGGATATAGTTATTCGCCCAGCAGACAAGGGCGGAGGAATAGTAGTATTTGATAGTCACAGATACCAACATGACATGTTTATGATGTTAGGAGATGTGAGATTTTATGAATCAATTACCAATGCAAGAGTGGATTCTATAATAATGAACATACAGACTGCGTTAAGAATTCTCCATAGAGAAGCCACCATTGACCAGTCCCTATTTGACTTTTTATTTGTACAACATCCATTGATACCGGTCATTCAGGGACTTCCGAAGGTGCATAAGAACCCCACCCAACCACCAATGAGACCAATAGTGGCAGGGAGGGGGTGGTCCACTGAACCCCTGTCCATCTATATTGAAAGTCTCTTAAGACCAGTGGTAGATTCCATTTGTTATATCCTTAGGGACACTAAGCAGTTTTTGTTGGATTTATATCAACATATTGGTCCATCTTCTAATTTCGATGGAATTTTATTCGTCACCATGGACGTTCAATCATTATTTACAGTTATACCAAATATAGAAGGCATAGATATGATAGGCAGTTATTTGAGGAGACATGGTTCAACTACTAATATGAGTATTGAATTGCTCCTTAATTTGTTGGAGATAGTACTGTGTTCGAATATTTTCTGTTTTCAGGACAAAATTTTCCTTCCGCGGGATGGCGCAGCTATGGGCACTTCTTGTGCCAATAGCTACGCCAACCTTGTTATGGCTGAATGGGAAAACAGGTTCTTGTTTCAGAGTGCATTGTATAAGGAACATGTTTCCTTTTATAGGCGTTTTGTGGACGACCTTTTCCTTATTTGGAAAGGTACATCCACACAATTAGAAATGTTTATGGAAGAGATCAATGCATTCACAGAATTCTTGAGATTCACGTTTGAATGGTCTGATCATTATATCTCATTTCTGGATATCTATGTTGAGAAAATGCCTAATGGTATGATCAATACAGGACTATACCGCAAACCATGTTATAAAAACACACTGTTGCATAGATATAGTATGCATCCCGGCTATGTGTATAAAAACATAGTGAGAGGACAAGCTATATGTTTATCTAGATATACCCCTACAGATGCAACCTTTGAGAATGATTTAAACACACTCAAAGAAATGTTAAGTGAGAGATGTTATAATACAACAGATTTTGAGTCAATTACAGAAGATATGTCAGATTTAAGGGTTACAAGAGCGAAGCCCTACTTTTCTACTAACATAGAAGAACAATGTGTTAATAACATGGATGAAGTTATGATAAGTGAAGATACATGTATGATGTCTCAACAAGTGTTGTTCCCTGTGTATTACACTAAAGACATAGGTCCAATTAAAGATATATTCACTAAGCATTGGCACGTTTTATCAGTGGACCCGAAAATTAAAAGAATTACTGGAGACAAACCCAAGTTTGTCTATAAGAATAAAAAGAACCTGAACAGCCTATTATGTTATCCTAAATTAGGAAGGAATGATCAATATATGAATCAATTTAATACTGAACCCTGTAACATGTGTAATTTCTGTTCTTATATTTCAACAGAATCCACATTCATACACCCATCAGGCCTAGGTAATTTTACAATAAGGGCAGGTGGGAATTGTTTGACTAGGAATGTGGTATATATGGCATTGGGTGATATTTGCCAAGCATTCTACGTAGGAAAAACGAATCGCTGTCTTAGAGACAGGATTCGTGAACACATTTACCATATTAGAAAAGGAAACTTGCACAATGCACTGGCGAAGCATGTTCATGATGAAGGTATAAATCACTCCTTTGCCTTTAGGATCTTGGAACAGATTTACACCACACATAGGAGAGGTGATATTGACAACTATACAGAGGCTAGGGAGACACAATGGATCATTAAATTCAGGTCTGACATGCCACCGGGACTTAATGGTAAGGTCCCTTTGAAACCACTATTAAAATTGAGAAGGCTGAAACATAATAAATAATGGTACATATTTTAATGATGCATTTTTGATGCATTTCTTTGTCAATATAATAGTGTTGCATTTGATTTATATTAATTGCAGAGAAATTAAATGTATTTTAACATGAATATTAGTCATATATGTATTTTTATTACCTATATTTATATTTTTGTATGAATATATTTCTTCGCATTCATTGGATCATGTTTACAAATAATATATTATATATTAAACTAAGAAGTATGTACATTTTTAATTAATTAGAGTATTGATTTTAACAACTGAAATTTTAATTATGGTTAGCTGATTATCATCGTATATGAACTGTAATAATTAATGAGGAGGTGTGTTTTGGGTTTTGAATTTGGCGCCTTTTTGTGTATTTAAAGCTGCCTTTTAGTTAATTCATTGTATAAGGTCTGAAGAAGCTCATCAGCGAAAGCGCTAACCTGCAATGCAATAAATATATTTATATCCTTATTCGAGAGGTTTGGACTACTTCATTTTGCGAGTGGACTTGTTTATGGGATACAGCTTTCTACACTCCTTCATTGCTTTGCTCCTGTGTACTTTTCTAATTTATATGTAGTAGCATAAGCAACTATACTGCTGCTAGACTACGCTTTGATTTGCTCCGATATGTATATTTCTGTACTATGCATGGCTGTAAGTATGTTCTGCCCTGGTACATCTGACAGTTCTACAGAGCAGGTTCCACTTTGGCCATTCAGACTGGTGGCGGCCCTACAGACCCTATATGTAGAGCTATCACATGTGTCGAGGCAACACATACCCACAGCATACCTCTCAACTGTCCCTGCTTTTCAGGGCTGTCCCTGATTTTGAATCAAATTTTAACTCTGTCCCTCTTAATCCCTCCTAAAACTAGTGACATTTGGAGGAAAGGTGGTGAATTACACTTAATGAATAATGACAATAATTAAGAGTTGCAAACTTCTTTTACTTCAGAAAATTTGTATTAATTCATATGCTCTGATTCTGTCAATGTTTCCAGTTAATAGCTCTAATATTTTAAATGTGTGCATGATTGTCCTTGTGTTTTCTTGACTTGTCTGTGATTCTGTTGAAATTTAGCCCCAATTGGTTGAAAGGTCTGACCCACAGCCAGTAGTACACGGACGACCTCCACGGTTTGCATACGTTAAGGTTATTCATGTAGCATTATAATTGATAATACTGTTTCCTATTACATGTAGCTGTTACTGATACAACAAATTGATGTCTGACACCACTACACACACTATATAGCCTCCATTCCCGAACTCACAGGCCCAGACCTCTCAACCAATTGGGGACAAATTTATATATATATATATATATATATATATATATATATATATATATATATATATATATATATATATATATATATATATATATATATATATATATATATATATATATATCTCCGTATGGATATATATGTGTATGTAAATTATTATAGCTATGTGTATATATACGTTTTTATCTATATATACATCTGTGTGTCCGTTAACCTATACATTTCCCGGACATGGGCACTTACACATGCGTATTGGTTTTATCCCTGCTTCAACAGCATACTATTGCCTTAGTCATTCTGACACCGACACTTCACTCCGGTGAACTTGTGCTCAGTATATTGCACGTTATGCAGTGGACAGATGTCGCAGGTTTTTCATGTCTGGGGTGCCGCTGCTAACTGGGTTGTGATAGTGTCATTTGACCTATTCCTCGTATGCGCAGCCTATTATTCCAGCTACTGTGTGTTTCTGTACACATTCATATTATTACTGTTGATAAGATGTGTGTTTGTGTTACTGTGACTGTATGTCGACAAATTGTTGTCTTCATGTAGTTGTGTCTTTCTGCTTTTCCCGGTTTGGGGTTGTCACAGCAGAACTCTGTTCCGCTCATGGGTGGCGTATAGGTTTTACGTGCCGGGCTGCCAGACCTGATGCACAATGTCAGACAATGATACGCCCATTCACGCATGTCTCCACGCAAACGACGCTCTATCTGGGAATCGCAACTACGTACTAGCTAGGGTTACCACCTGTCCCACTTTGTGAGGGACAGTCCCCTCTTTGGGCAGTTGTGTCCTGCGAAAAAACTGAAAAAAATGGCAGATGTCCTGAGATTTTTGTATGGAAATATTTCCTACGTTTTCTTTCATAAAAGTCATTTTTTTATCTGAAACACCTAAATGTTATAAGAAATAGCATAAGCAACTCAAATGCTACATGAATAAGCTTTCATTTTGGCAAAAGGTGAAGTTCTATCCTTTGTACTGGTCATGGGTAAGTTTAGTCCTGCAAATCTGACATTTCTACAGAAAATATCCCACTTTGAGCATTTGAAAATGTGGTAACCCTAGTACTAGCTGACCTCCACGGGCCGCTCCATTGCACCCGGCGCAACATACCCCATCACTCCTATGTCCATACTCGCATATCCATGGTTTCTCCTGCACACCCATGTTGAGTTCCCCCGCATAACAGACATTATACACCAGATATCGCAGCCATGACACACCTTTACACATTGCCCTCTCATGAGCGTTGGGACCCTACACACATTTTGTACCACCTCGTATATTCACAGGCTCACCGTCCATTCATATTTGCATATACGTGCCTTTCCTGGTGTTATGGATTACGAACGATTTGCGGGTTACAAGTGTAGGTGGTCGCAACATGTCCTAGATTCCGTCTGTTTACAATGTTGACGTAGCACTTCAATGATGTTATGGCCACTGGTATAGCCCTGCCTCTGGTGTGGACAGCGGTGCTCTACCCACACTTGTGCAGCTTTGTGTGACATACGCTGCGAGCACTTCATAATTCCTAACTTGCTATGGATTCCCTTCACAACCCTTAGGTTTGCTTTCGTCTTTCAGCGTTCCTAACATATATATATATATATATATATATATAGATATAGATATATATATATATATATATATATATATATATAGATAGATAGATATGTAGCTATATAATTGCATATTTCTGTTATGTCTGTGGATATTTCTCTATACACACATCTATCTAACTATATATATATATGAAAGTTACCTGTAGAAGTCAACATACATTTGCTATGCTAATAGCTGCATTCACCCGCGCAGGCCCACTTGCATCTACTTATTCTGAGTTACATATGTTTACAGACAGGTCTTTAGGATTACATGTGCCTTATTCCTTATGACAGTACCACTTTGATGGAATCCGGTTAATGGACCCATGCGAACGCGGTCACCTTTACATGTATAACTGTTGGCTTTACAGCACAGAGGCATTCATTACACAATTAATATGTGCTATAGTCGTACTTGCACCGGGAATGCCTTTACATTGAGTGGATGCTCTAACCACTACACTATTGGTGTTCTGGCTCATTTATATGTATACCCATAGTTCATAGCTACTCTGACATACACCTCACTGCTTCCCTTATACAGCAGGCATTCATTCTCCTGCTGTGAAAACCACAGTACTACAATTAGGACATTCCCTGTTTCCTACTGTTCTGGACCTGTGCTGCGAGTCTACTCACTCCAAGGATATTCATAACCCCTATGCTTATAGTCCTCGCACATACGCATGTTTGATTGTCAGGGTTTTCATGTGTTGGTCCGGGTTTAGGCTCGGACGACTGGTAACTAGCACTGCCCTGGTGCTGTTCAAAGATCAGACATAGCACATGGGCAGAGTTAGTCCAGAGTTTAACATTCTACCTGTGTTTACAGACGCAGGTGTTTGGGCACCTCTGACCACATTATTGGGTCGGCGCTACATAATTTAGAGTGGGGAGTGCTTCCACTACATAATGCAGGTTGGGGGGGGGTGGTTTCCCTTCCCATTTGACTATTCCATTCATTTATACATACAATGAATATTATTCTGGACATCTGTTATGAAATCACTACAGGTATGCAATAGTCTTGTCAACAGCTGGGACAGTTGGTTGGTCTACTTCTGTGTACGGACCTCTCTGATACTCGGGGACTCGTATCTACAGTGACAGGGACAAGGCTATGACAACTCAGGGACAATCACAGACACTTCTTTCATATTAGTACTATTAACTTGGAACATATTGACAGATTCGTAATACTACTAATTGTCTGCAGTTAAATGCATCTAGTACTCTTCATTGTTGTAAGTAGTCATTCTCATTCAACACCTTTCCCCCAAAGAGCACTGGCTTTGTGAGTTTTTAAGGGTCTGGCCAGTTATTATGTGAATGCTCTGACCACTGGTATCGTTGACATTGTCATATGTACGGGTGTGCTGTATTCTGGTGACTAGGGTTGGCACCTTTTCAAAAGGCCAAGATGGGACATTTTCAGAACACGCCAGGTTTTACAAGCCAACACACACCCACGGTCAGTACAACGGATAGAACTTTACTTATTTGCCTACATTAAAGCCTATTGTTGTAGCGGTTTATTTGCTTATCCTGTTTCTTGTAATATTTAGGTATTGTAGATACTGCAATAATTATTTTCTACTATTACATAACAAATGGGACATGATTATGTCCTACAATCCCAGGACATTTGCCATTTGCAATGTCTTTGTCAGGACACAACTGTCCAACGATGGACTATCCCTCGCAAAGCAGGACAGATGAGAACCCTACTGCGGACACCAGATTGTTTGGCCCAAAACACAGCCATGGTCACTGCAGGTTTAGAACAGTCATTTGTTTCCTAGCTGTAAGCCTTATACCTTTGGCACTTTTGTTGTTTGCCTGTTTCTTGTACGAATTACGTTTATTCTATCCTGACGTGACCGCTTTTGGCAACTGTTACATGCAGTATGGTGCATAGTTATTCCCTACGGTCACAAGACATTTGGCATTGTACCATTGTTAGTCAGGTCACACCTACACACACACATTAATTGTCCCTCACACAGTGGATCAGGGGTATCCTGTTTACGTCAGTGCTTTCATCACCCTTATACCATGTGCCACTGTGGGGATGTGTGCAATATATTCTCCCACTTATTTGTGCTGGGTGCGTCACGGGCAGGTGTTTGATCCTGGGTAGTAGGTTATGCATGACCATTTAGGGCTGGACAGTGTCGTGCACCTCTAATGCACATTCCAACTTGTGTCCAGATATCTACAGGACTGGACTTCGTGTCTTCCATTCTAATGTTTACACAGGTTACGTATCCCTTGAGGGATATCCCAAAAATTGGACTGGTCCAAAACAAGACGAATACCGAACATTTTTCTGGCTTTACGAAAATGTGCTGGGGGTTTTACATGCAAGGGATACATAGTGTGCAATCCTGCAACTGCCTAGGGTGACACTACCTACTACATATGCGTAGTGGTCACTATGGTAGCTGTGGCTGCACTAAACCAGTAGGCCAAGTATGGCTGGATTTGGTGGATGTTCAGTTAAGGGAGCGGGTTGTGTGATGTGGAGGGGATGCTGGGTAGTCCATTATGCATCCAGGTGTGTTGCATTTGTTATGGCCACTTCCATCAGGACCAATCTGTGGGTATGTGCCAGTGACAGGTTTATACATTTGTATCGCACATTTCAATATTCATATGTTTGTGGGATTGTGTTCTACAGTATGGCCTGTCTGGTTGTACTGCAGCTGTTTATACATGTGTTTGTGTTTCTTTCAGCTTCACCCGCTGCTCTCTCATACACCTCCGGTTCACCTATTCTGCATACGACACAGTATCACCTTGGAGGATTGTACCATTACCCATCCCCCCACACACACATTCCTCACACCCCCATACATCACTGCTTTGGTTGTTGGTCCATGACACGGCCAGAGTAAAACTTTTAATACCCTACATATGTCGGGTACCTGTATGGTTGTGTGGACTACCCTGCCATGTTTGCTTTCCACATGCTATACCTCATGCACATAAGTACACGCCTATACCCAACTTTCATTACATGGTTGGTATACCCCGGTACTACCTGTTAAACTGTGACACATCCTGACAAGTTCGGCTTGTACCACTGATTTCCGGATTTTGGCAGACTGTTCTACTCACTGGTAGGATGCCACCTTTTCCTATGTCCAGGATGGGATATATTCCGTACACATATCCGACTGTACTGGACAACACGTCCCCACAGTCAACGGTATGGATAACACTGTTCCTTTCAGCCTACATGTTTCCTTATTGTTGTAGCTGTTTATATGCTCCTTCTGTTTCGTTTACATGCTTATTCTATTTCCTATCACATTTGGTATGTGAAATGCAGACATACCTTTTGTATGTGACTATTATATGCCTTGTGGGATATGATTCGGACATACGGTCACTAGATATGTACATTTATCATGTATTTTGTTATGGACACATCTGCCCAGCTGTGTACCCTCCCTCACATTATGGGTCAGCTGGTGACTCTCACCATTGGGCTGGACGTACCTACTGTTGGCTCGCTAACATATGATGTGTTTCAGTTCCACTTGGTATAGCTATCTATACTGTATTGGACTACGGCCACACGGTTTTCCATGTCATTTGTTTGCGGGATAGGGACCCATTATTCCCTACCGTGCATTTGTGTTTGCTTCTTCATTTTGTGTTCGCAGGAACTTTCTTGCATGCTTTGCATACGTTTCAGTATCCACGGACACTGACAGATGTGATTGCTATCTTGCAACTTGTTATATGCAAGCATTTTAGGTTGCACATCGACAGCTGGCATTTCCACGCCACCGTGCAGCACTTCGACACGTCCTATGCAGTCGCGCTCCTTTCCTGTGCACGTGGCTGTGGCAGCAGCGCGCCTTCATTAATATGCATTTGGTGCTACTGCGCCATCTTCACACCGCACTGTTGGTGCAAGCCTACCGCCATCCTTGCGCCGAGCTTCATGAATCCCGGGGAGGATGTCTAGAGCTAAAAGGCTTTTTTTATTGTCTTGAAACAGAAATAATTACTAGGTTTCAAATGTAAAAGTGTTAACTGTTTTACTACTTCCAGTTCTAGGCAAGCTTCTGAGAGATTTGTACTTCTCCCACAGAGATGTTAAAAATTATGTTAGTTTCTGTTAGCCTGGGAACTAAAGGCAGGTGACAAGAGTGATGCCATCCTGGCTAACCCAGCAGTAATGTTTATTAATTTAAGAACTATCTCAGGGACAGAGTCTGTGCAAATTTGTATTTGTCTTTGGACCTAGAAACATCCCACTCATCAGCATTCCTGGCTGCATCTTGCTAATAGTAAGTAACTAGGGAAAAGTGATTTCTTTTAGATATAGACAAGAATATAGTGAAGATTAGTTTAGATGTTCTTTGCATTTATTTGAGGCTGTCCTGCAATGTTGTTTTAAAATATTTCCTGTGATTCTGAATTCTGTAGTCAATGTGTTGGGTTGTTGGAGTATTGCCTTGTTCTTTTATTATTAAATACATTTAAACCTTTTAACTGTGGCTGATATGTTTAGAGATATTTAAGCTCTCAGAGTACTTGCATATGTATTTGGTGACACTGTACAGGCCACTCCTAAATAGCCTTCAAGCCTTGGTCATACTTACCATTTGGATAATAATAACATTACACAGTAAGATTGCGCACCCTTTGGTTAAGGGCCTTAAGTAGCTGATAAGGGTGGCTGCTGGCAGCTAGTACTACCTTATAGTCTGGGCAGAAGAGGCCACAGATAGTGAACCTGTGCCAGCCTTTCCCAGGTGTGTGTCTTTGTATATCAATCAAATCTCAAAGTGTGTGCGTGCGTGTCAGCTACTTGGGCAGGGACATAAAGCACAAGCTGGACAGAGTGGGTGCTGGAGGTCTTACCTTAGCCACTCAACTGAGACCTTAACCCTATAGCTGTGCCAGTGGGGAGTCTTACTGGGGATCCGAAGAAAAAGAGAGAAACCAGCCCCAGACTGACTGTGATCTCTGTGTGCTCTTAAGGGAAATTGTACTTTACTGTGTGTGTACCGGTCATCCCCCCAATGTGCACGTCACTCACTAGTGCTTGTGGTGAGGATTAAGGCTCTTTAATTACTGGGCCAATGCAGGGGTGCCACAATTGTATACATTAAAAAATACCTATATATATATATATATATATATATATATATATATATATATATATATATATATATATATATATAAATCTAAATCTGTATATATATATATATATATATATATATATATATATATATATATATATATATATATAAAAATCTAAATCTGTATATATATATATATATATATATATATATATATATATATATATATATATATATATAAATGTATAAATCCCAAAGAAAGCGGTGCACGCAAACGTACTGAATAGGTGCACGAAGTACTAAATATAAATGCCCAACAATTCTTCAGCACTCTATAACAAAATGAAGAAAAACAGCAGCTGTGTCATCAAAGTGTCATCAGTGTGTAATTAGAAAGGCAGAAACCCGGATTTAAATACAAAAGGATACAACAACAAGCAGCAGAAATTTAAAGGTGCAGACCCATAATGCCTTTCTAATTACACACGGATGACGCTTTAGGCGAAACCGGTCACCGGTCTGTGTTATTTGATGCAGGCTTTGCTTGAATTAAACTTCTCTTCACAGCTGCTGTTTTTCTTCATTTTGTTATAGAGTGCTGAAGAATTGTTGGGCATATTTATATATATATATATATATATATATATATATATATATATATATATATATATATATATATATACACACACACACACACACACATATATTTATATCTATATAAATTTTTCATATAATATAAAACATGTCTTTGAATACCAAATACAATTAAAATATTAATACTACACATCCATTTACAACTTATATTAAAACTACACTTCTAAAGGTTTTCAATTTCAATAAAGAGTTAATAGAACAACACTCAAAGGCCTGGGGGACTCATAGCATTCAGTATAAGCTCCCATTTTAGCTCACATGTATTTAAATGTTCTTCAACAATGTACCCTCTCTGATGTTTAACTACCTGCTCTACTATAATAAAATTAAACGCATGTGTTGGACATTTACTTGTATGCCTGAATAAAGCGTTACTACTGTTACACTTTCTGATGTCTGCTAAATGCTCGTATACCCTCTCCTTTAATTTCCTACTAGCTTTGGCAACATAAAATGCTGGACAGTCTACAGCTGGCTATATATACTACTCAAGAGAACTCAATTTTAGTGCCCTGCCAATATGAACATTTTACCTCTGATAGCAACCTCATCATTCATCATCACATAAGGGCACTGTGAACAGTGCCCACATTTGAAGATACCCAAGGGTCTATTTGCTTTAACCACCTTCTGTCTCCCTAATAATGGTTTGATGGATCTATCCTTCCTAAAGATCACATAATGATGTGATCATCTATGGAAAACACCAGCCAATTCTTTTGGAGCACACCCACAGTATCACAACTATCCAAAGTATAAGCAGATATAAATAATTTTTGCTACTTAGCTTCCATTTTATTTTGATTACCAAATCCAATTCTGCTATTGTAACTGCCATCTTGAGTATCCACTACCACATTACTCCCTAAAAGGGGTTTATGTAGCTTGAGTTCTTTTGTATATAACTTCTGCCTTAATTTCAATCAAAAATTCTTCTGGATAACCCCTTTTCTCAAACATGTCTACAGTGTGTTCACATTCTTGAATAAATAAATTCTCTTCAGATATATCATCCTAGCTGATCTTACAAGATGGTCCTTAACCACGGCCTTCTTCTGATGCCTTAGTTGCCTGCTACTGAAGTGGAGATATGTGTTTGAAAAAGTAGGTTTCCTACATATACTGGATATAAACCTTTCTTGTTCCCTATTTTTGGTTAATTCAATATCTAAAAAGGCAATCATTCTAAACCATAATGGTAGGAAATTCCTAAAAAATTGGTGGTATTTTCAATACAACTCAAATTCCGCCAACATATCCTCAGTGTCCATCCAAAAAATAAACACATCACCTAAAAAGCTGGTATAATAAGACCAAGACCTTTCAAATTCGCTATTAAAAATATATTCCAGCTCCCAACAGGCCATGACCAAATTACCAAAGCTGGGGGCACATACTGTCCCCATGGCCACACCTTTACTTTGTTTAAAATATTGCCCTTCAAAACTTAAGAAATTATTAGTGTGTGTTATACTCATAAGACTAGAAACCAATCACATTATCAGAGTTGAGGTCCCCTATATGGAATAACATTTTCTCAAACATTTCTATTCCCTTGTTATGTGGAATGGCAGAATACAAATGATTAACATCCATAGTCACAAACAATTCTCAATGTATTCTAATTTATTCAACCTCATTAAGAATTGCCAAGAATATCTACATATTTGAGGAATTTTTTGAATATATCCCTTTGTCTTTAAATCTACAATTGTTTCCATATAGTGTGTCTTTAATCTGTTAGAATCCACTACTGGTCTTAATAAAGTAAGAGATTTATGAATTTTTGTAATACTGAATATCCCAGATATAACTGGTTCTGCATTCTCCGAAAACATTCATTCCAAGTAATCTGACCCTCCATCAACAAGTCAAACAGTGTCATATCAATTTTATTAAAAGCAATATTAATTTCATTGCGTGATGTTTCTAAAGATTCATAACCCAGCAATAACATATTCATTGTATTGATATAATCCTCTTTGCTCATTATAACAAGCCCGCCCACTTATCCGGTTTCACAACTCATACTACAATCATCACAAATCTCGAAAATTTTTAAGTTCTGTAGCAGATAAATTATAGTACTTCCTGTTAAATGGATTTGAAAATACCTTTCGAATTTCAACTTCATATAGTTTTTCAAACATATTAACCATGTGTTGGAAACGGTGGGGTTAAACAAACTGGATTTATGCAAAACATTCAAATTAGATGTTACATCACTGCCATTAAACCATACTGCAAGATTTAGCTTACAGATATACACTTTATGGTCAATTAGACAATCGGCAACTCTCGCCCTTCTTGCTGGTATAAATCCCCCTCACTAAAAACATCAGCATGGTACCTCTTAATTTCTTTATCGAAAAGGTTATATAACAAACTCACCAGAAGAATTAATCACCAGTTCCAGATACAATATAGCTGTCTCTTCTGGGGCTCTCATTGCCGATTCTTGTAATTCTTCATATAAAAAGTTTTAATATAAGTTGTCCATTGATGTCTAGTATCAATATTTTAATTGTATTTTGTATCAAGAGACATGTTTAACACAATTTTACAATATGAAAGTAAATATATATATATATATATATACACACACACACACACACACACACACACACACACATATCTATACATATATATATATATATATATATATATATATATATATATATATGTGTGTGTGTGTGTGTGTGAATGAGAGGGAGGACAGAGGAATGGTGAGGATGCAAGGAGTAGAGGTGGCGAAGATGGATGAGATTAAATACTTGGGATCAATAGTTCAGAGTAACGGTGAGTGTGGAAGAGAGGTGAAGAAGAGAATACAGGATGGAGTGGGTGGAGAAGAATGTCAGGAGTGATTTGTGACAGACGAGTACAAGTAAGAGTGAAAGGGAAGGTCTACAAGAGGGTAGTGAGGCCAGCTATGTTATATGGGTTGGAGACAGTGGCATTGACAAAAAGGCAGGAGTGTGAGCTGGATGTGGCAGTTAAAGATGTTAAGATTTGCACTGGGTGTGACAAGGGTGGACAGGATTAGGAATAAGTATATTAGAGGGTCAGCCCAGGTTGGAAGGTTTGGAGACAAAGACAGAGAGGCAAGATTACATTGGTTTGGACATGTGCTGAGCAGGGATGCGGAGTATATTGGGAAAAAGATGCTACGGATAAAGCTACCAGGTAACAGGAAAAGAGGAAGGCCTAAGATAAGGTTTATGGATGTGGGAGAGAGGACATGCAGGTGGTTGGTGTGACAGAGCAAGATGCAGAGGACAGGAAGAAATGCAAACAGATGATCCACTGTGGTGACCCCTAACGGGAACAGCCGAAAGAAGATGATGATGATAAATATGTATAAAAACACACACCTTTTTCAGGTTTTTTTTAAATATATACAAAAAACTAAGTGTGTTTGTAGTTAATTAATGGAAAGTAATTAGGTGATTACTGTATTCACTTATTGGTTATGAATTAATTGAATAGGTGTATTTAAAGTGCTTTTGTCAGTCAGGTTTCAGTTCAGATGAAATCTTGAAGTAAAAAAGAGGAAGGTACCAAACTTGTGTTTTATTTTTATTGTGGAATAAAAGTTAAGATATTGGAAATTTCCTTGTTTTGTTTTTGGGAAGTGAAACATCGGATACTGCAGTTTCGCACAGGTCTGTTTTTTCTAAGTTTGTGTCTGTTCCTGGTGCCAGTTTGTACTAAACAGAACTGCTTTACAATATAATATACAATATACATCATGACATTTTTATACAAAAACAGCAACAATTGCTTGTTTTGTCCAGTCAGTGAGTTCTAAACACAAATGGCAATGTGGAGTTTATACTTTACAATTCCCCTACCAAGTTAACAGATAAACTTACAAACTTTTCTGGCCACTTTCTTCTTGCAGAACCATATTTCACATGTCTAATGTAGATCTAATGGGATTAATGTTTAACAGCTTGGTAGTGCAGATTCTTTTAATCAGCTTCTGGTGTTTTTATGGTCACTCAAGCATTTCAAGGCTCAAGGGCAAGTAGCATAGTAACATCCTGTGAACTAGTGAAACTTTATGCAAAGGAGAAATGCCTGAGTGACCATAAAAACACCAGAAGCTGATTAAAAGAATCTGCACTACCAAGCTGTTAAACATTAATCCCATTAGATCTACATTACACATGTGAAATATGGTTCTGCAAGAAGAAAGTGGCCAGAAAAGTTTGTAAGTTTATCTGTTAACTTGGCAAGGGAATTGTAAAGTATAAACTCCACATTGCCATTTGTGCCAGTTGTATGGTCTATATCTGTAGTGAGAGTCTATGATCAGCACCAACTGCCCTTATCCAAGAGGGACATGGGTGACACTCCTGAGGTAAATGTATGGTCTTCCATCCAGCTGTTTAAGTTGCACTTAAATAGTGTCACTGAGGAGCTATGTTTTACATGAACTGGGAATCTGTTCCAGAGGGGTGGCAATCTCTGGGAGACATAACAGTCTCTCCAGCATGTCCTGTTAATGTCACAGGCTAAGTTAAGATCCTTAGAGCGAATGGATCTTGCCCCATTTGACTTGCAGAAGTGCAGCATTTCCATTAGGGCAGGGTCTGAGACTGCTATGTACGCCAGGCACAAGTTGCCTCTTAACAGCCTATAAGACAGAGTACAATGACACAGCCTTCAGTATGTCCATGCAAGTCATGTGTTGAAGGCTCTGAATTTTCTTAGTGAGAAACCTCTGAGATCTCTCCAGCTGCTGGAGGTGTCTGATGAGGTACATAGAGAAGGGAGAGTTGTACTTTATTACTGGTCTGATGAGGGATGAGTAAAGGGGAGTTGTAACATCCTTAGCTCTGGATGCGCTGCTCTTACTTATAAGATATGCAACACAGGCGGCCTTCCCTACCACTGTGTATACATGATAATCTAAGTTAAGGTTGCTATCAACTTATATTCCCAAATCTCTTACCACACGGTTTGAGATAATGGGGTTACTGTTAATATTGTAATTTGCAGGGCTTCCCTTTGCCAAAAGGGATAATGACACTTTTTTTTGGTTTACGTCCATAGCTTTGGCACCAATCATTTGTCTGTGTAAACCCTTTTTATAGTAAGTCAACATTGTTAAGAGACTATGATTGCACCCAGTTTACACTCATCGGCAAACTTGGCAAGCCACAGGCCATCTACTTTCACCTGGACTTAATATAGTTCTTCTGTATGGGAGTTACTATTGTCAAAAGAATGACAGAGTCCCCTTCAATTTGACGTCTCACTCTATGTTGACTAAACTATTTCCTCCTCAGCCCGTTTTACATCCAAAAATGCCTTTGTCTGCTGTGAAAAAATATTCTGAAGATAGCTAGATAAAGCAACTTGAATCTTACACCTGCCTCTTAACATTCCCTGATTACCAGGATAAACTTGCTAATCTGTCTGGTATACAGTTAATAATTATTTTCTTTAAACAGTGCAGTGCTCCCAGTTTGCAATACTTTTCCCTTCTGCCACAGTTTTGTAAGAGGTTAGCGCTTTCTACTGATAAGACTCTAAGTCTCAGCTTCCTTCTCATGGGCCAATTTGTCATATCAATGCAGTGCACCTTCTCAATTAACAAATCTAACTGTAGAACATCAATCCAGTTGATTGTCTGAACATTCATAAAAAATAATGTAGTCTATAATTCAAATTTCTTTTGTATACTACAAAAATCTCAGACTTTCTCCTGCAAGTTCTGTGTTCTAACTTAATTTTTGGAAGAGCTCTTCTTGAGGCAATGCATGTTCATATATGCTTTCCTTCACATCATCCTCTGATTTTTGCAGTTTTACCAGCTCATGTGAATATCTATTTAAATATTATTCTATTTTCAAGCCATCTGAATTTAAATGCTCCTTCGGAGTCTCATTTTATTTTAAACACGCTCTGAGTGTAATCAATTTTTTCCTGAAACTACTAGAAGTCACCTCCTGCAATAAAGCTGAAACCTGAACTGCTTTTTTCTTTGCAAGAGCTTTGTCTTCTTTTCACATTTCTCTTACTTTCCTAAAATGGCTTATTTGCTATTATCCACACAATCTAATTACTAGCCAGAAACTGAATTTTACCCTTAATGCCACTAAGTTACTGATTTTTCAGTTTTCACACTGACAAAGCTCTAATCATCCTGTTGCTCAGCATGCAGCCATCACTGAACTTCAACATCTCTGTATTTTTAGTTCAACTTTCCATGGCACACAAATGATCAGAGTTACAATAGCTTTGACAGCAATGGAGCTAAAACTGTAATACTCATCATTTAGCCACAGTGTCTAATAATCTGTTGTCTTAAATTCTCTCGGTGACAAATTTAAGTATAATTTGCCACACTGACTTCCAATACTTGGTGACTGCCTACTTGATGCTGTCAAAGAAAACTCTGTTATATTATGAGTATTGAAATCCTAATCTACAAACAGAAATCTTCCTTAAAGCAGTCCAATAGTTCTAAATGTTTCTGCCTTTCTTAGGCATAATAGGGAGCTGTAAAAAGAGTCCAAGTCCTTTATATCCCCACTTTAATAACAGAGACTGCTACTATCGCATTAGTAAAAGGAAAATTACTTGATAACCGCATACTGAACAAATATAAATACACCTCCAACACTTCAGTTGCTCTACACTGAAGGTATCATGCAAAACCAGGGATATGAACTGGTGGGATTTCTGATACCAAACTATGCTTCCATTCCAAACACTATCACATCCATCAGTAGATAATCTTGCCTCAAAGTCCCTCACTTTATTAAGTTTTCTGGTACTGGTCAAGAGCCAGCTTAGAGTTTTTTTCTTTGAGTAACCCCTTGATTGTACTCTCACTGAGGAAACTAAAAAAAATAATAATTTTAGCAATTTGTAAATCACATTTCATTTTACCGATATTGCTTAAACACAGTTTACTATTTAAAAAAACAGTACTTTTTATCCACAAAATTCTTCAATGGGTATATTACACTGATATTATTCCTGAGGCACAATTCTTGGATTTATTGGGAACCTACACACTACTCCTTTCAATGCCAACCCAAATCCTGATAAATGTAAAATATCAGAAAATATCTCACTAAAGTCTTTCTTTACCAAATTCAGTGATGCTCTCTCATATAACTTGCCCACTATTCCAGCATATTTTCCCCTACATAACTTGAATTACAAACCACTGTAACGGGTTATGTATAATCTACCAATGTAAAAAATGGTCTGGAGTGCTTTTAATACATAACTTATTTTGTTACCTGACAGATCAAAAATGGAAAAACTATGATTAAGTTTTTGGCAATAAATTCCCAGTCTTCTTACTGGAGATTCCTTATTACTTAAATCTGTTTACCCTACTAGAGGCCTGAAGTCTTTCCTCCATCAGTCTTCATTGTTGAACAATTAATTGGGTATTCCCTCACATCAATCCTCTTTTTTCTCATATCCTGTGTACCTATGTCAAACATGAACTTCTTTCCTCGCAGATACACCTCCTTTTTCAGTTTTAGATGTTGCTCATTTTGTGTCATCTGTTCCTGCTGGACTTGCTGCATATTCCTCACTGATAAGTGGTCACTCCCAGTAATTCTGTTTCTGCTGGACTTGCTGCATATTCCTCACTGATAAGTGGTCACTCCCAGTAAATCAGTAGAGTAGTAATCACAACAAGCAAAGGCAAACAAACAGTTAAACGAAACTGACAACACCATTAAGATAACACCAACTAAATATTGAGAGCACTATAACTTTCCTTTCTTGGTTAACAGTAAACTGCAAAACAAAAAAAAAAAACACTACTAACACTTACTACTAGTTCAGAAAGTTACTTTCTTGGTGTTAGACCAATCAGATATTTATTACACAAATCACAATGAATTATTTTCTTAACTTAAAGACATCAACAAAGAAAATACAGTTGGGTAAAATCTTATCCATAAAGAATAGTTGTGTAAAATCTTACCATAACCATAGGTGCCCTTCTCTTCAATGTTGCAGTATTCTTACTGTGGGATTCTCCGCCTCAGGTGACTCGAACATTGGCTCCTATGCAAAAGCTTAAGCCTGGTTGCTGTTGGTGCATGGGACATCACACGTAGGGCCATAAACCAGGGGCCTTAAATGTGATGTCTGCATGCACAGACATCAAAGTACAGTTGTGTACACTTACCATAAATGCAGATGTTGAGTGTATTCACTGCTGCAGTCATCACTTGTGGGTTATCCCCTGCTGGGTAGCCCTCAGCCGGCCTGAATACCAGAGTAAAGGATTTCCGTCCTGGGTCAGCTGTTCAAAGACTGTGACTGATGTCAGGTCATCAGGTCTAAAAAGGGTAACAGCAGATGCCATTACATCAGTTTTTCTTGCCCCCTCCCCCCCCCGAATAGTCAGGAGCTCTTAAGAGGATATAGAAAAAAGGAGGAAAGGTGGGAGGGAAACAGGACTGCAACACTGAATACACTCGAACATTTACATTTATGGTAAGTGTACAAAACTGTACTATGTTCTTCATGTTTCACTGTTGCAGTTATCACTCGTGGGAAGATTCCCAAAGCTGAGGAAGTGAGTGGAGGCCTGTTATATAGGTTATGGGGATGCTAGCATGCCCTGCAGGATTGCAGATGCAAATCCTGCCCTGGTTTTGGGGAATGTAGCCAGCTGGTAGTGCCTAGTGAAAGTGTGGATAGATGTCCATGTAGCAGCCTCCAGGATATCCTTGGTAGGAATCCCTCTCAAGATGGCCGTGGAAGTAGAGGCTTCTCTAGTGGAGTGAGATCTGATGGATTTAGGAGGACTCTTTCCATGGAAGGCATAGCAGAAATGTATGCAATAAGAGATCCATTTGGAAGTGGTCTGCTTACTAATAGGCTTCCCCTCTGCCCCAGGGGCAAACGAAACCAGGAGCTGGTCAGTTTTTCTGACTGATTTGCTCCTGTGAAGGTAAAATCTCAGTTGCCTGTGTATGTCCAAGGTATGCAGAATTTCTTCTCCTTTATTGGTAGGCTTTGGGAAGAAAGTAGGTAGGTGAATGGTCTGGTTGAGGGAAACCTCAGAGACCACCTTAGGCTTAAAGGTGGGGTTGGTTCTCAGAAAGACCCTGTCTGCATGGAAAATGATGAAGGGTTCAGTGGCCATTAGGGCCTGGAGCTCAGATACCCTCCTGGCAGAAGTGATGGCTAGCAATAGAGCAGTTTTCCAAGAGAGGTACTTGAGATCTGCTGAGGATGCTGGTTCAAAAGGGGGTAGAATCAACTTTTCCAAAACAAAGTTTAGATCCCAAGCTAGAGCAGGTGGCCTTCTAGGTGGTCTGATGTGAGCTACACCTCCGAGAAACTGTTTTAAGAGGTGCTCAGAGAACAAGGGTTGCTCCGGCTAGACATAGGCTGAGACAGCTGCAGCATGAGTCTTGATAGAGGAGTAGGACAACCCACCCCTTTGCTAGGAGCTCTGCCAGGTAGTTCAGAACCAGTGATAAAGTGGCATAGACACTGTCTGTACCTCTGCTGCTGCACCAGCAGGTGAACCTTTTCCATTTTGATGAATAGGATTTTATGGTGCTGGGTCTAAGGGCCTCCTTAATAATGTCCAACACTTGCTTGCTGATGGCTGCAGTGTTATCTGCCTTTGAGGAATCAACCATGCATTTAACTTCAGAGTGGCCAGGCCTGGGTGCAGTAGCTTCCCTCCCTGCTGAGTGGGAAGGACTGTGGAGGGGGGTAGAAGGATGGGGGGGGGGTACCTGCTCAGACTGAGCAGCATGGGGTACCAGTGCTGCCTCAGCCAGTCTGGGGCAATTAGGATAGCCCTTGGCCCTTCCTCTCTGATCTTGAGCAGTACCCTGGGTATCAGAGGCAGGGGTGGAAAGCATATACAAACAGGCTGTCCCAATGAAAGGAGAGGGCGTCCACCCTCCAAGCCTTCGGGTGAAACTCGTTTGAGCAAAACCTTGTTAGCTGGTGGTTCTGGTAGCTTGCAAAAAGGTCTAGGTCTGGCTTCCCCCAGATATGACTGATTTGCAGGAAGGTCTTCCTGTGTAACTGCCACTTATGGGGATCCAGGAGTTGCCTGCTTAATTGGTCCGCCAAGGTGTTTTGCTTCCCTGGAAGGTATTGTGCTATCAGATGCAGTCCCAGTTTTGAGGCTGACTGCCAGATTTTCATAGCTATGCGACAGAGGGGGTAAAAGTATGGGTGACCCCTTGCTTGTTGATGTACAACACGACAGTTGTGTTGTCTGTCTTGCTAAAAGGACTCCTGGTGACAGGTGCTTTTGGAAGGTTAGAATTGCTCTGTGCACTGTCAGCATTTCGTTCAGGTTGATGTGGAGACCCTGAACCGCCTGTTCCCAAAAGGCCTGAGTTCGCAGGGTTCCTTTGTGGGCTCCCCAGCCAACATCTGAGGCGTCTGTGTTTATGGTTTGGCCGTGTGGCTGAAGAACAAAGGGGAAGCCCTTGTTCAGGCTGCAAGCCTCAGCCCACCATAGGAATTCCTTCCCCAGACAAGGAATCAGGGGGAGTTGGTGTTCCAGTGACTGGGAGTGCTGGCACCAGAGACCCCTTAGGTACCATTGCAATTTTCTCATGTGTAGTCTGGCAAGGGGGACCAGCACGATGCAGAATGCCATGTATCCCAGAGCTTGCAGGATTTTTCTGGCAGTGAGGTGAGATTTCTTTGCCAGCTGGGTGAAGTAAAACTGTAGGAAGGCCTGCTTCTGTGGGGGAAGGAAGGCCATTTGTGCTGAGGTGTCTAGAAGGATGCCCAGGAACATAATCCTTTGTGTGGGTTTTAGATGGGACTTTTACCGGTTTATGGTGAATCCCAGAGAGGTTAGTAGGGCCTGCACAAAAAAAGAGGTCCTGCAGGAGTTTTTCCTTGGTTTCTGCCTGAATGAGGCAGTCATCGAGATAGGGATAAATGTGTATGCCCTTCTGCCTGCAAAATGCAGTGACTGGGGCCAGGCACATGGTAAAACTCTGAGAGCAGTGGATAAACCAAAGGGCAGAGCAGAGAACTGAAAATGTTGGGACCCTGCTCTGAACCTTAGGTAACTCCCGCAGGACTGCCTGATAGGGATATGCAGGTAGGCATCTTTCAGATCTAGGGTCACTAGCCAGGCTTCTGACAGGAGCATAGGTAGTAGCTTTTGTAGAGTCAGCATCTTGAATTTTGGAACCAAGAGGGACAGATTCAAGGTGGAGAGGTCTAGGATAGGGCGCCAGGTGCCCTCTTTTATGGGGACCAGGAACAGTCTTGAATAAAACCCTTTTCCAGTCTGTTCCTTTGGTACAGGTTCTACAGCACCCTGGGCAAGAAGCTTTCTGATCTAGCAAATAGCTTCTGTCCTCTGATTTGCAGGGACGTCTGGGCAACCTGACCTTTTTGGTTTCTCTTTATAATAGAATATGTACCCGCTGGTAATAATTTTTAGGACCCATAAATCTGAGGTGATGGCCTGCCAGTTTTTAGGAAGAGGGAAAGTCTTCCTTCTAGACTGTAGGGTGACTTGAGGGGCAGAGGGGAGGGGAGAGAGTCACTGTGAGTCCTTGGAGAAGGGGGTCGGCTTAGAACTCCCTTGCCTAGGGGCAGCAGTGGACCACTGCCTAGGTTTTTGTTGGCTATGGGACTGATGCCTCAGGATTCTGTCTCTGCATCCCTTTATCTGGACTGGTTTTGTCTGTGAGGGAAAGGCCCAATGTTTTGTGGGGAAGTTTCTGCTGAACCTGGGAGGTTGCACCTGTAAGAAGTAAGAAGCCTTAACAGTTTGCTTGGACTTGGCTTTGTTCTCCATTTTCTTAATGACCTCCCCTGCTTTACAGCCAAAGAACTGGTCTTTATCCAAGGGGGCATCTAGCAACTTAGATATGACTTGGTCAGGGAAAGGCTGTTCCCTTAACCAGGCAAACCTTCTGATTACTGAGCCTGTTACTGCAGCCCTGGTAGAAGCTTCTAAGGCATCAAAACCACAATGTAAGGAGTGTTTGGCTACCTGATAGCTAGACTGTATGAGGTCCGTTAATTCTCTGGTAGTACAACTGTCAGGAATGGCAGTTAACTTTTAGTTAATCAGTTCAAGGAGATTTTGCTGGAATTTGAGCATATGGAATTGACAATTTAATGCTATCACAGCTAAAGTGGCTTAATGGTATACCTTTTTTCCCATTCTGTCTAAAGCTCTGTTTTTTTGCCAGATGGAATGGGATTTCTAGATGAGCTTGCCCTAGCTCCTTTAGGGCCTTGAGTAATGACTTCAGGGTCTGCAGTAGGATTCTTGAAAATATATTTGTGGGTGTTTTGCACCCTGCAATATCAGTCTGGTTTTCTGGATGCTGGGAGGAGAGAATTGGGTGTAAGTGCATATTCTAGAAAAACACCCTCCACTACATCCAGGATACGCAGAACGGCTAGAGGTTTATGCTGGGGCAAGTCAAGGACTCTCTCAGTCTCTTCTTAGACTGAGGGTAATCTTGGACCTCCCACTGAAAATTCTCTCTGAGGTAGTTTAAGGTTTCCCCAAAGGAAAGGTCCTCAGGTGGGGAAATGGAAAGAAAGGAGTCATCAGCATCAGAGTCCTCAAATGCTGTTAAGGGCTGGTCTTCTATGTCTGACTCTTCAAGGACAGAGTCTTCAGATTCCTGGTCAGAGAGGGCCTCAGGGGAGGTGTCCCTTTTTCTTTTGGCTGGGATGGGAGGATGGGGTTGGCTTCCCCTAATAAGAGTAATCAAGTCTTCTGCCATCCTGAGGAGTTACTGCAACTGAGGAGCAGGCTGGCTGGGTGTAGGTTAGTGGCTGGGTCCTTGGGGGGAAGGGACCTTTTTAGGGGTGGTAGTCTTAGGCTTGAGCCTGGATAGGTCGGTAGTCATATACAAAGCGAGTTTGACAGACGGCATTGTCGTAGCTCTGAGTCTGGTTTCAGTAGTCGTAGGAGTCTCAGCGGAAGCTGGTGCCTGCAAAGCAGCTCTGGACCCAACCGGGTGAAGAAAAGATGACATACCGGTAGAGGGAGGTGGATCCGGCGGCGTACCAGACTCCGAACGGTTCTCGGTAGAGACCTGCGACAGTTCCTCGGCTAGCATCAGGGGCTGCGAAGACACCTCACTGAGTTCAGCTGTAGCACTGAGTGGAAAAATACCAGACTTTTGACTTGAGTCGTCCGAGGGCCTAACTTTTAGAGGACTACCTCTTTCTCTTTCTTTTTTCTAGGTAAGTCAGTAGGCAGTTAAGAGACCAACACCATTTCACATTGAGAAAAAGACTCACTAAAATGCCTAGCTACAATTTCATCTCTTCTACGTATGGTTCTAGCATTAAACAGGGCACAGAACCGACAGCCGGGGACATCGTGGTCTGGGCCTAAAAAAGTAACACACAGAGAATAGAAGTCTCAGTGTGGGATCTGCTTTCCACAACTGAGACAATTATTAACTTTCTCTGACATCGGTTAAAAGCAAGAAAATGTTTCCCAATGGGGTACTTAGCTTTAGACGGTTTTCCTCACTCTGGCAACAGCTGACTGACACAATCGCAAACTGCTTCTGCTTCAGGCTCCACAGCAAGAAAGACTGATATAATAGCATCTGCTGTCACCCTTTTTTTTAACCCTGATGACCTGATGTCAGCCACAGTCTCTGAACAGCAGATGCAGAAGGGAAATCCTTTACTCTGGTATTCAGGCGGCCAAGGGCTACACAGCAGGGATAGCCCACAAGTGATGAATGCAACAGTGAAACAAGAAGAACATCTAACTGCCCAGTCGGACAGTAGTCTAGGTAGTGCCAAAGGATGCCATCAAGACTGGTGAAATGCCATTGACTGCCCACTGTGAACACATTCTATGTAGTGCCCCCTGATGACCCATAGACAGGTGAAAGGTAATGCAGGGGGATAGGTAGGAAGGAAGGAATACTGCAACAAGGAAGAGAAGGACATCTAGGTTTATGGTAAGATTTTACACAAATACTCTATGTCCTTCTATTCCCATGTTGCAGTATTCTTACTGTGGGAGAATACCACAGCTTAGGAAGGAGGAAGGGTGGAGGTAACGGTTGCAGATTCCAGAAATCCCTGCTGGATTGCCCTTGCAAAACCTGCTCTGGCTCTGAAGAGTCCAATTTGTAGTGTCTGGTAAAGTATGTATAGTGGACCAGGTGGCTGCCTCCAGAATGGAAGCTGTGTCTAGGCCCTTGAAGAAGGCCTTGGAGGAGGCTACAGCCCTAGTAGAGTGTGCTCTGACCCCCTGAAGCAAGTCCTTTCCATGGTAGGAGTAGCCGAAGAAGATAGTTTTCCTGATCCAACATGAGATAGTTTGTTTGGAGACCGCCTTGCCCCAGGCTCTGGGATGAGAGGAAACAAAAAGTTGATTAAATTTCCTAATGGCCTTAGTTTTGTTCAAGTAAACCTTAACTGCCTGTGAACATCCAGGGAATGTAGTATTCTCTCACTGTCATTGGTAAGAGAGGGGAAGTAGGTGGGTAAATGAATGGACTGATTTAATAATAGCTTGTTGACCACTTTGGGCATGAAGGAGGGGTTGGTGCAGAGGGGTCACCCTGTCTTTGTGGAAGACAGTGTAGGGAGGGCATGCCATGAGTGCTTGTAACTCATATGATACCCTTCTAGCTGAGTTGAGGGCTACCATTAAGACTGTTTTCCATGTGCACATCTGTAGGGATGCAGAACTGGCTGGCTCAAATGGAGCCAGTGCCGAGTTTTTCCAGGATAAAATTTACGTTCCAAGGCAGTGGAGCTAGGCTTCCTCGGTGGTCTAATGTGTAAGACCCTTTTCAAGAGCAATTTAACATCTAATCTGGAGAGTAGTGGAGGGCTTAAGGGTACGCAGAAAGATATGGCAGATAGGTGCACTTTCACTGAAGAGTATGAAAGGCCTGCCTTGATGAGCTCATACACATAAGCTAAGACTAGAGGAACATCCGCTTGACAAGGGTCCCTATGTCTTTGGCGACACCATTTGGAGAATCTTTCTCATTTTAAAATGTAGGATCTCCTTGCATTAGGTTTAATGGCCTCCTTCAGGACAGAAAGCATGTCTGAAGGGTATTAAAAGTTTATCATACAGAGTGTTAGGCACAGCATCTCCAGGTGTGGATGGATTAAGAGTTCCCTTCTGCTGTGTGAGTAGGTGTAACTTGTGTTGATTGCCCTTGATGAGGGATAGTAGAAGGGGCAACCAATGCTGCCTTCGCCAACAGGGAGTCATCAGCAAGATTGTTGGCATGCCCCTCCTGATTTTCAGGAGGACCTTTTAATGACAGGAAAGGGAGGAAATGCATAGAGAAACCATCCCTTCCCCAAGATGGTGAAGGCATCCACTCTCCAGGCTAGTGTGGAATAGTCCTTGGTACAAAATTCTCAGTTGCCTGTTCTGGGAGGAGACAAATCAATCAACTGGAGGTGTGCCCCACTGGTGGACAATGTCTAGAAATACTTCTCTGTACAACATCCACTCATGATACAGAGAGAATGATCTGCTGAGAACATCTACTTGGTGGCTGTCCTGGGATGGGATGTAGACTACCTGCAGAGATAAGTTGTTTCACGAGACTAATTCCCAAATTTGCATTGTCACCCTGCAGCCCTATTTGTTGATGTACCACATGACAGTGGTGTTTGTCTGTGAAAATGTGCAGGGGACCTGGCTGTAGGGGGGGGGGGATGGCTTTCAGGGCTAAATGAACTGCAGTCATCTCCCTTACATCGATGTGTTTATTCAGGAGGGGTGCCTGCCAGCATTCTTGCACTTTGAGGCCTTTCCTGGTAGCCCCACCAGCCCATCTCTGAGGCATGTGTGTGCATATGTTGAGTTGGTGTGGAGGGCAGGAGGGGAAAGCCTGGGTTCAGTAGTATTTGTTGAATCCACCACTTCAGCTCTGTTTTTAGGCAGGGTAGGAAGGGTATGTGGAAGTCTAGAGAGTGGCAGTGTTGGGACCACACATTCTTTACATACCATCTTGCCAACTCTATAGTGCCTTTTTTAGGCGGTGTTCCAAAGACCAAATTACCACCATAACAGCTACAAACAAATGCAATCGGAGGGTCATGCTGCTCAATGCTAGAAGTTTAAATCTCAAAATGCACTCGCTCGAAGCACTCCTTAAAATGGAGAACATCGACCTTTGTGCTGTAACAGAGACCTGGTTCAAGGCTGCAGAAAGCACCCCTGCACTACCAGGCTATAACATATTCCACACCTTTCGACCCCAGAACTTGGACCAAAGCTCCAAAGGTGGTGGTGTTTCCATATTCATAAAGGATGTGCACACCTCCAGACTGGTAGCCCAACATAATGCATCAGAGATGCTTCAGGTGCAGCTAACATTGGGTAAGACAGCAATTCAGATCGTAGCCTGTTCTAGGTCCCCAACCATGTCCCAAGACTCTTACTCCACGTTCCCAAGCACCTTGGAGAATATTACGGTCCAACATAACACTCTCATACTGGGCGACTTCAATTCCCCCCCATTAATTGGGAAAACTACTCATGCACCAATACACTTGCTCAATGTTTACTGAAATTCATTAATTCCAATGCCCTGGACCAGCTCGTTCTTAACCCCACTAGAGGTAGCAACATCCTTGACCTGGTCATTACTAACATGGATGACCATTGCTCTACACCAAT
This sequence comes from Protopterus annectens, assembly GCF_019279795.1. Taxonomy (NCBI): domain Eukaryota; kingdom Metazoa; phylum Chordata; order Ceratodontiformes; family Protopteridae; genus Protopterus; species Protopterus annectens. The sequence goes on along the minus strand of NC_056747.1, from coordinate 717,115,576 downwards.
AGTCAACTCCTCCCTCGTTAGATCTGACCACAAACTAATCACCTTGGAAATCCACATCCCTCCCACCCTCCGCTAAAGTAACCACCATGAAAAACGTCTCCAAAGCTAACTTTAGGCTCCTAAGAATAGAGGTGGCTAACTTCACGGCACCCATGCAAATGGAGAATAGTTGCATAACCGCCGAATCATACACCATTGCACTGTACAAACATGTACACAAATGCATAGATCTCGCCATACTCAACAGAACCAAGACACTCTCCTCCAAAAAAAGGAAGCCAATGTGGTGGTCCCCTGCCATAAACAAATTCTACAACAGAAGGAGGAAACTGATGCAGAATAAGGTGAAGTCCCAAGACTAGAAAACTCCCTTATCAGCCTCAACAAAAAGTTGAGATGCCTCATCAAATCCTCTAAAGCTAGCTATGAAAACAGAATTGCAGCAGATAGTAAAGACAACCACAGCCTTCAACAGTTATGTAAAGAACCTCCACAGCAATATCCAGACTTGCTCTGAGGTACTGCACAGTGATACCTCCTATATCAAGCCAACAAATGTTGCCAATATACTGTCCGACAGATTCAGTGCCAACTTTTCCCCTCTCTCCTCCCCCAAAAGACCAAGCACAATAACCAGTAAATTGCAGGCACCCAGTATTACTGCAGCACAGGTTAAAACAGCATTGTCCAAGGCCAAGAATACAGCTTCTATGGGACCTGACAATATCCTTCGCTGTGTTCCACATGAACTACAGAGTGAACTGGCACCTCACCTGTGTGCCCTGTTCAATCACAGCCTCACCTCAGGCTTTGTCACTACCGAATGGCGCACTGCTATAGTCATCCTTCTCCACAAAGGAGGAGCGACTACAGACCCTGGGAACTATTGCCCCATAAGCCTGACAAGTCTGATATGCAAGGCTATGGAACGTATCATCATGGACCTAATCAACAAGAATATAGGGAAAGTACAGTTTTGTACCTACCATAAATGTAGATGTCCGAACTGGATAGCATCTGCAGTCATAACAGCTGGGTTGTCCTGTCGTCAGGCAGCCCTTCAGTCGGCCGGATTCCAAAGTCCGGGTCCGGCTTCGGCTGATGTCGCACTTCACCCGACGTCATCTCTGTGGGTCTTCGGGTATAAAGGCATCAGCCGACGCCATTTTCCTCAGTGTTTCTTGCCCCAGATGCCAGAAGCCCTCTTGAAGGCTGAAATTTTGGATAGATGCCAATGTTTCCAAAAGGAAAAAGGTAAACACAAAAACAAGCATGTATGTACATATATACAAACAAATACACCATAGAAGACTCCCCCCCATTAGCTAGCTATTAGGAGGGTAAACACCCTAGGAGTCCCTCAGAGGGAAGGGAGGGTAATCCTGACTGCAGATGCTATCCAGTTCGGACATCTACATTTATGGTAGGTACAAAACTGTACTATGTCCTTCATGGATGCATCTGCAGTCATAACAGCTGGGTAGAGTACCATAGCCAACTAGGGGAGGAGGAAAGGTAGATTATGGTGTGTTTAGGATCCCTTGCAGTACAGCAGTGGCAAACCCTGCTCGGGATCTGGAATATAGAGGCAAATTATAATGCTTGGCAAATGTATGCACGGAGGTCCAAGTAGCCGCCTCAATAATGTCTTTGGTAGCCACTCCTCGTAAGAAGGCTGTGGTAGTGGCTGTTGCCCTTGTAGAATGAGGTCTTATGTTCTGTGGAATTGGTTTTCCATGGAAGGAGTAACAGAATCGTATGCAGTTTCCTATCCATTTGGAGATTGTCTGTTTGGAGATAGCTTTTCCTTCCCTTCCTGTTGCACAGGCCACAAAGAGTTGGTCAGACTTTCTGCTGTTTTTTGTCCTGTCCAGGTAGTAGCGTAGCTGTCTATGCACATCCAAGGTGTGCAGAATTCCCTCTGTTTTGTGGGTTGGGGAAGAAGGTAGGTAAGTGGATTGCCTGGTTTAAAGACACTCTGGATACCACCTTAGGCATAAAGGTTGGATTAGTCCTCATGGACACCCTATCTTGGTGGAAGATTAGGAAGGGTTGCACTGCCATTAAGGCCTGTAGTTCTGAAACCCTCCTTGCTGAAGTGATTGCCAGTAGGAAAGCAGTTTTCCATGACAGGTGTTGTAGTTCTGCTGTTGCTGCTGGTTCAAAGGGTGAAAGTGTCAGCTTTTCTAGTAATTTAAGTCCCAAGCTGGTAATGGTGGTTTCCTCGGTTTTACATTCTTGATTCCCCTGAGGAACTGCCTGAGCAACGGGTGTGAGAAGACAGGTTGTTCAAAGCTGTATTCTGCTGAAATAGCTGATGCATGTATCTTGATGGAGGAGTAGGACAGGCCTGAATGGAGAAGTTCGCCAGATACTCCAGAATGTTAGGCATATCTATGTTTGACACATCTTTTCCTCTTTCAGAACTCCAAATGACAAACCTTTTCCATTTTCCAGCGTAGTTCCTTCTTGTTGAAGGTCTGCGTGCTTCAAGAATAATGTCTTTAACTCTTTGGGAAAGTTCTTGATTAGCTGCTGCTATGTGATGTTCCATGCAGTCAGTTGTAAGGTTTTCAGGTTTGGATGTATGGTGCTGTAGTTGTTCTGAGTTAGCATCAAAGGCATCAGGGTATTGGCCACATATTGTTCCGAGACAAGCTCCTCAGTAGTGGGTACCAGTGTTGTCTTGGCCAGTTTGGAGCTATCAGGATTATCCTTGGATGTTCTTCCTTGATTTTGTACTTTGTGTATCAAGGGGAGAGGTGGGAATGCATATGCTGTTAGGCCTTCCCAGGTGAAGGAGAGCGAATCCACTTTCCATGCTAGTGGGTGGAATGTCCTTGTGCAGAATCTTTTGAGTTGGTGATTGTGAGGTGATGCAAATAGATCTATCTGAGGCATTCCCCACTTCTTTGAAATGGTCCTGAAGATGTCCGGGTGCAGGTGCCATTCGTGAGCATCTGATGTGGTCCTGCTTAATATGTCCGCTAGAGTATTTTCTTTTCCTGGTACAAATCTTGCCTGTAGCTGGATGTTGTAGCTGAGTGCCAGGGTCCACAGTTCCAAAGTCATTCTGCATAGGGGGTATGAATGAGTGCCTCCCTGTTTGTTGATGTACCACATGACTGTGGTGTTGTCTGTCCTTATCAACAGCTGGCCCTCTTTGAGAAATGGTTTGAACTTTTGGATTGCCAGTTTTACAGCCAGCATTTCTTTTAGGTTGATGTGCAAGTGAGGTTGATCCTGAGTCCACAATCCTTGGCATTTGTCCAGCATATGGGCCCCCATCCTAGGTCTGCCGTTGTAATGCTCTGGCTTGCTTGACATCTGTGAAAGGAAGGCCTGGGTTGGACCGCATGCCTGGGCCCACCATAGGAACTCCTGTTTTAAGCATGGAATTAGTGGGATTTCTGTTTCTAGGCTGTGCCTGTGTTGGGACCATAAATTGTACCACTGTAGTTTTCTCATATGTAGTCTGGCAAATGGGACCAAAATTATGCATGATGCCATGAAGCCCAAGGCCTGCAGAACCTTTCTTGCTGTTAATTTGTTCAGCTTTGTTAGTGCCAAAAGTAAGGAGTTCTTTGTTTTTCTGTAGTTAGGAATGCCATTTGTCTCACTGTGTCCAATTCCCCCAAGAATGTCCTTGTTTGGGATGGTATCAGCCTTGACTTTTGTAGATTGACTGTGTATCCCAGTGCTTGTAGCAAGTAAATGACCCTTTGTAAATCTGTTGTCAACTTGCTTTTGTTGTCCCCTTGTAGCAGGCAGTCGCCCAGGTATGGGTAAATTTGAATTCCTGTAGTCTGCAGTATGCGATTACTGATGCCAGGCATTTTGTGAATACTCTGTAGATAAGCCAAAGGGCAATGCTGAGAATTGATAGTGCTCTGATCCTGCAAGAAATCTGAGGTATCTTCTGCAGATTGGTCGAATAGGACGTGCAGGTATGCCTCCTTGAGATCTAGAGTTACCAGCCAACACTCCTTGCCCAGCATGGGAAGAAGTTGCTGTAGGGTCAGCATTTTGAATTTTGGGACAATGATGTATGTATTCAAGGTGGACAAATTGGTCTCCAACTGTTTTCCTTTCTTGGAACTAGGAATAGTCTGGAGTAGAACCCTTTCCTTGCTCTGCTGTAGGCACTTTTCCACAGCTCTCATGTTTTCTAACTCCATTATCTGTTGTAAAGCTTCTGTTTTTGATTTGGAGGTAGATTTGGCATTTTGACTGGTATAGTGTGGAAGTGGAATTGGTAACCTTGATGTATAATTTGTAGAATCCACTTGTCTTTTGTTATGTGGTGCCAGTTCTTTGCAAATAAGGTTAACCTTCCGCCTAGTGGAGCTGCTATTTGTTCCCTGGTAGGCGGATTTAGGAGTAAGTCACTGTGGCTGTGTTGATGTAGTGGCAGTGGCTGTGTCTGTGCCTCTGTTGTTACCTTGCCACTGTCGTCCTCTGTAGGCACCTCCTCTGGGTTGGTTTCTGCCTCTGGAGCGTCTATTCCTGCCCCTTTGAAATCTTGTGGAGTCAGGAAAGGACCAATTTTTGGCAGGCCAGTTCCTGCTAAACCTTGGAGGTTGAACCTGCAGGAAATCTTTAACAGTTTGAACTGATTTTGCCTTTTCTTCCATTTTCTTCATAACCTGCTGGCCAGGTGCACCAAACAAACTTGTCTTATCCATAGGAGCATCTAACAATTTAGCTTTAACATGATCCGGTAGAGCTTGCTCCTTTAGCCATGCCTGCCTTCTTATCACTGTGCCAGTCATGGCTGATCTAAATGAAGCCTCCAGTGCATCATAGCCACATTTTAAAGAATGGTTACTAACCTGTTGTATGTTATTTACCATTTCTAATACATATTTCTTGTCAAGAGATTCATCAGTGGTTAGTTTTTTAGTTAACTGATCAAGCATAAACTCTTGGTATTGTATCATGTGAAACTGGCAGTTTAAAGCTCTAGCTGAGAGAGTAGCTGAAGTGTATACTTTTTTACCCCATCTGTCTAATGACCTTGCTTCCCTTTCAGAAGGAGTAGGGTTTTAGCTATGGTCGCTACTGCCTTGGGACCCTGAGATATAGTTTCTGGGTCTGCAAGGGGCCTTGTAAAGGTGGTGATGAGTATCTGGCACCCTGTAAAATCTGTCTGGTTTGGCAGGGGCTGGGGTAATGAATCTGGAGCAGAGCAGACATCATTAAAAGCATCATCTACCACAGAGAACAGGAGGTATAGCTAAGGGCCTGTGCTGTGGAAGGTGTAGAAAGGTTCTAAGTCTTTTCGAATCTGAAAATCTTGCTGCTGCCATTGGAACTGCTCTTGGCATGTAAGGTTTCCCAAAGGAGAATTCTTCTGGAGGAAGCAGCTGGAATGGATTCTTCAGCATCAGAATCTTCAAAATTGGAGAAAGGGGCCTCTGGCTGGTCAGTAATGTCTGATTCATCAGCAGAATCATCAGAGGACACTGGCTCAGGGCTCTGCCCTAGGTCTCTTATCTGGGGCTGAGAGGCCCTGTCTGGGTGAGACTGAGATCCTCTAATTAAGGAAATTAAATCTTCTGCCAAAGTAAGCATTTGAGAACTAGAAGAGGGCCTGGTTGAGGGTGGTTTAACAGGCACTGATTTGGTAGTCTTGGCTGCTTTAGCCCTGGTGAAGGCCTTAATGAGACATCCAGGGAATGGTGTCTGATAAGTTAGTGGGTAAAGTTTCAGAGGGGCCTCAACTGTAGAGGTAGATTCGCTGTACCTAGATCAGCGTGGTTTCAGCGGACCGGACCGCAGATGTCGGTCAAGTGACATAATGTAAAGTCAGAACGAAACTGTTCTGCAAACTCCGAGGCTGGGCCTAAACAAGGCAGACAGTAAGAATGGAAATCTTTATGAGGTATTTGTTTCCCACAGGTTAAACAATTATTAACTTTTTCTGACATCGGCTGAGGCGAAGTCTTGAAATAATCACAGCGCTGATGCCTTTATACCCGAAGACCCACAGAGATGACGCCGGTGAAGTCGACATCAGCGGACCCGGACTTTGGAATCCGGCCGACTGAAGGGCTGCCTGACGACAGGACAACCCAGCTGTTATGACTGCAGATGCATCCATGAAGGACATTCTCCAAACTCTGGATCCCACACAGTTTGGTTTTGTGAAGGGTAGATCATGCCTGCTCAACTTGGTTGACTTCTTTGAGTCAGTCACCAGAAGTGTGGATGATGGCAAGGTGGTTCATACAGCCTACCTTGATCTGGCCAAGGCCTTTAATACCATTCCCCACTCAGGAATCATAGAAAACCTCACTAAGCTTGGCATCAACCCCTATATCCCTAGGTGGGTTGCAAACTGGCTCAAAGATAGAACCCACAGTGTGAAAGTAGCTGACTCCAAGTCAGACTACCGACCAGTCACAAGTGAAGTCCCACAGGGATCGGTCCTGGGTCCTCTCCTGTTTGGTATCTACTTCTCAGAAGTCCAGTCCAACATAAAGGGACTCTGGCTGACAAAGTTTGCAGACAACTGCAAGTTGGGAGCCATTATTACCTCCAAGAGTGATGTTGACATCCTACAGAAAAGCCTCACTGAGACCGACTGATGTCAGAACCATGGCCTTAAGCTCAATGCCAAAAAAATGCGTCATCATCCCCTTTGGGAAAAAAACAGTTCTCATGAACTACCACATAGATGGTAGTCCATTGAACACTGAAGGCATTATAAGAGATCTGGGAACACAGGTTGACAGCAACCTCTCTTTTGAGCACCGCACTGCCACAGTGGTCAGAAAGTCCTTCTATGTGGCACATCTCATTACTAAGAGTTTTGCATCCAGGAAGAAAGAGGTCATTGTCTCCCTCTACTCTTCCCTTCCCTCATTAGGCCAATCAGAGTATAATGCCCCATTTGGCATGTACCTCAATAGACACCTGCAACAACTGGAGAGGCCACAAAAGTACCTCACAAAGAGGATCCTAGGCCTTAAACACTTGTTATATATGGACAGACTAAAAAAACTCCAACTATTCTCTGTCGCATATCACCTACTTAGAAGCGATCTCTGCTTGACTTATAAAGCCATGTATGCCCCAGCTCTGTTAGAAATGCTACATCTAAAGAAATCCCAACCCTCTGCACCACACGCTCCAGAGACCTCAACCTCATTACCACAATCAACAGAATGTGCTGGAGGGAAAGGTTCATAACCAAGAGACTGCCCATGCTATGGAACAGACTTCCCATACATGTCAGAGCACCTCTAGCCCTCTTCAAGACGGATCTTGATGAGTGGATGGGAAATAGAAAATTCACTCTGGGGATCACTCCAGTGGCTCTACTCAACAGAGGCACTGGAAACTAAGGTCGGGTGGCACGTTGTCAGGGTAATCCTATGGGCTAGGCTTGCAAAGGCTCCAGGGCCATTAGCCTAGTACACACCTATGAACCATTGTAGCTTCCTCATATGCATCCTGGCTAGTGGTAGCATAGGTATAGTGGCTGCCTTAAGGCCCAGAAGTCACATGAATGGTCTTGCTGACAGTTGGTGGTCCTGGAGAAGGTCCTGAAAGTGTTTTAGGGAAACCACTTTGTCCTGAGGAAGGAAGGCCTTCATCAAGTCTGTCCGAAACAGGCATCCCCAGGAAGATCTTGCCCTGCTCTGGTGAAAGGGATGATTTGGCGAGGTTGAGGGTGAACCCCAACTCTTGTAGCAGAGAAAAGGAAAACTGTAGATGGTTTTTGAGGGTGTTTTCTTTTTCTGTAAGAATATCTTCCAGGTAGGGGTAGATATGAAAACCCTTGGTCCTGCAGTAGGCAATGGCGGGAGCTAGGCATTTGGTTAACACCCCGGGTGCAGTGGATAAACCAAAGGACAAGGCAGTAAACTGAAAGTGAGAACAAAGTCCAGAAGATCACAAGCACTTTCTGTGGGCAAGATGTATGGGGATGTGGAGGTAGGCCTCCTTCACGTCCAGAGTGGCCATAAACACTTTGGGTGGCAGTAGTGGAAGTAGGGTTTGGAGGGATAGCATTCTGAAGGAAGTGACTTTTAGAAAGAGGTTTAGGAAAGATAAATCCAGGATTGGCCTCCATGGTCTGCCTTGAGTAGAAACCTTTCCCTTCTTGGCCTGAGGGGACAGGTTCTACAGTTCCCTGAGCCAGTAGTTCCTGGATAATGTGAGGAATTTAGTGAAGCTGGTTCTTGGGTGGGAATGGAATGCACTGTGGTATGGGCTCTTCCTGCCAAGATAGGAAATATCCCTTTGCTACTATTGCCAGACCCCAGCGGTCTGAGGTAATTGTTTTCCAAAGGGGTGGACAGTGGGAGAGACGGGATGAAAGGGGGAGGTGGGCAAGGCAGTCATGCATTGTTGGTATTTCTGTCCTGAATGGACTGTCTGTGGGTAGGCTGAAATGAGGTGGGCCTAGAAGAGGTTTGCCTCCTGGTTCTTTTGCTATGCCTGAAAGAAGGGGTGGCATTGGAGGAGGTTCTTTTGACATAGGTGGTCTTAGCCGGGTAGTTTCTGTAGAATTTTGGTATTGGAGATACCTGAAGGTAAAAACAAGAGAGTACGAACTGCTTTAATCATAATCCAAAATCCAAGTAGTAAAACCACAAGAAGGCAAAACATGGAAAATCCAAAACAAGTTAAGCGCTTTCATCTGGGAATCTCCCAAACTTCATTCACCTCTGATGAGGTTTGGGAGATTCCCAGACAAAAGTGCTTGTTTTGGCTTTTCCATTTTATGCCTTTTTGTGGTTTTACTACTTGGATTTTGATTAAAGCAGTTCGTACTCTCCTTGTTGGTGCTTTTGTTTTTCTTTTGGTGACTGTTTGGTCTTAGGAGGTACCAGAAGGTGCTTAATATCTGGGAGTTCCTAGCTCTTCTCCTGAAGGTTCTTAAAACAGTTCTGCAGACTGTTTTCCAAACAGGAGGTTGTGATCTACTGGGGCATCTAGAATTATGGATTTAAAGTCTTCAGGCAATGGTTGGAGCCCAAGCCATGAATATCTGCGAAGCACAGATGCAGAAGATCTAACAAAGGCCTCTGTTACTGCATCATAAGTGCATCTAATAGAGTGCCTGGCTACCTGGGATGCCAGGGTCAGTTTTGATGCTACTTCTGTCTTGTTGGGAGAGGTAGGCAATGAGGATAGTAGAGTTGATGTTTGGGATACCAAATCCAAGGCACATTTAACCATATGGGTTTGGTAATTAATGGCCCTAAAGGCTAGGGTGGAAGAGGTATAAACCTTCTTGTCCAGCCTGTCCATAAACTTGCTATCCTTGTCAGTAGGCAGAAGTGACGAGGATGAAATCAGTCTAGATTGCTTGTCTGGGGCTACAGCTATCACAACAGTGTCTGCCAAGGATGTTTTTACTAGAAATTTGTTGTCATTAGGCACCTTGTAGAAACGATCAGGTCTCTTTGGAGCAGGTGGTTGAGAATCAGGATTTTTAGAGGCTGATACAAATACATATAGGTATGCAGGGATCACCGGGGGGGGGGTGGCAGATGGGGAGGGAGATTCAACTTGCAGCAGCTGAAAACCTTTTTTGAGTTTCAGACATTTGAGAAGTATCCCATTTAAAATCTTTCATTTTAGTAGTGGTCTCTTCAAATGTAATGTCTTCTGGAGGAGAGTATCCCTCTATGGATTCCTCAGCTGTGGAATAGTATTCCAGGGAGGGAGGCTATTTGGGATGAGTATGTAACAGACTCATCCGAGAAAGAGGAAAAAGCCTCTTCTTCCTGAGAAATGGATGGGAGGATTGAAGTTGCTGAGGCAGGTCTTAGGCTAAGCACTGAAAAGTGGGAGCTGAGGAGATCAAGGGCCTGAGGGTCATGAAGGCCTGCATCAAAGATTGTGTAAAAGATTGCCAGTCAGGTTGTCCCTCAGGAGAGAGACACAAATGTTTGCTCTTTTGTTTTCTTTTCAAAGGGGTAGTTTTGGGAGAGAGAGAAGGCCTAAACTCCGGGGCCTGACCCAAAGAGGACTCAGATTCCTGCATCCCAGATGGGCGTCCGGTGGAGCCAGGTTCCCCTTCGACTTCAGTAGTAACAGACGTCTGAGTAACCTCCACAGACGTGACTTCCTCGAGGGGAGACACTGAAGTAAACGGCTCTAGCAGACATCCCTCAACCCCTATATCGGCAGTTGGCAGGGCGTCCGACGGAGGGTCAGAGGTTGTAGGCAGTGAAAGCTTGGCCTTTTTTCTTAGTGGTTCCACCTGGGTGGCAGACTCCAGATCCATCGTTAACGCTAACATTTTAACCCTCTGATTTTCCAAATATAAATTGAGGGCAGCCAGATGGCTTGTAAGTATTTTAGGGACAAAGGATTGGCAGATGGTGCAGCAGGTATGGTCGTGTTTCCGGCCTAAACAGAATACGCAATGGTCATGGGAGTTCTTATGCGGAATTTGATGTCCGCATCAACATTTACCCTTCTTAGTGGACAATGGCTAATAAACAAGCAAACCAAGCTCAAGTGAAAAATAAAATTTAACAACTCCCCAACTGGGCACTTGGCTTTATATGTCTTTAAGGTTAAGGAGCGATGGGATTGATCTGACATTCGACTGTGGCAGAAAAGTTCTGGGAACTGTGCGTGCAGAAGTCACATTTAAGGTCCCTGGTTTATGGCCCTACGTGTGACGCCCCATGCACCAACGGCAACCAGGCTTAAGCTTCTGTATAGGAGTCAACGTTCAGGTCACCTGAGGCGGAGAATCCCACAGTAAGAATACTGCAACATGAGAACAGAAGGACATCAGTAGATGTCCTTCCCTTCACTGTTGCAGTATTCCTTACTCTAGAGATTCCCTGCCAAGGGAAGCCACATCCCTTCACTGTTGCAGTATTCCTTATTCTAGAGATTGCCTGCCAAGGGAAGCCAGAAGTCCGGCCAGTATACCCAACCGTTCGGATTATTAGTACGTCATATGTCACATATATGCGCCCAGCTCACAGTGTAGGGAATAAAGGTGACATACATACTTATCTACCTCAGAAATGAAAAGCCTCAAGAGGAACAGTCCAAAGAGTAAAGGAGGACTATATGGATCCAGAAGGAAAAAAGTAAAAAGGAGTAAAGAAAAGGCAGAGGAGGGAGGGAGCAAATACTGCAACAGTGAAGGGAAGCACATCTGTTATGGTACGATTTTAAACAACTGTACTATGTCATTCCATATCACTGTTGCAGCATTCCTTACTTTAGGGAGAGTATAAAAGCTCAAAAAGAAAACTGTGAGGAGGAAGGCCCAGCAGAGCCCTCAGTAAAACCATGAATGATAGTACTGGCAAATCCAGCTCTAGCTCTGGAAACCACATCCAGCTTGTAATGTTTAGTAAAAGTATGTACACAAGTCCAACTAACTGCCTGAAGGATGGGATTGGTATCCAATCCTTTGAAAAAAGCACCAGAGGAAGCCACAGCCTTGGTAGAATGAGCTTTGCAAAAGTAGAAAAGCTTTTCCCATGAAAAGAGTAACAAAAAGAAATGGCTTTAGAGCTCCAAGAAGAAATTGTTTGCAGAGAAACCTAGAGACCTAGGATGAAAGGAAACAAAAACTTAAAGATTTATGAATGGCTTCAGATTTATCTAAATAATATCTGAATTGTCTATGGAAATCCAAGGTGTGAAGAACCTTCTCACTAGCAGACTGCAGAGAAGAGAAAAAAGTGGGCAAATGAATAGACCGAGTAAGAGATAACCCACTAACCACATTGGCAAAAAAGGATTAGTGTGAACAGACACCTTGTCCCTATGAAAAATTAAAAAAGGAGGAAGATCCAGAAGAGTCTGAAACTCAGACATTCATCTAGCTAAGTAAGGGCCAAAGGAAGAACAGTCCTCCAAGTACAATGCTGTAAGGAAGCTGAAAGCTGCAGGCTCAAAAGGAGCCAGAGTCAAATTTTCAAGAACAAAATTAAGGTCCCAACAGGGATGAATGGGCTTCTTGGGAGGACTAGTAGGAAGGATGCCTTTAAGAAATTGGTTAGCCTCAAAATCTGGAAGCCAAAGGAGTCAAAAGCAAACAAGCAGAAAAGTGAGCTTTAACTGAAGAGTATGCCAACCCAACATGGAGCAATTAACACAAGTAAAACAGAACCAAAGGAACTCCCAACAAAATTGCATTCAGGTTGCGATCAAGACACCAAACAAAAAATCTCTACCATTTGGACAAATAAGATTTCCTGGTAGTGGGTTTCCTGGCCTCCTGCAGAACCTGAAGCACATACTCAGAAAAAACATGCCTAACAGGAATCAAAACCCTATCACCCACAGTGTCAGATGAAGAGTGGATAAGTAAGGATGGATAACAGATATCCGGTCTTGTATGAGTAGATCCACCCTGTTAGGCAACTTGTGCCAACTGCCTTTGGCTAGGTGCAGAAGAGGATGGAAACAATGCTGTATGGGTCAAAAGGGAGTCTCCAACAAGACTTTGTGTCTACTTCTATTTTGAACAGTACCCTTGGTATAACAGGAAGGGGAAGGAAATAAAAAACATCCAGAGAGGGTGTCTACCTTCCAATCCAAAGGACATGGAACTCTGGTGCAAGACAGGAAGCTGGCTGTCTGTTCAGAGGGGAGGCAAAAAGATCTACCTGAGGAGTACACCACTGCTGGACAATGTCCAGAAACACATCTCTGTGAAGCATCTATTCATAAGGCTGTTATATACCTGCTCAGAGACACTGCCACAATGTTCCGTTCTGTAGGAATATAAATGCCCTGAAGAGTTACCTGATGCTAGACAGTCAGATCCCAATCCTGAAAAGCTATTCTGCACAGGAGGCAAGACCATGCCCCCCTCCCCCTTGCTTGTGGATATAACATATTACTGGGACATTGTCTGAAAAGATTTTGAGAGGTCCTGGAAAGAACAGAGTATGGAAGGCCTGAAGAGCAAGGAGGACAGCTCTCATCTTTCTGATGTTGATATGATCTGCACTCTGATGAAGGAACCAAAGGACCTGAACCTTTAGAGGTCTGAAGGCAAAACCCCACTCCATGTCTGAGGCATCTGAAGAGAATTCTTTAGAAGGGACTGGGGTCTGAAAAGGAAGCCCTAGGTTGAGACAGTGTTGATAAATCCACTACTGAATCTCTAGCCTGAGGCATGGAAGAAGAGGAACTAGAAAGTCCAACTGATAAAAATGTTGAAGCCATATTGACTTCAGGAACCACTGTAGCTTTCTCAAATGAATGCTGGCTAGAGGAAGCACAGAAATAGTGGAAGCCGTGTACCCCCAGAGCCCTCAGAAACTCCCTGACTGTAACTGATACCTGTGGAAGTCGTCATTGAAAAAAGGCAATCAGACTGTTGGAAGGTGTCAGGGGTACCAACATAGGGATGGAGCCTGGACGGGAGAAAAACATGATCTTGGGAAGAAGTAAGGAAAGATTTTTTTGAAATTTACTGTAAACCCTGGGCATTGCAAGAGGCAAATAGCACAGTGGAGGTGGTGAAGTAGGGTCTCTGCAGTGGAAGCCTGAGTGAGCAGATTGTCCAAGTAAGGAAAGATTTGGGGTCTGCTTCACGTTGTCGTAAGCTGACAATATCGAGTCTGATATTGTCGGCACAACAATATCGAAAGTGAAGAACATCGTGCAAGTAAATGGAAATCTCCGTAAGGGGAGATTTCCTTTTACCTCAATGTAGTGCGGTCTCAGAGTTGGTATATTTAATTAGGGGGTGTGGGGGGGTGCAGGGGGGGCTTGCCCCCTGCCTACACCATTTATTTTTTTTTAAATTTTTTTTTTACGTTATTCGGTGTTTTACTTGATCAATAAAGTTCGACCTTTATTGATTCGATTAAGTAAACTTTTGATAACGTGATATAGACGCAAATATCTGTATTATCCACCTACTGCAAAAGGTAATCACAGAAGTAAGGCATTTGATGAAGACCCTTAGGGCAGTAGAAAGGCCAAAGCAGAGAACTGAAAATGCAAGGAAGAAACAGAGAAATGCCAACCTTCCTGAAACAGGAATAAACAGGAATGCAGAGATAGGGATCCTTCAGATCCAGAAAGACTAGGAAAGCCTAAGATAGAGGAGGAGGAAACAGGGTTTGAAGGAGCAGCAGTCAAAAGGAAGCAATTTTAAAAAGGTGTTGAGCTAAGGAAGATTCAGAATGGGTTTCCATGTGCCTCCTTTCCTAAGAACCAGTAACATTCTGGAATAAAACCCTTTCCCCCTTTGAGGTACATCCAGAAAAAAGGGCAGCTGTTCCTGAGGAGATTGAGGAACGTCCAAAAAAGGAGGAAGGGATTTCCACACCAGGTAATAAACCCGACGAATGATGGACAGAACCCAAGAATTCCAAGTGATCCTTAACCAATTGCAGAGAGACAAGGAAAAGCGAAGGATACAGGAACCTGACTTAGGAGGGAGGGAAGAAGGTAGTCAGTCAAAGCATGGCTGGTCTGGAAAAGAAGGCTTCTGAGGTATAGGAGACTGAGTAAACTTAGCACAAGCCGCCTTTCTAGAACCCTTTTTACCTTCGGGAGGGGGGCAAGACCGTCTATGAATAAAGGCAGGCTTGGAAGGATAAATCCTCTGAAATTTGGAAACAGGGGGAAGAAAAATATGTTTCAATTCCTGCAAAGCTTTACCCTTCGCTTGCAGGGACTTAAAAAGCAAAGCAGCAGCAGAACCAGGCAGATTTTTACTGTCGAGAGGCACATTCATTAATTTAGCCACAATATATCAGGCAAAGGCTGGAGGCGAAGCCACGAATAACGTCTCAATACAGAACCAAAGGCAGCAGCACTAAAAGAAGCATCAGCTGCATCATAACTACATTTAATAGAATGGTGGGCCACTTGAGAACAGGATCCCAGCAAAGAGAAGGCCAAAGCATTCTCCTCATCAGGTAGATCAGAAGTAACCTCGGTAGCCTGACAGAGAAGAGCTAAAACATACCTGGTCATATGGGACTGGGAGGTAACAGCCTGAAAGACCAAAGTAGCAGCAAGTGTACACTATTTGCCTATCCTTTTCATGCCCTGCTGTCCTTATCAGAAGGAAGTCATTTAGTGGAAAGCAACAGTTTGGAAGGTTTGTCTGAAGAAACAGAAACAGAGGGGTCAGGAAAAAGGACATTTGTAAGAAACATACAGTCATCATGTAGCTTATAAAAACCTGTAAGTTTTTTAGAAGCTGGGTCTGAGAATCAGGAGCCCAATAAGCTGATGAAAAAGTGTCCAGCAAGGTAGGAGGAACAGCAGAAGGCTTAGGAGACTCCATCTGGAGGAGTCCATAATATCTCTTCTGGACATCAGAAAACTGGGTACAGTCCCATTTAAAAAATTCCATCATCTGAGATATAGTATCCAAAAAGAAAACGTCTTCAATGGGAGTATCTGGACTAATGGAGTCCACCTCCTCAGAACTGTATTCTAATGGAAAAGGAATCTGAGAGAAATAGGCTAAAGACACTTCTTCAGAGTCCAATTCCTCATCAGAAGATTCTTGCTCCCTAAGCCTCTAAAGAAGAGTAGAAGAACAAGGGGGAGCAGCAAAGTACAGTTGTGTACACTTACCATAAATGTAGATGTTCGAGTGTATTCACTGTTGCCGTCAACACATTTGGGTTATCTCTGTCAGGATTGTCCTTGGCCGGCCCGAATACCAGAAGCTTAGTATTTCTGCGTCAGTTGCTGTTGCTTCAGGACTGACGTCAGGTCGTCAGTAGTATAAAGAAAGGCAGCCGATGCCATTACATCAGTTTTTCTTACCCTGTCAGGAGCCCCCAATTGGGAGCCGGGTTCTGGTGGAAGAACCCCACCAGTAGAAAGTAAATACCAAAAGAAAGAGAAGCAAGAAGAGGGGGATGGAGGAAGGGAAACCAAGACTGCAACAGTGAACACACTCGAACATCTACATTTATGGTAAGTGTACACAACTGTACAATGTTCTTAGTGTTTCACTGTTGCAGTCATCACATTTGGGTCAATTCCCAAAGCTGAGGAAAAGGGTGGAGGCAGTCAAGGAGACTAAGGGATGGCTAGGATTCCCTGCAAGACGGAAGAGGCAAACCTTGCCCTGGATTTGGAGAAGATAGGCAGGTGGTAATGCTTGGTAAAAGTGTGAACAGATGTCCAGGTGGCAACCTCCAGGGTTGTCCCTGATGGGGACTCTGCTGAGGAAAGCTGCAGACGTGGAAGGCTGTTCTGGTGGAGTGAGTCCTGACCCCCTTAGGGGGAGACTTTCCGTGTTGCTTGTAGCAGAAATGGATGCAGTGTGCTATCCATTTGGAAATTGTTTGTTTGGAGATGGCTTTGCCCTCTGCCCCTGCAGCAAAGCTAACCAGCACTTGATTAGACTTTCTGAAGGATTTTGTCCTGTCTAGATAGAATCTGAGTTGTCTGTGCACATCTAGAGAGTGCAGGACCCTTTCCCTCTTGTTCTGTGGGTTAGGGTAAAAGGTGGGCAAATTAATGGATTGGTTGAGAGCCACACTGGACACCACTTTGGGCATGAACGATAGGTTAGTCCAGAGGGAAACCCTATCAGCATGGAAGATGATGAAGGCCTCCACAGCCATGAGTGCTTGTAGCTCGGAGACCCTTCTGGCTGAAGTGATGGCCAGAAGGAAAGCTATCTCCGAGGAGAGAAAGTTTAGCTCTGCTGAAGATGCTGGTTCGAAGGGGGGAAGGGTGAGCTTTTCCAAAACAAAGTTAAGGTCCCAAGCTGGGGTTGGTGCTCTTCTGGGTAGCCTCAAGTTGCTAGCCCCTCTTAAGAATTGTTTGATCAGTGGGTGTGAGAAAAGGGGGTGCTCAGTAGGGAAATGAGCAGAGATAGCAGAGGCATGAATTTTAATAGAGGAAAAAGACAGACCACTGTGTACAAGGCCAGCTAATTAATCCTGGATGACAGGGATGGAGGGCTGTGCTGTATTGGCTTCCTTAGCCTGAATCCAGATGCAGAACCTTTTCCATTTGTCAGCATAAGACTTTCTAGTGCTAGGGCATCTGGCCTCATGTACAACTTCTAGAATCTGTTTACTGAGGTTGGCAGATTGATCGGTGGTTAAGGAATAAGCCAAGCTGCCAAATTGAGGGTCTGCAATTGGGGATGCATGAATTCTCTTTCCCTCTGGGTCAGGAGGGTTGGGGTCTGAGTGAGATGCCATGGAGGCAGTGGGGACAGGCTGTGCAGCAGTGGGTACCAGTGCTGGTGAGGCCAGTCTAGAGCAATAAGAATTGTCCTTGGTTTTTCCTCCCTTATTTTGAGCAGTACCCTGGGGATGACAGGTAGTGGAGGAAAGACATAGACTGATAGATTGATCCAGGGGAAGGACAAGGCATCCACTTTCCAAGCCATGCAGTGATACTCCCTGGTGCGGAACTTGCTGAGCTGATGGCTGGTGTGGGAGGCAAAGAGGTCAACCTTTGGGGTGCCCCATTCCTGAGTTATTAAAGTGAAGGTTCTTTTGTCTAGCTGCCACTTGTGTGGGTCCAGAAGATTTCCGCTTAAGTGGTCTGCCAGAGAGTTTAGAGAACCTGGCAGGAATTCTGCTAACAGGTGTAGTTGCATGGCAGAGGCTGTGTACCAAAGGGTCATGGCCAGCCTGCACAGAGGGTAGGAGCGAGTCCCTCCTTGCTTGATATACCACATCACAGTGGTGTTGTCTGTTTTTATCAGGAAAGCCCTTGGGGAGAGAAGGGGCTTGAAAGCTGTCAAGGCGTGCTGAACAGCTATCACCTCTTTTTGGTTGATGTGCAGATGGATTTGCTGTGGGCTCCATTAGCCCTGTATGCAGCTGCCATCCAGGTGTGCACCCCAGGCATAGTTTTATGCATCTGTATTGAGGGTCTGGGTGGCGGCAGGTGGTGAGAAAGGTAGTCCCTTGTTGTGGGAGCATGCTGCTGCCCACCAAAGAAAATCTTTTCTGAGGCAAGATATCATGGGTATAAGAGTTTCCAGATCTTGAGAGTGTTGACATCACAGGCTTTTTAAGTACCATTGAAGTTTCCTCATATGCAGTCTGGCATACGGAATGAGTAGAATGCAAGATGCGATGAACCCCAGAGCTTGCAGGATTTTCCTTGCAGATAACTGGGGTCTACTGGCTAGTTGTGAGAAGTAGACTGTCAGGTAAGTTTGCTTCTCTGGTGTAAGGAATGCCATCTGGTATGCTGTGTTCAGGCTTGTTCCCAGGAATATAATCCTTTGGGAAGGTAATGGTTTGCATTTCTTTTCATTGATTGTGTACCCTAGGGAGGTCAGTAGGGACTTTACAAAGGCCAGGTGCTTGAACAGCTTTTCCTGGCTGTCTGCCTGAATTAGGCAGTTGTCTAAGTATGGGTAAATCTGTATATTCCTTTGTCTGCAAAAGGCAATGGCCAGAGCCAGACATTTTGTGAAAACTCTGGGAGCAGTAGATAAGCCAAAGGGAAGTGCAGAGATCCTGCCCTGAAACTTAGGTATTTCCTGCATGATTCCCTGATAGGAATGTGGAGGTAGGCCTCTTTTAGATCTAGTGTGGCTAGCCAAGCATCCTTGGAGATTATGGGTAGAAGCTGCTGGAGGGTGAGAATTTTGAATTTTGGTATACACCAGGAAGGTGTTTAGAATGGACAGAGGATGGGGTGCCAGGTGCCCACTTTTCTGGGAACCAGAAAAAGTCTGGAGTAGAAACCTTGGCCTTTCTGTTCTGCAGGAACGTGCTCTATTGCCCTCATAGAGAGCAGGGAAAGGACTTGCTTTTGCTCCTCTGCTCACTGGTTTGGAGGTAGATCTGGAAACCCTTTTGGAGTTGGAAGGGTGCAGAAAGAAAATTTGTATCCCTGGGACAGTATATGTTGAGGACTCAGTGGTTGTTGGTAATGGTGGCTCAGGTGCTTGCGTGAAAGGAGAGTTTTCCTCCTAGGAGTACGTGAAGGTGGGCATAGGGAGGGTGTGGGGGAGGAGAGCCATTGCGAGTTCTTACTATGAGAGGGTGGCTTAGTACTCCCTGTTTCTGAAGAGGAGGAAGTCCTCTGTTTAGATCTGTGCATTCCCTGTGGCTGCTGTCTGGGGGGAGTCTGCTTCCACGGGTCTGGGCTGAACTGACCTTGTGGAAGCAGGAAAGGACCAGTACTTGGAAGGGCAATGCCTGCTGAACCTGGATGGCTGGACCTGTCAGAAATCCTTAACTGTCTGCACAGATTTAGCTTTTTCTTCCATCTTTTTTAAGACCTCTTCAGCCTTAGTGCTAAATAAGTTGTCTTTGTGTAAGGGTGCATCCAACAATTTAGATTTAACATGGTCTGGCAATGGCTGTTCCTTAAGCCATGCATGCCTTCTAAGGACAGAACCGGTGACTGCTGCCCTGCAAGAAGCTTCTAATCATGAAAACCACAGTGCAAGGTGTGTTTAGTTACCTGACTTGCAGAATGCATTAACTCTTGTAACTCTTTAGATTCTGCACAAGCAGGAAAGGAAGACATTTTTGTTTGAGGAGTTCCGGGGTATGTTGTTGAAATTTTAGCATATGGAACTGGCAATTTACTGTTCTGATAGCAAGAGTAGCAGAGGTGTATACTTTTTACCCCATCTGTCTAGTGCTTGGGAATCTCTATCTGAGGGGTTGGGATTCTTAGCAGAGGTTGCTTTAATTCCTTTCGGCCCTTGAGAAATTACCTCAGGGTCAGCAGCAGGATTTTTAAAAAGAAATTTGTGAGAATCAGGGACTCTAATACCTGTCTGGTTTTCTGGGTGCAGGAGGGAGGGTGTCAGGAGTTGAACTGTATTCCAGGAAAACATCTTCTACAACATCCAGGACTGGGGGAATGGCCAGGGGTCTGTGCTGTGGAAGATCTAAGAATTCCCCGAGTCTCCTTTTAGACTGACGGTAGTCCTAATATTCCCATTGGAAATGCTCCCTTAAAGTATGAAGGGTTTCCCGAAAGGAAAAGTCCTCGGGGGAGAGGCTGAAGGAATGGAGTCCTCTGCATCAGAATCCTGATAAGCAGAGTGGGGTTGCATGTCTTCATATTCAGATGCATCAGAGTCATCAGACTCCTGTTCAGACAAAACCACTGGGGACAGATCTCTTTTTCTTTTGTAAGGGGTGGCTTGACTTCCCCTAATCAGCATGATAAGGTCTTTCACCATTTCAAGCATTTGAGACTGAGGCAAGGAAGCAGGTGCCTGAGACTGGGTTGTCGGTTTTTTGGGTGTGGTTTGTACCCTGGGCCTTAGAAACTCTGTAGTTTTCGAAAGACCGGTAGATGCGAAAGAGGTCGTCTGTTTGTGTTGAGAGTCGGTAGTGCGAACTACTTCCTCGGAAGCTGGTGCCTGCTCAGCAGCTCCAGACACATCCAAAGGAGAGACAAAGTACAGTTTTGTACCTACCATAAATGTAGATGTCCGAACTGGATAGCATCTGCAGTCATAACAAATGGGTTGTCCTGTCGTCAGGCAGCCCTTCGGTCGGCCGGATTCCAAAGTCTGGGTCCGGCTTCGGCTGATGTCGCACTTCACCCGACGTCATCTCTGCTGGTCTTCGGGTATAAAGGCATCAGCCGACGCCATTTTCCTCAGTGTTTCTTGCCCCAGATGCCAGTTGCCCTCTTGGAAGGCTAAATTGTGGATAAATGCCAATGTTTCCAAAAAAGTAGAAGGCAAACACAAAAAATAAGCATGTATGTACATATATACAAACAAATACACCATAAGAGACTCCCCAGCTAGCTATTAGGAGGGTAAATACCCTAGGAGTACCACAGAGGGAAGGAGGGAGGTAATCCTGACTGCAGATGCTATCCAGTTCGGACATCTACATTTATGGTAGGTACAAAACTGTACTATGTCCTTCATGGATGCATCTGCAGTCATAACAAATGGGTAGAATACCATAGCCAAACTAGGGAGGAGGAAGAAAAATTATGGTGTAGTTAGGATCCCTTGCAGTACAGCAGTGGCAAACCCTGCTCGGGATCTAGAGTATAGAGGTAAATTATAATGCTTGGCAAATGTATGCACGGAGGTCCAAGTAGCCGCCTCAATAATGTCCTTGGTTGCCACTCCTCGTAAGAAAGCTGTGGTAGTGGCTGTAGCCCTTGTAGAATGAGGCCTTATGTTCTGTGGAATTGGTTTTCCATGGTAGGAGTAACAGAATCTTATGCAATTTCCTATCCACTTGGAGATTGTCTGTTTGGAAATTGCTTTTCCTTCCTTTCCTGTTGCATAAGCTACTAAAAGCTGGTCAGTTTTTCTGTTACTTTTGGTTCTGTCCAGGTAGTAGCGTAACTGTCTATGTACATCCAAGGTATGCAGCATTCTTTCCCCTCTGTTTTGTGGATTGGGAAAGAAGGTAGGTAGGTGGATTGCCTGGTTTAAAGACACTCTGGATACCACCTTAGGCATAAATGTAGGATTAGTTCTCATGGACACCCTATCTTGATGGAAGATTAGGAAGGGTTGCACTGCCATTAAGGCCTGTAGTTTCGAAACTCTCCTTGCTGAGGTAATTGCCAGTAGGAAAGCAGTTTTCCATGACAGGTGTTGTAGATCTGCTGTTGCTGCTGGTTCAAACGGAGGGAGTGTCAACTTTTCTAGCACAAAGTTCAAGTCCCATGCTGGTAATGGTGGTTTCCTAGGAGGTTTTACATTCTTGATCCCTCTGAGGAACTGCCTGAGTAGAGGATGTGAAAAGACAGGTGGATCAAAGCTGTATTCTGCTGAAATAGCTGATGCATGTATCTTGATGGAGGAATAGAACAGGCCTGTATGTAGAAGCTCTGCCAAGTACTCCAGAATGTTAGCAATATCTATGTTCGACACATCTTTTCCTCTTTCAGTACTCCAAATGACAAACCTTTTCCATTTTCCTGCATAGTTCCTTCTTGTTGAAGGTCTGCGGGCTTCAAGGATAATGTCTTTAACCCTTTGGGAAAGGTCTGGGTTAGTTGCTGCTATGTGATGTTCCAGGCCGTCAGTTGCAAGGTTTTTAGGTTTGGATGCATGATGTTGTAGTTGTTCTGAGTTAACATCAAAGGCATCAGGGTATTGACCACATCTACTCCGGAGACATGCTCTTCAGCAATGGGTACCAGTGTTGTCTTGGCCAGTTCGGAGCTATCAGGATTATCCTTGGACGTTCCTCTTTGATTTTCAGTAGTACCTTGTGCATCAAGGGAAGAGGTGGAAATGCATATGCTGTCAGGCCTTTCCAGCTGAAGGATAGAGAGTCCACCTTCCATGCAAGTGGGTGGAATGTCCTTGTGCAGAATTTTTTGAGCTGGTGATTGAGTGGGGAGGCGAATAGATCTATTTGTGGCATTCCCCATTTCTTTGTGATGGTCTTGAAGATGTCCGGGTGTAGCATCCATTCGTGAACATCCGAGGTGGTTCTGCTTAACATGTCTGCTAGGGTGTTCTCTTTTCCCGGTACAAATATTGCCTGTAACTGGATGTTGTAGCTGAGAGCCAGATTCCAGAGGTCCAAAGTCATTCTGCATAGGGGGTATGAATGAGTGCCTCCCTGTTTGTTGATGTACCACATGACTGTGGTGTTGTCTGTCCTTATCATCAAATGGCCTTCTTTGAGGAATGGTCTGAATTTTTGGATTGCCAGTTTTACTGCCAGCATTTCTTTTTGGTTTATGTGCAGGTGCAGCTGGCCCTGAGTCCACAGTCCTTGTACGCATTTGTCCAGCATGTGCGCCCCCCATCCTAGGTCTGAGGCGTCCGTTGTGATGGTTTGGCTTGCTCGAAAGTTGTGGAAGGGTAAGCCTGGGTTTGACTGGCATGCTTGAGCCCACCATAGGAACTCCTGTTTTAGGCATGGGATTTAGTGGTATTTCTGTTTCTAAGTTGTGCCTGTGTTGAGACCATAAATTCTTTAGGTACCACTGTAGCTTTCTCATATGCAGTCTGGCATGTGGGACCAAGATTATGCATGATGCCATGAAGCCCAAGGCCTGCAGAACTTTTCTTGCTGTTAGTTTGTTCTGCTTTGTTAATGCCAAGAAGTAAAGAGGGAGTTCTTTTTGTTTTTCTGCAGTTAGGAATGCCATTTGTTTTACTGTGTCCAATTCCGCGCCCAAGAATGTTCTTGTTTGGGATGGTATCAGCCTTGACTTTTGTAAATTGACTGTGTATCCCAGGGCTTGTAGCAAGTAAATGACCCTTTGTAAATCTGTTGTCAGCTTGCTTTTGTTGTCCGCTTGTAACAGGCAGTCGTCCAGGTATGGATAAATTTGGATTCCCTGTACTCTGCAGTGAGCGATTACTGATGCCAGGCATTTTGTGAATACTCTGGGCGCAGTAGATAAGCCAAAGGGCAATGCTGAGAATTGATAATGCTCTGATCCTGCAAGAAATCTGAGGTATCTTCTGCAATTTGGTCGAATGGGGACGTGCAGGTATGCCTCCTTGAGATCTAGAGTTACCAGCCAACACTCCTTGCCCAGCATGGGAAGAAGTTGCTGTAGGGTCAGCATTTTGAATTTTGGGACAATGATGTATGTGTTTAAGATGGACAGGTCGAGAATAGGTCTCCAGTTTTTCTCTTTTCTTGGCACTAGGAAGAGTCTGGAGTAGAATCCTTTGCCCTGTTCTGTTATTGGTACTCTTTCCACAGCTCTCATCTTGGTTAATTCCGCTATCTGCTGCAGAGCTTCTATTTTTTGATTTGGAGGCAGGTTTGGCATTCCTCTTTTTACTGGTAAGGTGTGGAAGTGGAACCGGTAGCCTTGGTCTATGGTTTGCAAAATCCACTTGTCTTTTGTGATATAGTGCCAATTTTTCGAGAATAAGGCTAACTTTCCGCCTAATGGTGCTGCTATTTGCACCCTGGTAGGCGGAGTCAGAGCCAAGTCACTGTGATTGTCCTGTTGCAGTGGCAGTGGTTGTGTCTGTGCCTCGGTTATTGCCTTGCCACTGTGTTCCTCTGTAGGCACCTCCTCTGGATTGATTTCTGCCCCTAGAGCGTCTATTCCTGCCCCTTTGGGATCTTGTGGAGTCAGGAAAGGACCAATTTTTGGCAGGCCAGTTCCTGCTAAACCTTGGGGGCTGAACCTGTAAGAAATCTTTAACTGTTTGTACAGATTTTGCCTTTTCTTCCATTTTCTTCATTACCTGCTGGGCAGGTTCCGCAAATAGACTGGCCTTATCCATAGGAGCATCTAATAGCTTTGCTTTAACATGATCCGGTAAGACCTGTTCTTTCAACCATGCATGCCTTCTTATCACTGTGCCAGTCATGGCTGATCTAAATGAAGCCTCCAGTGCATCATAGCCACATTTTAAGGAATGGTTACTAACCTGTTGGATGTTATTCACCATTTCTAATACATATTTCTTATCTAAAGATTCATCAGAGGACAGTTTTGAGTTAACTGATCAAGCATAAACTCTTGGTATTGTATCATGTGAAACTGACAGTTTAAAGCTCTAGCTGAGAGAGTAGCAGAGGTGTAAACTTTTTCCCCATCTCTAAGGACCTGGATTCCCTTTCAGAGGGATAGGGTTTTTGCTGTGGTCGAGGCTACTGCCTTAGGCCCCTGGGATATAGTTTCGGGTCTGCAAGTGGGGCCTTGTATAGGTGGTGATGAGTGTCTGGCACCCTGTAAAATCTATCTGGTTTGGCAGGGGCTGGAGGTAAGGAATCAGGAGCAGTGCAGACATCATTAAATGCATCGTCCACAACAGGTAGAACAGGAGGTATAGCTAAGGGCCTATGTTGTGGTAAGTGCAGAAAAGTCCTAAGCCTTTTTCTTGAATCTGAGAAATCTTGTCCCTGCCATTGGAATTGTTCTCTCATGGCATGTAAGGTTTCCCCAAAGGAAAATTCCTCTGGTGGAGAGGCAGCTGGAATGGATTCTTCAGCATTGGAATCTTCATAATTGGAGAAAGGAGCCTCTGGCTGGTCTGTAATGTCTGAGTCATCCGCAGAATCATCAGAGGACACTGGCTCGGGGGGCTCTGCTCTAGGTCTCTTTTCTGGGGGCTGAGAGGCCCTGTCTGGGTGAGATTGGGATCCCCTAATTAAGGATATTAAATCTTCTGCCAGAGTAAGCATTTGTGAACTAGAAGTGGGCCTGTGTGAAGGGGGTTTAACAGGCACTGATTTAGCAGTTTTGGCTGCTTTAGCCCTGGCAAAGGCCTTAATAGACATGGCTGCAGGAGGCCTAGCAGCACCACGTGCTGGTGTAGAGACATCCAAAGGGATGGTGTCTGATAAATCACTAGGAACCACAGTTGTAGGCAAAATTTCTGAGGCCGATTCAGGTAAGGTAGCAGGAACCTCAGTAGTAGT
Source organism: Protopterus annectens (assembly GCF_019279795.1). Lineage (NCBI taxonomy): Eukaryota > Metazoa > Chordata > Ceratodontiformes > Protopteridae > Protopterus > Protopterus annectens. Next base: position 717,090,320 of record NC_056747.1, on the reverse strand, counting down.
CATGGATTCGGCTGAAGATTGACCAGTTTTCGGTTTCGCCGAAACCGAGACACTCATGCTTGCTTAACCGTGGTTTCGGCGAAACCGCGGACCGCGAGTGTCGGTCTTTTCTTTGCGTTTTTAATAATTTGGGTAGTCGGAGGATCCGGCGGCATAATGTACGCAAAATCTGAGCGAAAAACTGTTCAGCAAACTCCGACCGGCCTAAGCGTTCGTCGGTTGAAGGAAGCACAGGCTGAACAGGCTGCTACGTCGTGGTCTGGGCCTAAGCAAGGCAGACAGTAAGAGTGGAAATCTTTATGAGGTATTTGTTTCCCACAAGTTAAACAGTTATTGACTTTTTCTGACATCGGCTGAGGCAAGAAAGAGTCCCCAGCGGGTACTTAGCTTTTAGAAGTCTTGGTAGTATTCGGTAGTAGTAATCTCTGGATCTGACCGACCGGCACTTGCGAACAGCTTCTGCTTCGGGCGCCACGCGGCAAGAAAGACTGAGGAAAATGGCGTCGGCTGATGCCTTTATACCCGAAGACCAGCAGAGATGACGTCGGGTGAAGTGCGACATCAGCCGAAGCCGGACCCAGACTTTGGAATCTGGCCGACCGAAGGGCTGCCTGACGACAGGACAACCCATTTGTTATGACTGCAGATGCATCCATGAAGGACATCTGCAGGATCCTTAGTCGAAGAAGAGTTTTGCGGCATACTCCGAAAAGGTCTCTGTAGCGGCCTGCGAATCCACAGAAGCAGGCATCAGGGGCTGCAAAAGCACCTCACTGAGGACCGGAGAACTGATGACTAGCTTAACAGAAGCATCATCGGTAGGTTTGGACCTGTGCGGTCTGTCTCTGTCTTTATCTTTACATTTTTTCAGAAGATCTGCTGTCAGATGGCTTACCAAAGCCATATCGGAATTTGAGGACTGTAAGCGAAAATATCTAGTTGCAATAAGGGTCCGATGATGTATATTTCTGGCATTGAACAAAGCACAAAAGCGACAACGGCGGACGTTGTGGTCTGGGCCTAAGCAAGTGACGCAGTAAGAATGGAAGTCTTGGTGCGATATTTGCTTTCCACAGGCGGGACAATTGTTAACTTTTTCTGACATCGGTTAGTTCAAGAAAAAAGTATCCCCAACGGGGTACTTAGGTTTAGAAGACTTCAGCTTCAATTCGGAAGACGAAACTCAAGTAGCGGACGACCGGCACTCGTGCGAACTGCTTCTGCTTCAGGCTCGGTGGCAAGAATGACTAAGGTAATGGCGTTGGGTGCCTTACTTTATATGGCTGATGACCTGACGTCAGTCCTGAAGCGACAGCAACCGACGCAGAAATACTAAGCCTCTGGTATTCGGGCCGGCCAAGGGCTACCCTGGCAGGGATAACCCAAATGTAATGACTGCAACAGTGAAACATGAACATCAGAAACTCCTGGGTGGGGGCTTCAAGACCATGAGTGCATTAAATAACCCCTGTGTGAAATCCTGCCACTCACCCTGAGGATCCTTAGGAGCAGGGGAAATGTGTGTTTTCTGATTCTTTTTCAAAGGGACGTCAGCTCAAAATATTTTAGGAGGTTCAGACTCTTCCTTACACTCAAATCAACATAGTAGGACTCTTCTCTAACTAGAATCTGTGGAACACCCTTGGATATGTTCAGCCATGGTTCCCCCTCAACATCCATAACAAATGTCTAAAGATCCTCTGAGGACATGTGAGAAACTGGATCCATGATGGCTTCCAAAATGGTCACAGCAAAGGAATCCAACAGAATGACTGGATGATCCTCCAAGCTTTTCCCAGCCTGAAGAGAGATATCCAGGGTAAGTGGTACAGCAGCCGAATCCCACCTAACTTTTTGGGTTGTCTTCTCTGCAGATGGCTGATCCTCAGGGCAGGATGACTCTGCCACTGTACCTTGCATTAACAGCTTAAAACAAGAAGTTATGTACTCACCATAACATTCGATGTATGTAGTCCATCTCGCCTCACATTCTTACCTGTGGGTTTGGACCCGAATATCGGCTCTGACTCGGCCAGTTTTACTAGCTCAAAGTCTCTCATTGGCTGGGCTAAGTGGGTATCCCATGGTGCACTGCTCCATATCTCCAGATCTAGTTTGCTGCGAAAATCATTTGTACTCTATACACACATCACATCCATATAAAGAATAAAGAATAAACTAATCAAGGGGACTCTGTAGATGACAACCTAACCTCCAAATCCTCCAGAAAGGGGGAAGGTGGGAGGGTAAGAAAGAATGTGAGGCGAGATGGACTACATACATCGAACGTTATGGTGAGTACATAACTTCTTGATGTTATGTAGTCCAATCTTGCCTACATTCTTACCCGTGGCACAGCGTCCCTAGCACCTACATCCTGGGTGGCTTAATGGAAAATACTCCTGAGAACTGTGGAGCCAAAGGAAGACCTGCCCCTGGATACCACGTCCAATTTATAATGAGAACCAAAAAAGTGAGGAGAAGCCCAAGTAGCTGCAGCACATATATCATCCAATGACAATCTAGCTTGATAGGCTGTGGATGTAGAAACAGCCCGAGTAGAATGTGCCTTGACTGGAAATGGCAGATTTTTACCTCCTGTTTGATAGATGAAAGAGATACAACTAGCTATCCATCTAGACAAGAGTGACCTTGGATACCGGAGAACCCATTCCGTTTTCCGAAAAGGAGACAAAGAGTTGATCAGATTTCCGGATATCTTTTGTCTGGTGTAGATGGAAGCGTAACTGTCTATGTACATCCAATTGGTGAAATCTAAACTCTGCCTTGTTAGAAAAGTGGGGGAAGAAAACAGGCAACTCAATGGACTGATTCATGTTAGACACGGAAGCCACTTTAGGAAGGAACGAGGGGTAGGATCTAAGAGAGACCCTATTTTTATGGAAGATTAAATATGGGGGTTTGATGGAGAGGGCTTGCATTTCAGAAACCCGCCTCGCTGAAGTGACTGCTGTTAAGAATGTTGTTTTCCATGTCAAGAATTTTAACTCACAGGTAGCTGCAGGCTCAAATGGTGGTAAAGTAAGGGCTTGTAGAACAAAACTGAGATCCCAGGGCATGATAGGTTCGGACACTGGGGGACGAAGCAACAGAGTACCTTTAAGGAATGCTTTGCATAGTCTGTGTGCCATGAGACTAGGTTCATTAGCTACGTGGAAATTAGATATCGCCGCCAGCTGAACTTTGATGGTGGCTGATGCGGACCCCTGATAGAAAAGCATAGATAAGAACTCCAGAACTGAATCTATTGGGGCTGTGTAAGGGTCAATGCCTCTAGTATGTGCCCAGATAGAGAACCTTTTCCATTTACTAGAATAAATCTTTCTAGTGGATGGTTTATGAGAGGACGATAATATATGGACCACTTCCGGTGAAAATTATGGTGTCTGACTAACGGTGGAAGTGGAGTAGCCAGGCTGTCAACAGGAGAGTCATCAGTGAGGGGTGGAACTGTCCCGACATGTGTGTCAGTAAATCTGGTTGAGGGTCCAGAATCCAAGGAGTGTCCACAATGTATGGTTGAAGAAAGGGGAACCAGACCTGACGAGGCCAGTGTGGAGCAATCAGAATCATTCTGCTTCCCAAGGATTGCGCCTTCTGACTCACCCTTGACAGCAGGGGAAACGGAGGGAAGGCATAAAGCAGACTGGAGGGCCAATCGTGAACCAGAGCATCCCTGGGTGACTCCCCCTGTGGGGGGATTAGCATGAATTAGATGCTGCATTTCGCATTGAGAGGGCTGGCAAAAAGGTCGCAGCAAGGCTGACCCCATCTGCTGAAGATTCGCTCTGCAACCAGGCGATTCAGGGACCACTCGTAAGGCATCAGGATAGCTCTGCTTAGCCTGTCCGGTATCACACTGGACTTCCCCGGAATGTGCATTGCCACCAGAAACCGTGGGAAGCTATTGCCCAATGCCACACTTACATAGCCTCTCTGCCCAGAGGGTAAGACCGGGTTCCCCCTTGCTTGTTGAGATACCACACTACTGACATACTGTCCGAGTGTATCACAACTGTCCCTAGAGGAAGAACCTTCTGAAGTGCCTGCAACGCAAGAAGCACTGCTCTCATCTCCAGGACGTTTATATGCAAATTTATCTCGTGTTCCTGCCATGTGCCTTGGACTGTCCTGCCAAGATAATGCCCCCCCCCCCATCTGGGAGGCGCCCGTGGTCACCGTGGCAATAGGGACGGGTGGAACGAAGGGCTTTCCCCCGTTCAAATTGTTGGTGCACAGTCACCAATGGAGGTCCTACTTGCACCTGTCCGTGAGTAAGATGGGATGAGATAGTGGGAGTCTTTGGAGGGACCACTGAACAAAGAGGAGCCATTGAAGTAGTCTCATGTGTAACCTTGCTAGAGGGACCAACATGATAGTTGCTGCCATGGTCCCTAGGAGTTGAAGAACCAGTCTTGCCTTTGCTTGTCTCAGGGGCATCAGCATGTGTATTTGTTGTTGTAATGCTGTGATCCTTTCTTGTGGTAAAAATGCTCGCATTCGAATGGTGTCTAATTCTGCTCCTATAAAGGTGACACGCTGTGAGGGCAATAAGGCAGATTTTTCCCAATTTATTGTTATGCCCAATTGGTGACATAGATTGATGGTAGCGTCCCTGTTTTGAACTAGTTGATACCTGGTGGGGGCGGTAAGGAGCCAGTCGTCCAGGTACGGAAACACCTGGAATCCCTGACGTCTCAAGTGAGCCGTCACCACCGCCATACATTTGGTGAACACCCTGGGGGCTGTGGTGAGACCAAAGGGCAGGGCTCAAAACTGGAAGTGACTGGCTCCCAGCCGGAAGCGTAGGTGACTCCTGGATGCTCTGTCCATTTTGACATGGTAGTAAGCATCCTTGAGGTCGATGGAGCACATCCATACCTCCTCTCCCAACAATAGGAGAATCGATTGTAGTGTGACCATATGAAACTTGGACTTGTGTACGTGATTGTTGAGTTTACTGAGATCTAGTATGGGTCTCAGGTCCCCTGCTCTTTTCGGCACCAAAAATCTTGAGTAATCTTGAGTAAGTCCCTAATCCGATTTGGTCTGAGGGGACACGTTGGATAGCTCCTTTTTCTAGCAGCTGCGAGACTTCTGAGGCTGCTTGATCCCTTTGACTGGGTGGTACATCCGGGATTTTTCTGATTGGCGGGGGTACTGAAGAGAATGGGAGGAGGTAACCTCTGGAAATTATCTGTAATACCCATCAGTCCTGGGTAATTCTTTCCCAGGCTTCTGGGTATAAGGAAATTTGACCCCCGACTGGCTCTGGATAAGCGCAGGCACAGCCTCAGGAATGAGAGTATGGAAAACCACGGAAGGAGTCACAGTCTCCCGAATTGCCAGGTCCCCCTCTGCCTCTGGGGAGACGTCTCTCTGAATAACCCCCCCTCCCCTGCATCTGGAGGGGGGTTCACCTTGTGCGGCAGGAAAAAACCTCTGTGACTTCTTGAACCACACACCCCTCCCCTCGCTGGGCCTTGGGATAAGGCCTAGAGGGAAGGGAAAAACAGACCCCTACGGCAGACAAGGTCTTTCCCTCTTGCTCGCACCTGGTGAGGGTGTCTCACTTTGGTCCCAAACAAGAAGGAACCATCAAAGGGGGCGTCAGTGAAGGAAGACTTGAAGGCCTCCGCAAAGGGACACAGGCGCAGCCAGGCTTGCCTCCTAAGGGCGACCCCTGAGCTTGCTGCCCTACTCGCTTCCTCAGCTGCATACGAAATGAGCCGCATGGATGAGCTGACAATGGAGATGAGGGTAGAGACCTGGGCATTAACCGACTGAGCCACCGCCTCAGGAACGTTACCCGCAACAGTATCTCCTAACTCTTTGAGGAGATCTCTCTGGAGCCGAGTGAAATGAGACAAGTAATTCAGCGATCGCAATGTAAAGGTCGCTGACGAGAGGGTACAGTTCCCGTACCAGTCCATGGTCCTAGACTCCTTGTTAGGAGGATGGACGGATAAAGAAGACTCTGCTACTTCCTTCTGGGTGGCTGCCGCCACCACCATGGCATCTACAGGAACACCTTTGGACAGAAACTCCTTGCCCTGGGGGGCAGAAAGAAATTTGTTGGGATGCCTGGGCACGGGCTCCACAGAATCAGGATTCTCCCACACTCTTCGACAAATCAGGTCAAGGAGTTCGTCAAAGGCTGGAGACACCCAGGAGGCGGTGGGTTGAGCACCGAAAGCCTTAAGGAATACTGACTCCTCCTCGAAAGGGCTTTGGAAGGCCAGTCACCTCTGTTTCAGTATCTCCAGGATATCGGAGAAGGAAACATCATCAGAGGATGACTTGGGGGACTCTTCCGATTCCTTGAGGTCAGTTTCAGAGGTGAGGGACTCGTCTTGAGAGTCTATGTGCTTCCTCTTGCACGTTTTCTTTCTGGGGGGCTCCTCAGGCACCAACTCTGAGGGACCCTCAGAAATCTGGGGACCACTCCTGGGGGTATCCCTAGGCTCTGGTGCTCTGCTGTCCATGGATGGATGGTGAACAGAAGCTCTCACCAGAGTGGTGGGGGACAGAGTGACTGACCCGCCTGATGTAGCTGACAACCTGGCCAGCACGGTCCACATAGCCTTGAAGGCCGGTCCCCCTGAGTCCGAGGAGTGACCAGTCTCCGAGGCCATGACAGGAATCGGAGTTCCACGAGCCAAAGCACTGAGAGGGAGACTCGGAACCGAAATAAGTGCCGAGATGTCCCCCTCGGGCCCGACCATAGAGTCCCGAGTCCTGAACCCCGATGACGGAGCCGACGGGGTCGGAGCCGATGTCGGTACCGATGGAGCCAAATGGGGCATCGGAACCAGCATATAAACATCATGCGGCGTGCAACACTCCGGCTCCGAAGGCAGAGATGCGCTCGGAGGAGGAATTATCAAAGAAGGTGTCGGGACGGGCTCCGGAGCCGACTGGGTCGAAGCAGAAAACAATTTTGCCAAAGCCGGTGACTGTAGGAGCTTCTGAACCACCCTATCCACATCCGAAAGGGTCCTGGAGGATTTGGAGGACAGGGATGGAGAATGCGATCTCCTCTCAGGAGAAGTAGGTTTGATACTAGGCGATCGGCTCCTAGGAGGATCCAATACAATTGGAGCCAACGCTGGTTCCATAGATCTCGATCCTTCCTGCGGCCCCGAAGACAGTGGAGTTTAGGAGGTCGATGCAGTCCTAGTCATTTTCTCTGGAGGCTCCTATGTAGCTGACGGAGCCGGAGATCTCTTTTTTGACTTGCAATACTTACACTTGCTCCTGGAAGCTGAATCTATAGCCTCTTCAAAAGAGGGAAGTCCCTTTAAGATTAGTTTATTTTTTCTCTCTTGGAGAACTCTAGGGCTGAAAGCATGACAAAAGCTGCAGGATTCCTACAGATGGATGGCCCCTAAACAGTAGACACAGATGGAATGCCCATTGGTGATGGACATTTTGTACCCGCACTTTGAACACTTTTTAAATCCCAAAGGTTTATATTCCTTCGTATCCTTAGACATTCTGACCCCACAACACAAAAAAATAAGTCAATACAAAAACAGGAGTTCACTCTATAAAGGCGGGAACGACACTGAGGTAATCAACACCAAAGGCGCGATCAACTGTACACATCTCTAGCACAATTTTAACAAAGGAACAGAAGGAGAGGGAAGCCAAAACCTCTAATTTAAACGGTTTGGTAAACACAGAAGGAAACAGGGGAGAACTAGGTCCTCTAACTGAAACGGGCCTAGCCCAGGGAACAGTAAGAGGGATACCACACCAAAACTCACAAAAATTCACAATAAACAAGCCTAACACACCAGACAAAATTAGACCGCTTTAAACAATAGCTATGAAAATAGCTTTTGATTGAATCAAACTTCTCTTAACAGAAGAAAAGAAGGTACTTAGCCACAGCCAAGTGAGACCACGTCCTAGCTACATGAGCGGCAAACGAGATCTGGGGATATGGAGCAGTGCACCATGGGATACCCACTTAGCCCAGCCAATGAGAGACTTCGAGCTAGTAAAATCGGCCGAGTCGGAGCCGATATTCGGCTCCTAACCCACGGATAAGAATGTAGGCGAGATAGGACTGCATAACATCATTGGTTCTCAAGGTAAACAGACAAGGAGGAGAGATGACTATGAAGAGTTTTAGAGACAAATGTTTGACAAATCAGGTACCATGTATGGTTGTGAGAAGCACCCAATCAAAACAAAAAAAAAAGTTATGTACTTACCATAACGTTCCATGTTAATAGTCCATCTCACCCTTCATTCTTTACATATGGGATCGGAGCCGATCCTCGGCTCCAACTTGGCCTATTTACAAGCTGGAAGACTTCTGGTTGGCTCGTGGCTAGGTAGGTATCCCATGGTGCACCAGTACAATCCCCAGATCTAGAAGAAATAATAGCAGCCTACAGAAGTAGCCAATACTAAAAGGTCTCCATATATAATGAAATTAGTATTTTTCTGTCTCCAGGTACTTCCAGGATGGGGGCAGGAGGGCGGATTCGAAAGAATGAAGGATGAGATGGACTACTAACATGGAACGTTATGGTAAGTACAGAACCTCTTTATGTTCAGTAGTCCTATCTCATCCTTCATTCTTTACATATGTGACAGCATCCCTAGCACCTTATTCTTGGGTGGCTCAAGGAAAAATACTCCTGAGTACCGTGGAACCAAAAGATGCTCTACCCCTGGAGGTTAAATCCAATTTGTAAATAAAAGTGTGAGGGGTAGCCCACATAGCATCTGCACAAATATTGTCAAGTTGAACCCTGGCTTGAAAGGCTGCAGAGGTAGATTGAGATTTGGTAGAACGAGCCTTGATTTTAAAGGGTAAAGGTTTATCCTCAGAACTATAAACATAAGCTATACAGCTAGAAATCCAGTTAGAGAGAGTCACTTTGGAAACTGGTAACCCCAACCTGGATTCGGATAAGGAAATGAATAATTGATCCAATTTTCTAAGGTCTTTAGTCCGGTGCAAATAAAAACGTAATTTTCTATGGACATCTAGTTAGTGAAACCTGGACTCAGCTGCACTGCAGTGATTTGGAAAGAAAACCGGAAGTTCTATGGACTGATTCAAAGTGGCAGGGGAACAGACCTTGGGGACAAAGGAAGGGTTAGTATGAATGGACACCCTGTCTTTATGAAAAATTAGACAAAGCGGTTTAACAGACAAAGCTTGCAATTCTGACACCCGTCTGGCAGACGTGATAGCCACCAAAAACAACGTCTTCCACGACAAAAACTTCAAAGAGCATGAATGAGAAGGCTCAAAGAGTGAAGATGTTAATTTTGATAACACAAAGTTTAAATCCCATGAGGCCACAGGCTCTTGAACAGGAGGTCTTAAAGTGGTACCTTTGAGCAAGGTTTTGCACAATTTGAGAGACATCAAGTTAGAATCTGGGAAACCCAAATGAAAATTTGAAATCGCTGCCAATTGGACTCTGATAGTGGCAGCTGCAGATTCTTGGTGAAACAGTTCAGAAATTCCAAAACCTCTGGAGTGGAGGCAGTGAAAGGGTCAACATCCAGTTTCTCCGCCCAAAGAGAGAATCTTTTCCATTTACTGGAATACAGCTTCTTAGTGGAAGGTTTATGAGAAGACGTAAGGATACAAGTCACGGAAGGCGAGAAGTCGTGAAGCCTGACTAGGGATGGAACTGGAGCAGCTGCGCTGTCAAATTGAGGGTGTGTAAAGATGGGTGAAGCGAACCTGACATTTGGCATTGATAGGGCTGGCAAAGAGATTGCACAAGGCTGTCCCCACCTGCGGAAAATCTGTTCCACTGTTTCCTGTTTCAGAGACAACTCGTGAGGCATCAGGATCGCCCAGCTGAACTTGTTGACTATCACGTTGGCCTTCCCTGGAATGTGCATTGCCACCAGAAAGCGCTGGGAAGATATTGCCCATTCCCAAACTCGCATGGCTTCTCGACAGAGTGGGCAAGACCTGGTTCCACCCTGTTTGTTGTTATACCATACTACCGACAAGTTGTCTGACTGTATTGCAATAGTCCCCAGAGGAGGAAGGTCGTGAAGTGCTTGCAATGCCAGGAGCACTGCCCTCATCTTTAGAACGTTGACATGCAGGTGGGCCTTGTGGTCTTGCCATGTGCCTTGGACAGTCATGCCTAGATAATGCCCGCCCCACCCTATCTGTGATGCATCTGTGGTCATAGTGGCAATGGGTTGGTGAGGAACAATTGAAGCGCCCGTGGTCAGTTGACTGGGTAATGTCCACCAAAGGAGGTCCTTCTTGCAAGATTCTGTCAGTAGAATGTGATGGGATAATGGAAGGTGCTGAAAGGACCATTGGGATGACAGAAGCCACTGAAGAATTCTCATCTAACCTGGCTAGTGGCACTAATAGTATGGTGGAAGCCATGGTCCCAAGGAGCTGCAGAACAATCTTGGCTTTGACCCTTCACAAGGGGAAAAGATGCTGAATTTGAAGAACCAGGTTTTTTTCCCTTTTGGCAGGAAGACGGGCCACCAAGTTTACTGCGTCTATCTCTGCACCTATAAAAATCACAGATTGAGAGGGCAATAAGGCAGATTTTTCCCAATTTAGAGAGATTCCCAGTTGGGCACAAAGCTGAATAGTATTGTCCCTGCTCTGAAGGAGTAGATGTCTGGTGGGGGCAGTCAGGAGCCAGTCATCCAAATACGGAAACACCTGGAATCCTCGTCTCAGGTGAGCTGTCACTACTGCCATACATTTGGTGAACACCATGGGGGCTGTGGTGAGACCTAAGGGCAGAGCACGGAACTGGAACTGACTGGCTCCCAGCTAGAAGCGTAGATGACTCCGTGACGCCCTGTCCATTTTTATGCGGTAGTAAGCATCCTGGAGATCTATTGAGCACATCCAATTGTCATTCCCTAACAACGGGAGTATAGACTGCAGTGTTACCATCCAGAACGTGTCCTTCTTTACTGATTCATTCAATCTGCTGAGGTCCAGAATGGGCCTCCACAGTCCCCTGTACGTTTTGGCATTAAAAAGAATCTTGAGTCAGTTCCGGATCCTATTTGGTCTGCTGGGATGGTCTGGATGACTCTTTTTTAACAGCAACTTGTTGACCTCCACAGTTACCTGATCCCTGTGAATGGGTGGAACATCTGGGATCTTTTTGGGAACAAAGGGTGGAAGAGAAAAGGGTATGACATAATCTCTGGTAATAATTCTTTGTACCCACTTGTCTTGAGTGATACTTAGCCAGGCTTCTGGATACAAAGAAATGCGACCCCTGAATAGCCTCAGAGAACCACATTTGGGCCCCATATCAGGAGCGCTGGTAGGCCGGCCCCGAATGGAATCGGGACCTCCCTGGTTTTGCAGACCGCCCCCATCCCTGCCTCTAGGGTGACGTCTACCATTTCCTCCTCCTCTGCCTCTGAAGGAGAAGTCACCCTGTGCCTCCTGGAAAAACCTCTGGGAGTTATCGGACCACATTTACTCTGACCCTTAGGGTATGGTCTAGAGGGAACAGTAAAACGTACTCCCATGGCAGAGAGTGTTTTTCCTTCTTGCTCGCACTGGGTGAGAGTGTCCTTTACCTTGGATCCAAACAATGATGAACCATCGAAGTGGGCGTTGGTAAAGGTAGACAAACTGTTTCACAAAATTACACAAATGCATCCAGGAATGACGCCTCAGGGAAATTCCTGAACCCGCTGCTCTACTCGCTCCATTGGTCGAATACGAAATAAGCTGCATGGAGGAGTTGATGATAGAGGTCAAGGTGGACAACTGGGCAAAAACTTTGTCAGGGACTCCTTCAGTGCATGTACCTTGTAGAAAATCTCCTATCTCTTTAAGGAGATCTCTCTGGAGCCTCATAAAGTGAGTAAGATAATTCAGTGATCTAAGGGTAAATGCCGCTGAAGAAAAGATATGCTTCCCGTATCTGTCCATCATTTCAGACTCCTTATTTGGCAGATGAACAGAAGTCGTCTCAGCTAACTCCTTCTTAGTGGCCGCCGCCACCACCATGGCATTTACAGGCACACCTTTAGATAAAAAGTCTTTTCCTGGAGGGGAAGAAAGGAACTTGTTCGGTCTCCTTGGGACTGACTCCACGGCATCAGGAGTATCCCACACCTTTCGACTAACTAAATCCATCAGTTCGTCGAAGGGCGGAGACACCCAAGAGGCAGAAAGTTGAGACCCGAAAGCCTTCAGGTACACAGACTCCTCATCAGAAGGGGTGACAGTGGGCCAGCCGCACCTCTGTTTAAGGATCTCCAGAATGTCTACGAAGGAGACATCATCAGAGGATGACCTGGGGGACCCTTCAGACTCCTCAAGGTCAGTGTCAGATGCCAAAGACTCATCCTGGGAGTTGACATGCTTCCTCTTACAAGTTCTCTTCTGTGGGAGCTCCTCAGGATGACCTTCCGGGGAGGTCTCGGAAGAGTGGGGGCCACCAGTCGGTGGCTCCTGAGGCTGGGGGTCTCTGCTGCTGCTGAAGGGAGTAGAAGCTGAGACAGAAGTGGGTACTATGGGGGGAAGAGTGCCGGTACCTCTGGTAGGACCCAACAGTCTAGACAGCACACTCCTTATCTCGAAAGCCGACCTCTCTGGCTCCGAGGACCTCTACAGCTCCGAGGAGACAGAGGATGCCCTTGGCACCAAAGCCATCGACTCCGAGATAGACCAGGGTCCGAACTCACCCTAGCCAACACGCCGAGAGGAAGACTCGGAACCGAAGAAGTTTGGTTTCAAGCATCCCTGTCGGGGTCAACTGGAGAGCTTCGGCCCCTGGACACTACAGACAACACCGAAAGTGTCGGAGCAGAACTCTACTCCGAAACAGCCACAATGGGAGCTGGAGCCGAAGGTTCCACCAGTGGTACCAAGCACTCTGGCTCCGAAAGACCAGCATGGCTCGGAGGAGAAATGAATACAGAGGGCTGAACAGGCTCGAGTGGCTCCAGAGCCAACTAGGTCGGAGCCAACAACAATTTAGGCAAAGCAGATGACTTCAAAAGTCTCAGCACTACCCTCTCCACATCATCTTCTGATAAACTCCTGGAAGACCTGGATGACATAGTAGGAGATCGAGATCTTGAAGGTACAGGAGACTTCACTAACAAGGAGACCGGTACAGGGTTGATAGACCGGTTCCGAGAAGCAGTCTCAATAGTCTCAGTGGTCGGCTCCGAAAAACTTGGAACTGACCCTGCAACAGCAAAGCCTCTCTCAGTCGGCTCCAAGGTCAGTGGAGCCGATGAGACAGTTTTTGCAACTTTAAGAGGTGGCTCGGAGACACCAGCCGGTGTTGGGGAGGGCCTCTTGGAAAATTTTGACTTTCCTTTGGTAGATTTAAAGGATGATGAGGAACTAAAGAAATCTTCCTCGAAGGAAGGTTTAAGACGACCTTTTAGGATTAACTTGTTCTTCCTTTCCTGCAACACCTTAGTACTAAATGCATGACAAAATAAACAGGTCTCCTGTAAATGGATGGCCCCTAAACAGTAAACACAGTTACGGTGACCATCCATTACCCACATTTTTTGGGAGCACTTAATACATTTCTTGAAGCCGGATGGCTTATGCTCCTTACTCTCTTTAGACACTCTGATTATCAATATAGCACAAACACACAGAGAAGAAGAAAGAAGACTAGGTCCTCTAATTTAAACGGGCCTAGCCCTATAGAAAGGAAAGGATACCAAGAGGACTAGGTCCTCTAATTTAAATGGGCCTAGCCTGGGCAAGGAAGAGATAGGGTCATCTAACTGAAACTGTCCCAACAGTTAGAAAGGTAAGAGATATCACACACTCAACTGAAACAGTAAGAACGTGAATTACACAAATATAAACTTTATGTCAAGCACAAACAGAACGTAGTTCTGTTAACAATATCATCAAAAAACGATGCTAGTAATAGTTAATAATTATTCTAAATAGCAAGCAGAAAACCGCCAAACTCTATCAAAACAAACAGACTACTAGTTCGCAAAAGGAGCCTAAGCTAATTCCAATAGAAAAACCAGTACACAGGATACCAAGAAAGAAAATAAAGGCCAAAGGCCAAATATTGCCCAAATGGCACAAATAGAAGCTAACAACAACTATGCTAATTGATTACTATAAACAGCAACAGATTTTAACTACATAGAACTATACTAAACTAAGCAGCCAAGAAATTTTTGTAAAAGTGGAAAAAAATGCAATCACTTAGGCAGAGCCAATGAGAAGCGCAACCGAACTCGTCGACGTGGCAAACGAGATCTGGGGATTGTACTGGTGCACCATGGGATACCTAACTAGCCACGAGCCAACCAGAAGTCTTCCAGCTTGTAAACAGGCAGAGTTGGAGCCTTGGATAGGCCCCAATGCCATATGTAAAGAATGAAGGTGAGATAGGACTATTGAACATCAATCTTTCTGATGGTCCTTATGGGGAATCTGTCTCACAAATTGACATTTTTCCTTTTTGGGTGACATGTAACCTCACAACAAAGGTAAAGAAATCAAAGATAAGAAGAAAAACCCTAAAGGGGCACTTATCTGAAACAGCTTGGTAAACCAGCAGATAAAGGAGCATTCAGACTAATGATCAAAGATGGCATTCAGAGTGGGAGCAAAGAATTTCTGAGGAAGGTACATCTGCATGTCACCTTTATGCTTTATGCTATGAGAAAGCAGCATATGTGCAATGTATGACTTACTAGTAATCGTAATGCTTTGTTATACTGGCCAGTCATCGGGCTATCCTTAGCAGAGTACCCCTAGAGTAAGGAATACTGCAACAGTGATACAGAAGGACATCAAACTCAATTCCTCACCTACCACAAAAGCAAATCTTCCAAAAATGTTTTAACTTTCTAAATAAATCTCGCATAAAAAATTTACAGAAAAAAATTAACAAGCTGATCAAATTAGTAAGAGGACAGCAGCAATGTATTATTCAATTATCTAAAAATATTAAGCAGCCAATGCAGCAAACTTTTTTAATGTCATGGGATTTGCCCAGTACCTCATTCCTGCACCCAAACTGGCTCGTTCATTCCTAACAGGGGACATAACCAGGCATGCCACGGCTCGTTCACTCTCATGTGGGGAGATTTATCAACTCATTTATTTCACTCAGAAGGCTAGAATAAGATGTTAAGAAGACAAGATGTCAGTCGTGTAAGTAGTCCTCAACTCATTCTAACCCATCCCCAGTTGGTGGCTCGCAGATTATGTGATATATGCCTGGTCAGAGAAAGGTACAAGTCTCCACACAAGCCTATAACCCTGAGTCAGTGGTACACTCACTGCTGCAACACAGCAAGCCTGTATGGCCTCGTCCATGAGAAATTAACCAACATTAGTAGAGGTCAGATGTGGCACCTGACCATCTACCACCCAAGAATGGAAGAGTTGGTGTCAGATGCTGAAGCTCTAGCCATCCTTTCCATTATATACTACTGTGTCCCTCCTCTATACAGACAGACACACACTCATCAGGACATTTCTGGGAAGAAGAAAAGAAGCATAAATACAGTCTATACAGGACTTCATAAACCTGAGGGGTTTCTCCCAAGTAGACGTCACTGAGGTATCACTATACAAGGGCCCAATTTAAATAACCTTCTCTGACTCACAGATAAGGGCCTCTGAGTCCTCTGACTTTCCCTTTCCAGAACAGATGGTGAGTTAGAACATCAACACTCAGTTCTAGGATGGAAATATGGAGGGCCAAACTTATGTCCAGCAAGCACTTAAGGTTAGGCAAATAAAAACCAACACAGATAGTAAAGTCTACAAAAGCAACATGGGGACTGGGGGGGGGGGGGGGGTTATGGAGCTGGCTTCTGTCCACACTTCTCAAGTCTGTACTCCTACATCACAGAGGACAACATCTCACTATATGACAAAATAGCCACTACAGCTCTAAAATCTGGAACTCCCTTCCAGCCCACATAATACATAACTCCACAACCCAATTCAAAAAACTGCTTAAAACACACTTGCTGATTCATACATTATGTACCTGTACCACCCCTGGATAGCAACTCATATTTCTCTGTTTCCAGCAACTAGAGTAACAGCTTATCTACTGCTTTTTTAATGTCTGCATGGGTTAATGGTAACTCTTAACACTGTAAAGTAAACCAAATGGACATAGCATGTCTCTCGTGTAAAAATGAGTTATGTAAGTTATCTATTCTACCTTCCTGCTACACTTGCTGTTATACACCTCCATAAGGTGTATAAATAAATGTAGCCTGCAAATGTGGGCAAATACACCTTTTGTTAAACTCACTATCTTATATGTACTATACTTCTATAAGAAGTATAAAAAATGTATCCTCTGTATATTGTCTAATGTACCTTTTGGTAAATGTGCTATCTCTTGTTAACAGTTTGGAGCTTTTCTCACCATGCCTCCACTGAAAATGGACATATATCCAGTTGGACTCTCCCAGATAACAAATGTAAATAAAAAAAAAATAACTGTGACATCGACATGACTTGTGATTCCTGTTGCATATTTCTTAGCATGAACCATCAACCTCTGCTGCACCTGGGGAGGAGGAGGAGGGACCAAGGAGAAGAGCCCTCAATCCAAATAGCCATCACCAAGCACAGGATGGGAGAAGTCTGGTTGTTTTCCAGCTGCAGGATATTATCAGGTGTACTTCTAGAATAGGGACACCTCAAGACACATCCCCAAAAAGGGTACCAGCGCTGCACCTCTACTGTGCCCATAATCATTCAGCAAAGCAGACAGTAAGTGTGAGCATGAACGCATTAATAACAAAAAATGTAACACTGAAAAGAAAACTCAACCACGATGATGGTAAAAGTGGACTATCACAATTTTTCACTCAGAATGAACACCACCATACAAAATCAAATATTTTCTGCTTGAATACCAGTTTGCATTTTAGGGGTCATATTGTTGGGTTGTAACATTTACTATTCCTGTTTTCACAGCAAGCTCAGTAGAAAACCTATAACTGACTGCCACGAACTTAACTGAAAGCAATTTCTGAAGGATCCGCACAATGACAAATCTGTATGCCTCACTGATGGCTGCTGTGCGGGGGAAATCATCTAAAAGTGCAGTGTCCCTGAAATGAATACATTAAATTAGGGCAAATAAAGACAGCACAGATTCATGCATGGGAAAGCCCCCCCCCCAAAAAAAGCTATTGTATTCAGGAAGACAACTAATGTGGAATTTCTTAGTTTCTTTTACAAGCATTTATGTTCAGCATTGGCTGTACAAGTGATATGTGTTTTAAACAACAGATAAAGTTTTTCTTCAACAGATACCATGAGGGGTAAAACAAAGGAAAAAAAACTTTAATAAAATCCTCATGCTATATTATATATACACATTTTATATTTATGTGTGTGCACGTGCACACACAGTTACAATGCAAAAGACAAAATTCAACCAAAATAAAGTGCCCTGCAAGAAAAAATGGATGGGATCTAATTTAGAGTTACATTTTTTTCATCTTAGTATAATAGGTTAGAAATTTTCATGCAAGTCTTAATCTCTTTCACTAAAGCCTCCAAAAACAGTGTCTTACCTCAGTGCCAATCCAAAGAGTTGCGCCTAAGCTAAACGCATTCTCCTTGCCTTCTTCCCGGACATCAATATGTTGATAAATACCCTCAGATACTTTCCAGGTTACAGTCAGGTGGTTCTCTCCTTTACTACTGGGACGAATAATCACTTCTCCTACCTCCAAGGTCTCCATCATTTTTTCAGCTTGTTTAAAGTTTATGTTGTGGAATGCTGGATGGGCTATCACTCTCTTGATATAAGCTGCAGAAGGGGAAAGAACACTTCACTGTTTAAGACTACAGAATTAAAGAATTTAAAACACTTGTGTCTTATTGTCACAAACATTAAAATAACTGACCCAGTTGCAAAATTAACTCTAGTACTTCAATTAGATTTATTTATTTGCTTTTGTTTACCAAGAAAGTCTGCCTGGGAACTGAAATGCCCATTTTCACCAAAGGCCTGGGGAAGAAAGCTCCAAAACAAGGACTGAAATATATTCTGACAATTCAAAACAAAAACAGTCAAACATTTATAAAATATTTCAAAGCAAATGGTCAACAAACATTTTTACAAAGCATATAAGATTAAGGAAATACAAGTTTTCAAGATATTGCAAGTAGAATCAAAAACACTACATTAACACAATTGTGTAGTATCTACAGTGGACACACCTAGGATTGCATACTTCAAACTGTTGGTGCGGTACAGT
Source organism: Protopterus annectens (assembly GCF_019279795.1). Lineage (NCBI taxonomy): Eukaryota > Metazoa > Chordata > Ceratodontiformes > Protopteridae > Protopterus > Protopterus annectens. Next base: position 717,072,062 of record NC_056747.1, on the reverse strand, counting down.
TGCACAGTTTAACTGCCAGGTGATACTTTGGGATGGATCTGAATTGTTGCAAGTTATTTAAAAGCCTGTTGTGGTTTGGACGTTTATTCCATGCCTTGGAAATGGCGACAAAGAATTTTGAGTCACCACTGTAATTATTATATTTATTAGCAAAAGAAAGTTCTGAGGTTCTTAGGGTTCTATTTGGTAGATGCCATTAGATGAGACTAATGAGAGTGTAAAGTGTTGAGTAAGTTCTAGCCAGCAGATAGCACTGAGAGCCATGCAGTGATGGAAGAAGTCTGGGAGGCTGCAAGCAAATTTTCTAGCGTTGTTGTGTTTTCTAGTTTGTGTTTGGTGAAAGATCTCAAACAGCAGTATAAAACTGCCTTTAAAAAATCTCACCAGCAGATGTCGACTGGTGGTTAATGAATCCTTAGAAAATTCATGATGATGGGCTCAACTCCCCATGACCCAACAACCATAGCCAACCACCAGATTACTTAGAGACCACAACCATTCTACTTCAGTTCTTTCCTACAGATAAAATTGTGGTCTAGCAAGGAACCAAAGAAAGTATACTCATATTAGAATCAATCTATGGACAGAGGGAAGATATGCTGACCTGTTTGGTGAGACACTCTCCGTCATTTATAAATATGTTGAAAACTAAAAATACAACATATCTTCTCTGAAGCAATCGCATTCTACAGGCCCTTATTTTGCTTCTGAATAACTTCAATGCAGGTCAGGTAAAAATGGTTCGGATTCAAGCTACAAAAACTTACTGTAGTGTCCTGACAAAGCAAGCCCTGGCACTACTTTACTTTAGATACCTAGGCTTTAATACTAGGTTAGCAGGACTAGACAGAAATTTACTTTAAACAGGCAAAAGAAACTGCTATTTTTGGGGGGCTGACTTGAGTCCTACACCCAGCAATAGGAAGCTATTAGTTATTTTCTTAAAAACAATAAAGAATCGACAAAGCTACAATGGCATTCTGGTTATTAGCAGGGCAGTACTACCCTCAGCAAAAAAAAGGCAAAGATTCATGGACTGTGAAACGCAAAATACTTCAGTATCCTCCTTTACATCTTGCATATTAAAGAAATTGCTATTCTACTAAACTTGTACAGAAAATTGACAAATGTATGAAAATTAACAAAGATTCAACACCTACATCACAAAGTATAGCTGTGTAAAATCTTACCATAACAGTAGATGTCTTTCATTGTTGCAGCATTAATTACCAGTGGGATCTCCTGCCAAGGAAAGCTCAATGTCCGGCCAGTACACCAAAGCCTTTATCTAGGGAGCATCTTATGCTATGTATGCTCCAAGTGCAAGCGTAGGACATAAAGGTGATAAGGTGATGTATACATGCTCCCAGTTGAGGTATCCCAGGAGAACTGGGACCCCCAGTGGAGAGGAGGACATGCCAATCCAGAAAAAAGGAATGCAGGAAGACTAGGACAGCAACCTCTTGGCCAGTACTAAAAATACCACTCATGCATAAGGAATAGAAAAGACGGAAGGAGGGAGTGAACACACTACCAGTGAAATGAAGGATATCTACTATTATGGTAAGTTTTACATAACTGTACTGTTGTAGTATTCATCACCTGTAGGAGAGTATAAAAGCAACAGTGAAGGCAGGGAGGAGGAAGGCAAGGAGGAGCCCTCCACAAACCCATGCAGAATAGCCTTGGCAAAACCTGCCGACTCTGGAAATGACATCCAACTTGTAATGTTTTGTGAAAGTGTGAACCAAGGAGTAACTTCAAGGATGGAGTTGGTGTCCAAACCTTTGAAGAAAGTCGCCAAACAGGCTACTGGTCTAGTAGCATGAGCCCTCACAGAAGCAGACAATTGAATTACCATTAAAAAAAAAAAAAGAAATGATCTTGGAAATCCAGGAGGAGATGGTTTGCTTACAAACAGACAAATCCAATATCCTGGTATGAAAACAAATAAAAAGCTGATCATATTTACGAAAGGCCTTCATTTTCTCTAAATAATATCTGAGCTGTCTATGCAAATCCAAAGTATGTAAAATCTTCACACTAGCAGGTTTCGGGGAAGGGAAAAAAAAAAAGGAAGCTGGACAGACTGACTAAGGGACAGCTCATAGCCGACTTTGGGCATAAAAGGAGGATTCGTACAGAGACACACCAGGTCTCTATGAAAAAAACAAAAAAGGAGGGATCCCATCAAGGCCCATAGTTCAGATATCCTTCTGGCAGTGGTTAAAGCAACCAATAAAATAGTCTTCCAGGTGCAATGTTGGAAAGCAGCAGCAGGCTCAAAAGGAGTCCAAGTCAGCTTTTCAAGGACAAAATTAAGATCTGAAGGAGGAGGAATGGGGTTTCTTGGGGGTCTATTAAGAAGCACGCCTTTAAAAAAATACCTGAATTTAAACCTAGGGGCCAAAGGAGGAGTATGCGACAGACAGGCAGAAAAGTTGGCTTTCACTGAAAAATAAGTCAAGCCAGCATGCAGTAGTTCAGACAGGTATGAAAGAACCAAAGGGAACTCCACTGTAAACAGCTCCTGGTGATGTTTTAGGCACCAAATAGAATCTCTCTTCCATTTGGACATGTATGACTTTCTGGTACTGGTTTGCCTGGCCTCTTGCTGGACCCTAAGCACATCCTCAGAAAAATGGTGTTAAGGAATCAAAACCCTATCATCCAAAGCTCAGATGAAGAGTGGACAGATTAGGGTGAAGGGCAGTGTCTCTGTCCTGTGTGAGAAGATCCATGCAGTGAGGTAACTTGTGATAACTGCCCCTGGCTAGATGAAATAAGAGGAGGAACCAGTGCTGTCTGGGCCAAAAAGGAATCAAAAAGATTTTTGAAGTCATTCTCAATTTTGTTAAGGACCCTTGGAAGAAGAGAAAGGGGAAGAAAGGCATAGAGCAACATTCCCTTTCAAGTAAAAGACAGAATTCATCTTCCAAGCCAAAATACTTGGGACTCTGGAACAGAACTGAGAGAACTGTCTGTTCAGAGGGGAGGCAAAAAGCTCTACTTGAGGAATATTCCACTGATGAATTATGTCTTGAAACATATCCCTGTGAATCATCCATTTGTGATGCTGTGCCCTCGACCTGCTGACAGAATCTGCCACATAATTCTGAAGGTATGTGGACTGCCTGCAGGGTGACCTGCAAATAGTACAGTTTTGTACCTACCATAAATGTAGATGTTCGAGTGTCTTCACTGCTGCAGTTATTACACCTGGGTTATCCTGCCGTCAGGCGGTCCCCGCAGTCGGCCAGAGTTCCAAAGTCTTGGTCCAGAGTCGGTTGCTGTCGCTTCTTCCCTGACGTCAGTGTGCCAGGGGTATATAAGATGCAGCCGATGCCATTTTCTTCACTTTTTCTTGCCCTAGATGTCAGGTGCCCCCAAATAGGTAGGCAATATACATTGCTAATAACTACATAAAAAATGAAAACCAATTCTTTCAATTTACAAGCAAATACACCAAATAGGTTGTATAGGTAGTGAGGTACAGATAAGTTCCAGGAAAAATAGTGGGGAAGGAGGGTGGGTAACCTGGACTGCAGCAGTGAAGACACTCGAACATCTACATTTATGGTAGGTACAAAACTGTACTATGTTCGTGTTTCACTGCTGCAGTCATTACACTTGAGTAGAATCCCAAAGCTGAGGTTGGGAGGCTGGAGCTAAAAGGCATTCGGTGTGGCTATAAGGCCCTGCAGCACTGCAGTGGTGAAGCCAGCTCTGGATTTTGAGTAAAGAGGCAGGTGGTAATGCTTGGTAAAGGTATGCACTGAACTCCAAGTTGCTGCTTCCAAAATATCCTTGGTAGATACTCCTCTCAGATAGGCAGCTGAGGTGGCTGTAGCTCTGGTGGAATGAGACCTGATGTTGCTAGGCACAGTTTTTCCATGTTGTGTGTAGCAGAAACGTATACAGTGTCCTATCCATTTGGAAATGGTCTGTTTTGAAATAGCTTTCCCCTGTGATCCTGCAGCATATGCTACAAACAGTTGTTCAGTTTTTCTGAAGGCTTTTGTTTTGTCCAAATAGTAGGGTAGCTGTCTGTGTATGTCCAAAGTATGCAGAAGTCCCTCTCCTTTATTCTGAGGATTTGGATAGAATGTTGGCAAATGAATAGTTTGGTTTAGGGCCACACTTGATACCACCTTTGGCATAAAAGTAGGGTTTGTTCTTAAAGACACCCTGTCTTGATGAAAAATGATGAAAGGTTCCACTGCCATTAGTGCCTGCAACTCTGAAACTCTTCGTGCTGAAGTTATTGCAAAGAGCAGAGCAGTTTTCCATGCAACATATTTTACTTCTGCTGAATTTGCTGGTTCAAAAGATGGTAAAGTTAATTTCTCCAAGACATAGTTGAGGTCCCAAGTTGGAGTTGGAGCTCTACGGGGCAGTCTTATGTTTTTAGCCCCTCTGAGGTACTGTTTTAGTAAAGGATGCGAGAAAATTGGTGGATCTGTGTTGTAATGAGCAGAGATGCCAGAGGCGTGGATTTTAATGGATGAAAATGATAGGCTTTTGTCCAGTATCTCAGTCAAATATTGCAGTATCTGAGGAATGATGAGGACAAGAGGGTCAAGGCCTTGAGCCTGGTTCCAGGCACAGAATCTCTTCCACTTTTCTGAGTAGAATTTCCTGGTGCTAGGCCTCCTGGCCTCCAAATTTACATCCATCACAGCTTTAGTGAGAGGAGTAGTCTGTTTTATTAAGTAATCTGCCATGCAGCCAGGTTTACTGTTTTGAGCTGGCTGTGAAATATCTGATTGTTTTGCTGAGTCAGGAGGTGCAGAACTTGAGGTAAAATCCATGGTGGGCCCTGAGCTATGTTCTTTAAGACTGGGTACAAGTGCTGGCGTGGCCAGTCTGGGACAATCAGGATAATTTTTGGCTTTTCTTGTCTGGCTTTTAGGAGTACCTTTGAAAGGAGAGGCAGAGGTGGGAAAGTATATAGTTGTAGGTTTTTCCAGCTGAATGAGAGAGCATCCACTTTCCATGCTTGTGTGTGGTAAGTCCTTGTGCAGAATCTCTGTAGCTGGCAGTTCAGTGGGGAGGCAAACAGATCTATGTTCGGCCTCCACCATTTTTGTGCTATCATGCTGTATATTTGTGGATTTAATTTCCACTCGTGTGGATCCAAGATGTTTCTGCTTAAGTCGTCTGCCAGAGTATTTTTCTCTCCTGGCAGGAATTGTGCTTGCAGATGAACTTGAAAGGTTAGAGCTGTATTCCACAAGGTCATGGCTTGCCTGCAGAGGGGGTATGAAGGAGTGCCCCCTTGCTTGTTTATGTGCCACATAACTGTGGTGTTTGTCTGTCTTTAGTAGTAGTTGTCCTGGATGTAAAAGGTCCTTGAAGGCTGTTAGGGCATTTTGTACAGCTAGCATTGCTTTTTGATTGATGTGAAGATGTCTTTGTTCTGCGGTCCACTTGCCCTGAATACATTTGCCTGCCATGTGTGCTCCCCAGGCGTAATCCGAAGCATCTGTTGTCAGTGTCTGACTGGCTGAGGGCTGAGTGAAAGGTTGTCCCTTGTTTAGGTGACATGCCTGTGCCCACTATCGAAACTCCTGTTGTAGGCAGGGAATAAGTGGTATTACTGTTTCCAGACTGTGACAGTGTTGAAACCAAACATTCTTTAGGTACCATTGTAATTTCCTCATATGCAGTCTGGCATATGGAATTAGTAGTATGCAAAATGCCATGTACCCCAAGGCCTGCAGAATTTTTCTTGCAGGGAGTTGTTTTTTTGTTGCCATCAGTTGAAAGTATCGAGTCAGCTGTCCTTGCTTGTCTGGCGTGAGATAAGCCATCTGGGCCGTTGTATTTAAGCTGGCACCCAGGAATATCATCTCTTGTGAGGGCACTAGTTTTGACTTCTTTTCGTTTACTGTGTACCCTAGCCAAATTAGCAAGCTTTTTACAAACACCAGATGCTTTAGAAGAATGTCCTTGCTTTCTGCTTGAATAAGGCAGTCGTCCAAGTATGGGTATATCTGAATCCCCTTTTGTCTGCAAAATGCAATAACTTGTGCCAGGCATTTTGTGAAGACCCTGGGCACAGTAGATAAGCCAAAGGGCAGTGCAGAGAATTGGTAATGCATTGAACCTGCTAAGAATTTGAGGTATCTTCTGCAATTTTGTCTGATAGGGACATGCAGGTATGCCTCCTTGAGATCCAACGTTATGAGCCAAGCCTTCTTGCCCAGCATGGGAAGAAGCTGCTGTAGTGTCAACATTTTGAATTTTGGAACATCCAGGTAAGTATTTAGAGAAGACAGATCCAGAATGGGTCTCCAGGCTTTGTCCTTTCTGGAAACCAGAAACAGTCTCGAGTAAAATCCTTGTCCTTGCTCATGTGTTGGTACCTTTTGAATAGCTCTCATGTCCATGAGTGCTGTAATTTGCTTTTGAGCCTCTGCCCATTGATTTGGTGGCAGGTTTGGCATTCCTTTTAGCCTTGGCAAAGTGTGAAAGTGGAACCTGTAACCTTGAGATACAATATTTAGAACCCATTTGTCTTGGGTGATCATATGCCAATTGTGAGAAAAAAGTGCTAGTTTCCCCCCTAAGGGGGGTGCCCTTGGCAGCTGAAGGGGGAAGTCATTGGGACTGTTTCCTATAAGGTTGTGGCCTGTCTTCCCCTCCTTTCTGGGTTGATGCTCCCCACTGTCGAGGCCTGTAAGAACCTTGTGGCTGACCTCTGCCTCTTGGACGTCTGTATCTGCCCCTTTGAGGTCTGTCTGTAACTGGAAAGGACCAAGCTTTTGTTGGCCAATTTCTGCTAAATTGAGGAGGTTGAACCTGTAAGAAATCCTTCACCGTTTGCATAGATTTTGCCTTATCCTCCATTTTCTTTAATACCTCTTCTGCCTTAACTCCAAATAAAACATCCTGCTGCAAAGGTGCATCCAATAATTTTGCTTTAACATTATCAGGTAAACTTTGTTCTTTTAAACAAGCATGCCTTCGAATGACAGACCCTGTAACTGCTGCTTTACAAGAAGCCTCTAATGAATCAAAACCACATTGCAAAATATGTTTCCCCACTTGTTCTGCTGCATGCAATAAATCCTGCATCTCCTTATAGTCAGGAAGATCTGAATTTGGAAGCATTTTTTGTTTTAATTGAGACATTAAATATTGCTGATATTTAAGCATGTGAAACTGGCAATTTAAGGCCCTCATTGCTAAAGTAGCAGATGTGTATACTTTCTTCCCCCATTTGTCTAATGCTCTGGAATCCCCGTCAGGGGGAACTGGATTTTTAGCTGTAGAGGCCTTCACCGCTTTGGGTCCCTGGGAAATAGTTTCAGGGTCAGCAACTGGGCTTTTATATAGAAATTTGTGAGAGTCAGGGACTCTGTAGTATCTGTCTGGTTTGACTGGAGCAGGAGGCAAAGTATCAGTATTTACACTGGATTCAGAGTACACATCATCCACAATGTCTAACACTGGCGGAATAGCAAGGGGTCTGTGTTGAGGCAATAAAAGGAAATCTCTGAGCCTTTTCTTGGATTCTGAGTAATCCTGGCCCTCCCAATGGAAATGCTCCCTCATGGTATGTAAAGTTTCCCCAAAAGTGTAGTCCTCTGGAGGACAGGCTGAAGGGATTAATTCTTCAGCATCAGAATCCTCATAGGGGGGTAAAGAGTATCCCTGATCTGAGGAGGAATCTGAAGAAATGGAAACCTGGTCAAACGATTCATAGTCTGCCTCCTGTCTAGGCCTTTTATCAGGAGGGGAATGGGAACCCCTGATCAGAGTAAGTCTTCGGCCATTTTGAGAATCTGTTTCTTAGGCATGGAGGCCTGTCCTGGTGAATGCTGAACTTGTTTCTTTGTTTTTAAAGGGGTTTTAGACTTGGGAGAAGATTTGATGGTTAGTTGAGTAGGTCTGAATACACCCTCTGAAGCTGAGGGCTGTTCAGCTGCTCCGGATCCCTCTGAAGGGTTAGTTTCGGTAGGCCCTAAATCTTGAGTATCAGAAGGCCCAGCCACCTCCACGTGGGAGTCGGAGGTGGCCTGTGGTTCCAAAGAAGCTGTCGTCAGGGGCTGCGAAGGCGCCTCGCTGAAAACCGGAGAACTGGTGACTGGCCTAGAAGAGGCTTCGTCGTCAGTTTTGGGCCTCGGATGCCTGTCCTTGTCTTTGCGCTTTTTGTGTATCCCGGTCGTTCCGACGGCATGGTGTAATTGAATTTTCTGCCAAAATAATGTCGGGCAAAATCAAACCGACGTTTAATAGTGCGCTTGTTAAACCTAGCACAAAACCGACAACCAGTGACGTTGTGGTCTGGGCCTAGGCATGGGATACAGTAAGAATGAAAATCCTTATGAGGTATTTGCTTCCCACAAGAAATACAATTATTAACTTTTGCTGACATCGGTCTGAGGCAAGAAAAAGTTTCCCCAACGGGGTACTTAGCTTTATAGAAGACTTCGGTTCTGAAATTCGAATTGAAAATCTCAGGAGTTGGCCGAACGGCACTTGCAAACTGCTTTTGCTTCGGGCACCGCGCGGCAAGAAAGACTGAAGAAAATGGTGTCGGCTGCATCTTATATACCCCTGGCGCACTGACATCAGGGAAAAAGCGACAGCAACCGACGCCGGACCAAGACTTTGGAACTCTGGCCGACTGCGGGGCCGCCTGATGGCAGGATAACCCAAGTGTAATGACTGCAGCAGTGAAACACGAACATCTATGGTTATTTCCCATGCTTGAAGGGCCAGTCTACAAAGAAGGTAGGACCTCAGTCCCCCTCGTTTGTTGATGTACATGACTGTGGTACTGTCCATCAAAACCTGCAAGAGACCCAGGACCCAAAGCGCATGGAAAGCTCAAAGGACCAGAATGAGAGCCTGCATTTTCTTGACGTTGATGTGATTCATCTTCTGCTGAGGGGGCCAAAGGCTCTGTACCTTCAAGGTGCCTGAAGCAGCTCTCCATCCTGGCTCTGATAAGTCTGTAAAGAATTCCCGAGACAACTGAGGAAGGTGAAAAGGAATACCTTGATTGAGAGACAAGTGCCAAATCCACTAGTGAAACTGCACCTTGAGACAAGGAAGCAGAGGACTGAGATAGTTTGAGCAGGTGCTGAAGCAAGACAGATTTCAGGTACCTCTAAAACTTCCACATATGAAGCCTGGTCCAGGGAAGCACAGGGATACTGGAGGTCATGAACCCCACAGCCCTGAGAAACTCCATGGATGGAAGAGAGAACAGGAAATAATTTGTGAGGGGCAAAACCTTGGAGGCAGGAAGAGACACCAACATTGTAACAGTTTGGAACCTGAAGCCTTGGGAAACGTGGTCTGCAGATGGAGTGAGTCAGCACTGACTTTTGAAGTTCGACAGTGAACACAAAGCTGCACAAAAAGTGGGTAAAATGAAAACCTTGCATCAGGTTTGGAATGGGATGGGGCCTGAGCAAGAGATCGTCCAGATAAGGACATATGTGAATGCTTTGCAGCCTGCAAAAGGTGACTACATGGGCTACACATGTAGTAAACACCCATGAGGTTGCTGAAAGTTCACACAGCAAAAGAGAGAACTGAAAATGAAAGGAACAAACAGAGAAACAAATATTTCACGAGTAGAGGGCAGATAGGGATGTGAAGCTGAGAGTCCTGCATGTACAAGGAAACCAGAAATGCCTGGGGAAGCAACAAAGGAAAATGAGTGTGAAGAGAAAGCATTCAAAAGGAAAGCACTCTGAGAAATATGTTAAGAAAGGAAAGATCTAGGATAGGTCTTCAAGACCCCTCCTTTCAAACCTTTCTCTATCTGCAGCACTGGTTGAATGGTACCCTGGTTCAGCTAACCATGAAGCATTCCTGGAAAATGAGGAAGATGTTATGAAGGGGGTTGGGGAATACCAGTAAGAGAGGAAAGGGTTTTCAAGTCATAAAGTAACCCTGCCGGATAACGGAGTGTCTGTGGTAACCTGCTGCCAAACTGGGAGAGAAAGAGAAAACCTGAGGAACAATGCAATCTAGCCAAGAGGAAAGGAGGGCAGACAGTGAAGAAGGCTGAGATTTTTCAGGAAAGGACTATTTGGCTTATCAAAGGAAAACATGTCTGAGAGCCTTCTTACCTTTGGAAGACTGTCTAGGCAATCTATGCAAAAAAGCAGTGTTAGTGGGATAGTTCCTCAAACTTGGGGAGAGGTGAGACAAAAATCTGCTCCAAATCTTTCATGACCTTACCTTGATCCTGTAAATTCACGAAAATTTCAGCCACATCTACACCAAAATATGGGTATCCAAAAGGGAGTGTGCAGATGTTTTGGTGAAATATGTGCAAATATCTGAAGGTGAAGCCAGGAATAGTGCCTTACCAGAAAGCCAGAGAAAGCAGCTCTGGAAGATGCATCTGCTGCATCACAGCTGCATTTAACAGAGTGATGGTCAACCTAAGAAAGTACAGTTGTGTACGCTTACCATAAATGTAGATGTTAAAGTGTATTCACTGTTGCAGCCATCACATTTGGGTTATCCTGCCAGGGGTAGCCCTCAGTCGGCCCAAATACCAGAGGCTTAGTATTTCTGCATCAGTTGCTGTCACTCCAGGACTGACGTCAGGTCGTCAGTGGTATAAAAACAGGCAGGCGACACCATTGCATCAGTTTTTCTTGCCCCAAATAGGGAGCTAGGTTATAGTGGAAGAACACTACCAGTAGAAAGTAAATACCAAAAATTACCTGTAAGGAGAGAGGAAGAGATCCAGAGAGAAGGGGAATTGTGTGTGTGGGGGGGGGGGGCAGGCCTGCAAGAGTGAATACACTTGAACATCTACATTTATGGTAAGTGCACACAACTGTACTAGGTTCTTTGTGTTTCACTGTTGCAATCATCACTTTGGTTTGATTCCGAAAGCTGAAGAAAAGGGTGGAGGCAGTCAAGAAGACTGGGGGCTGGCTAGGATGCCCTGCAAGACTGCGGTGGCAAAGCCCGCCCTGGATTTGGAGAAGATAGGCAGGTGTTAATGCTTGGTGAAGTTATGTACAGAAGTTCATGTTGCAGCCTACAGGATGTCCCTGGTGGGGACCCCTCTGAGAAAAGCTGCAGAGGTGGAGGTTGCCCTGGTGGAATGTGTCCTGACCCCCTTTGGGGGCAATTTCCCATGCTGTTTGTAGCAGAAATGGATGCAGTGTGCTATCCATTTGGAGACTGATGGTTTGGATATGGCCTTGCCCTCTGCCCCTGCTGCGAAGCTGACTAGCAATTGGTCCGTTTTTCTAAAAGATTTAGTCCTATCCAGATAGAATCTGAGCTGTCTGTGGACATCTAGAGAGTGCAGAATCCTTTCCCCCTTGGTTTGTGGGTTAGGGAAAAAAGGTGGGCAAATGAATGGATTGGTTGAGAGCCACACTGGACACCACTTTAGGCATGAAGGATGGGTTAGTCCTGAGGGAAACCCTGTCAGCATGGAAAATGATGAAGGGCTCTACAGTCATGAGTGCTTGTAGCTCTGAAACTTTTCTAGCTGAAGTGATGGCCAGAAGCAAGGCCGTTTTCCAAGAGAGGAATTTTAACACTGCTGAAGCTGCAGGTTCGAAGGGGTGTAGGGTGAGCTTTGCCAACACAAAGTTAAGGTCCCAAGTTGGAGTAAGAGCTCTTCTGGGTGACCTTACTTGTTAGCCCCTCTTAGAAACTGTGATGAGAGGGTGTGAGAAGAGAGGTGGCTCAGTGGTGTAATGAGCAGAGATGGCAGAGGTATGAATTTTAACAGAAGAGAAGGATAGACCCCTCTGTAGTAGGTCTGCTAGGTAATCCAGGATGAGAGGTAGGGAGGACTGTGCTGTTTCGGCTCCTTTAGCCTGGATCCAGGTGCAAAACCTTTTCCATTTGTCAGCATAGGATTTTTCCTAGTGTTGGGGCATCCGGCCTCACATATAACATCTAGGACTTCTTTGCTTAGGCTGGCAGCTTGAGGAGAGGTCATGGAATAAGCCAGGCTGCCAGGCTGAGGTTCTGCAATTGGGGATGCATGAATTCTCCATTTCTCTGGGTCAGGAGTGTTGGGATCTGAGGTAGGTGCCATGGTGATAGGGGTGACAGGCTGTGCAGTAGTGGGTACCAGTGCTGGCGTGGCCAGTCTGGGGTAATCAGGATTGCCCTCGTTTTTCCTGCCTTATTTTGAGCAGTACCCTTGAAATGAGTGGTAGAGGAGGAAATGCATAGACTGAGAGGTTTACCCACTGAAATGATAGAGCATCCACTTTCCAGGCCTTGCTGTGAGGTTCCCTGGTGCAGAATTTGCTGAGTTGATGGAATGGGAGGCAAAGATATCCACGTTTGGGGTGCCCCATTTCTGGGTTACAAGGGTGAAGGTTCTGTGGTCTAGCTGCCACTTGTGTGGGTCTAGCAGGTTTCTAATTAAGTTGTCTGCCAGAGAGTTTAGGGAGCCTGGCAGGAATTGGGCTAGCAGGTGTAGTTGCATGGCTGAAGAAGTGTGACAAAGGGTCATGGTGAGCCGGCAGAGAGGATAAGAGTGAGTCCCTCCCTGCTTGTTGATGGTGTTGTCTGTTTTGAACAGTAGAGGGCCTGGGGAGAGTAAGGGTCTGAAAGCTGTCAGGGCGTGCTGAACAGCTAGCATCTCTTTTTGGTTGATGTGTAGATGGATTTGATTTGGACTCCAATGGCCCTGAATGCACCTGACATCCAGGTGTGCACCCTAGGCATAGTCTGATGCATCTGTGGTGAGGGTCTGGGCGGCGTGGCTTTGTGAGAAGGGAAGTCCCTAGTTGTGGCTGCACGCTGGTGCCCACCAAAGAAAATCTTTCCTTAGACAAGGTATCATTGGTATGATAGTTTCCAGGTCTTGAGAGTGTTGACACCAAAGGCTTTTTAGGTACCACTGTAGTTTCCTCACATACAGTCTGGCATATGGAATGAGTAGAATGCAGGACACCATGAACCTTAGAGCTTGCAGGATTTTCCTTGCGGATAACTTGGTTCTGGTGGCTAGTTGAGAGAAGTAGCCTGTCGGGTAGGCATGTTTTTCTGGAGTAAGGAATGCCATCTGGGATGCTGTGTCCAGGCTTGCTCCCAGGAATACAATTATTTGTGTGGGTACTAGTTTTGATTTCTTTTTGTTGATAGTATACCCTAGGGAGGTCAGTAGGTCCTTTACAAAGAAAGAATATATGCGTGTACCAGCCTATAAACGAACCAACTCAGAAACAGGCAAGAATACCTGATGGTCAATAAAAGCTGGAGAAACTCACTTTAGCATACAGAAACTTTATTAAATGCTTTCGTTAAGAATGACTTCATCAGAAAAACGCATACAAAAGCAATCTACCAATATATACCCTGAACAATAAAAAACAGCCAATTAATCAATTAATCATTAATTAAACATTTTATTGACCATTTCAATACTAATAAAAATCAGTTTTCAAAAACAGATGATGATAATTTGTTATAAAATTCATATATATTTAGGTGCTGTAACAGCTTTTCCTGACTGTCTGCCTGATAAGTAGGGGTAAATTTGAATATTTCTTTGTCTGCAAAAAGCAATGGCTGGAGCCAGGCATTTTGTGAAAACTCTTGGAGCAGTGGATAAGCCAAAGAGAAGCGCAGAGAACTGAAAGTGCATAGATCCTGCCCTGAAACGTAGACATTTCCTGCAAGATTCTCTGATTGGGATTGTGTAGGTAGGCCACTTTTAGGTCTAGGGTGGCTAACCAAGCATACTTGGAAAGCATAGGAAGAAGCTGCTGGAGGGTGAGCATTTTGAATTTTGGTATCACCAGAAAGGTGTTTAGAAAGGATAGATCGAGGATTGGGTGCCAGGTGCCCTCTTTTCTGGGTACCAGGAAGAGTCTGGAATACAACCATTGGCCTATCTGGCCTGCAGGAACATGCTGTATTGCCCTCATGGAGAGCAGGGAAAGGACTTGCTTTTGGCCTCTGCCCACTGGTTTGGAGGAAGATTTGGGAACCCTTTTTGGGTTGGCAGTGTGTGGAAATAAAATTTGTATCCCTGGGACACTATGTTGAGGACCCATCGGTCGTTGGTAATAGAGGCCCAGTTGTTTGCATGGAATGAGAGTTTTTCTCCTGGGGCACAAGCAGGTAGACAGAGGTAAGGGGTGGAGGTGTAAAGTCATTGTGAGTTCTTACCATAAGGGGGTGGCTTAGTACTCCCTGTTTTTGAAGAGGAGGAACTCCATTGCATAGATCTATGCATTCTCTGGGGCTGTTGTCTGGGGGGCGGGTCTGCTTCCCCTGGGTCTGGGCTGAGCTGGCCTGGAGGAGGCCTGAAAGGACCTGTGCTTGGAGGGGCAATGCCTACTCAACCTCAGAGGCTGGACCTGTAAAAAATCTAACTGTCTGCATAGATTTAGCTTTTTCTTCCATCTTTTTTTAAGAGTTCTTCTGCCTTGGTGCCAAACAAATTGTCTTTGTTCAATGGTGCGTCCAATAATTTTGATTTGACATGGACTGGCAAGGTCTGTTCCTTAAGCCAAGCATGCCTTCTACAGACAGAACCAGTGCCTGCTTCCCTGCAAGATGCTTCTAGGGTGTCAAAGCCACATTGCAGGGTGTGCGGAGTAACTTAACTTGCAGAATGCATAAGCTCTTGCAATTCTTTATTTTCTGCACAAGCAGGAAAGGAAGATATTTTTTGGTTGAGGAGTTCCATAGTATGCTGCTGATATTTCAGCATATGGAACTGACAATGTAGTGCTCTAGTAGCAAGAGTAGCAGAGGTGTATACTTTTTTACCCCACCTGTCTAAAGCTCAGGAATCCCTGTCTGAGGGGGGTGGGATTCTTACCTGAGGTTGCTTTAATTCCTTTAGGTCCTTGAGAGGTAACCTCTGGGTCAGCAGTAGGATTTTTGAAAAGGAATTTGTGAGTCAGGGACTCTGTAGTACCTGTCAAGTTTCCTGGGAGCAGGAGGAAGGGTGTCAGGAGTCAAACTGGACTCCATAAAAACATCAACAACATCCAGGACAGGGGGGAATGACCAAAGGTCTGTGCTGTGGTAAATCTAAGAATTCCCAGAGTCTCTTTTTTGACTGAGGACAGCCCTGACATTTCCATTGGAAATGCTCCCTTAAAGTATGAAGGGTTTTACCAAATGAAAAATCCTCTGGTGGAGAGGAAGAATGAATGGATTCCTCTGCATCTGAATCCTCATAAGCAAAGAGGGGTTGCATGTCTTCATATTCAGAAGCATTAGTCATCAGACTGTTCAGATAAAACTACTGGGGACAAGTCTCTTTCTTTTGGAAGGGGTAGCCTGGCTTTCCCTAATAAGCATAATAAGGTCTTCTGCCATTTTAAGCATTTGAGATTGAGGCAAGGATGCAGGTGCCTGAGCTTGGGTCATCAGTTTTTTAGGAGTAGTTCATACCCTGGGCCTTAGAAACTTGGTAGTTTTAGAAAGAACTGAAGACGTGAATGAAGTTGTTAGTGTGTGTCGAGTATCGGTAGTGCAAAGTACTTCCTCGGAAGTCGGTGCCTGCTCAGCGGCTCTGGACCCATCCAAGGTAGAGATACCACAGGATCTTTAGTCAAAGAAGAGTTTTGCGGCATACCGGACACTAAAAGGGTCTCAGTAGCGGCCTACGAATCCACAGAAGCAGGCATTAGGGGCTGCGAAAGCACTTCACTGAGGACCGGAGAACTGACGACTAGCTTAACGGAAGCATCGTCAGCAGTTTTGGACCTGTGCGGTCTATCTCTGTCTTTATCCTTATGTTTTTTCAGAAGATCGGTAGTTGGATGGCTTACAGAAGCCACATCGGAATTCGAGGACTGAGAGCAAAAATATCTAGCTACCATAAGGACCTGACAACGTATAGTTCTGGAGTTGAACAAAGCAGAAAAGAGACAGCGAGGGATGTTGTGGTCTGGGCCTAAACAGGTGACGCAATAAAAATGGAGGTCTTGGTGTGGTATTTGGTTTCCACAGGCGAGATAATTGTTAACTTTTTCTGACATCGGTTAGAGCAAGAAAAAAGGATCCCCAACTGGGTACTTAGCTTTAGAAGACTTCAACTTCAGTTCGGAAACAAAAACTGAAGTAGCGGCCGAACGGCACTTGCGCAAACTGTTTCTGCTTTGGGCTTGTCGGCAAGAAAAACTGATGTGACAGCATCGGCTGTCTGTTTTTATACCACTGACGACCTGATGTCAGTCCTGGAGCGACAGCAACTGATGCAGAAATACTAAGCCTCTGGTATTTGGGCTGACTGAGGGCTACCCCTGGCAGGTTAACCCAAATGTGATGCCTGCAACAGAGCTGAGGCCTTACTCACAGAGTTAGGCATATCAGAAACTTTACAATCTGAGAAAGAAGAGACAGGATGTACTGTGTCATACGAGTCTGATAACTGAAGGCCCTAAAGGTAAAGTTGCCAGAGCGTATGCCTTTTTTCCAGTCCTTCCCATGGCTCTGCTGCTGTTAGGCGAAGGAAGGAGCTTGGAAGAAGGCAAAAGCCTAGGCGACTTTACAACAGATACAGAAATCATTGCAGGATCACAGGAAAGGCACTTGCGCAAGAATTTGCTGACATCCAGCACCTTACAGAATCTGTTAGGTTTCTTAAGAGCTGAAGCCTTAGAATTCGGTGTCAGGGAGGCAGCAGAGAAAGCATCCACTACAGCAGCCAAACAGACGGGACAGCAGAAGGTTTAGGAGAGTTCATTTGTAGCAACTCATAATACCTCTTTTGGACATCCAATACCTGGGAGCAATACCATTTGAAATGCTCCATCATACGCAGCACCGTGTCAACAAAGAACGTTCCTCCAAAGGAGAATCAGGACTGACAGATTCCTCCTCATCAGAACAATAGTCTAAAGGTGAAGGCAAATGAGAGGAACAGGCTAAAGGCTCAGCCTCAGAACCAGAATCCTAGTCCAAAAACTCCAGGTCTTTAGCCATCCTAAAGGTAGAGGACCAAGATAGAGCAGGAGCCGAACCCTCAGGAGGCTTCAATGCCATCAAGGCATTGTACAAACCCTAAGTGAAGTTCTGCCATTCCTGTTGTGGATCCCTGGGAGCTGACACCACATGCTTAGTTTTCTGTCTTATTCCCTGGGACGTCTGCTCTGAAAAAATGCTGACATTTGGATCCCTGCCTAGATTCTATTAGATACCCTGCACCTCTTCCCTAACAAGGATCTGAGGAATCCCTCAGGACCCCTGAGAAATAACCAGCCGTGGTTCCCCCTCAACATCTGCGGTGGTGTTTGCAAGGCCTACTAGGACAGACAAGAAGCAGGTTCCATGCAGGCCTCTGAGAAGGTTGTAGTAAAAGAAACTAAAGGTAATGCCAGGCTATCCTGTGGGTTCTCAGTGACCTCAAGAGATGTCCCGTGGAGGCTGGTCAGCAGCAGACTCGGGTCTACATTTTATGGCCTTATTTTTAAGTGGCGTCTGTACATCGAGGCAAGAAGATTCTGCCATGTTACCCTGGGCCAAAAGCTTTAGATGTTGGTTCTCAAGGTAAATGGAAAGTGAAGAAAGGCAGTCATGCAAGGTCTTTGGTACAAAAGCCTAACGGAAGGAAAGTACAGTTGTGTACACTTACCATAAATGTAGATGTTCGAGTGTATTCACTGTTGCAGTCATTACATTTGAGTAATCTGCTGGCAGGTTGCCCTCAGTCGGCCTGATTAACAAAGTCTTGGGTCCTGCGTCAGTTGCTGTCCCTTCTTCCATGACGTCAGGTCGTCGGGGGTATAAAACATGGATCCGATGCCATTACATCAGTTTTTCTTGCCCCAGATGTCAGGTGCCCCTCTAATGGGGAGCAAATAAAATTAAAAACACAAAAATATACCTCCAACCAAAACCAAATACAACAAAAAGCATTTTAAGCATAGTAAAAGAAAGTAGAGGTATAGCCAGAGAAAAGTAGGGGGCTGGAGGGAGGGTAACCAGGGCTGCAACAGTGAATACACTCGAACATCTACATTTATAGTAAGTGTACACAACTGTACTATGTTCTTCATGTTTCACTGTTGCAGTCATTACATTTGGGTAGATTCCCAAAGCTATGGTTGGGAGGAGGAGTATATACAGCATTAGGGCCAGCTATAAGGTCCTGCAAGACAGCAGTGGCAAAGCCAGCTCTGGATTTAGAGAAAATTGGTAAATGATAATGCTTGGTGAAAGTATGTACAGAACTCCAAGTAGCAGCCTCTAGAATATCCCTAGTAGGAACTCCTCTGAGAAAGGCTGAAGTAGTAGATGCAGCCCTGGTGGAGTGAGATCTGATCCCCTGGGGGATACGTTTTCCATGGTGCTTATAGCAGAAATGAATGCAATGGCTTATTCATTTAGAAATGGTTTGTTTTGAAATAGCCTTCCCCTCTGCGCCTGCAGCAAATGCTACCAGCAATTGTTCAGATTTTCTTCGAGATTTAGTCCTGTCCAAGTAGAATCTAAGTTGTCTGTGCACACCCAAGGAATGCAGAATCCATTCCCCTATGTTCTGTGGATTGGGAAAGAAGGTTGGCAAATGAATGGATTGATTAAGAGCCACACTGGAAACCACCTTGGGCATGAAAGATGGATTGTTCCTCAGAGATACTCTGTCTGCATGAAAGATGATGAAAGTCTCCACTGCCATAAGGGCCTGTAATTCAGATATCCTTCTAGCTGAAGGGATTGCTAAAAAGGAAGGCTGTTTTCCAAGAAAGAAATTTTAAGTCTGCAGTAGCAGCTGGCTCGAAAGGAGGTAGAATGAGTTTTTCCAAAACAAAGTTAAGTTCCCAGGCAAGAGTAGGGGCTCTCCTGGGTGGTCTCAAGTTCTTTGCCCCTCTGAGATGCTGCTTGAGCAGGGGATGAGAGAAGAGGGGTGGTTTTGTGTTATAGTGAGCTGAAATAGCTGAAGCGTGAATTTTAACAGAGGAAAAAGACAGGCCCTTGTGAAGCATCTTATTTAAGTATTGCAAAATCTGAGGTAAATTGGGCAGTGCTGTGCTCATCCCTAAAGATTGGTTCCAGGCATGAATCTTTTCCATTTGTCAGCATAAGATTTTCTAGTACTAGGTCTTCTTGCCTCCAAGATGACATCCATCACAGGTTTGCTGAGGGATGATAAGGGTGAATTTAAGTGACTAGCCAGGCTGCAAGGTTCAAAGTTGGAAGTTGAGGGTGCAGAATTTGGTTCTGCTGAGACAGCAAGGAAAGGGTCTGAAGCAGGTGCCATGGAGATATTTGTGACACACTGCGCAGGAGTGGGTACCAGTGTTGGTGTGGCCAGTCTGGAGCAATCAAAATCATTCTTGGTTTGACCTTTAGCAGAAATTTGGAGAGCAGAGGAAGAGGGAGAAAGGCATAGACTGATAGGTTTTTCCTGCTGAAGGACAGATCATCCACTTTCCAGGATTCTTTGTGGGGAGTCCTTGTGCAAAACTTGTCCAACTGGTAGTTCTGGGGGGAGGCAAATAGATCTATGTCTGGGCACCCCCGTTTGCTTGTCAACATGTTGAAAATCTGTGGTTCCAGTTTCCACTCGTGTGGGTCCATGAGATTTCTGCTTAGTCAGTCTGCCAGTGTATTCAATTTTCCTGGCAGGAATTAAGCTTGTAGGTCTACTTGGTAGCTCAAGGCTGTGTTCCACAATGCCATGGCTAGTCTGCAGAGGGGGTAAGAATGTGTACCCCCCTGCTTGTTTATGTACCACATGACCGTGGTGTTGTCAGTCTTTACCATTAGTTGTCCTGGAAGAATGTAGTCCTTGAAGGCTGTCACAGCATTCTGTACAGCTAACATTTCTTTTTGATTGATATGTAGGTGCATTTGACTTGGGTTCCATTTGCCCTGAATGCACTTTCCTGCCAGATGAGACCCCCCCCCCCCCCCATGCATAGTCCGATGCATCTGTAGTAAGGGTTTGGGCGGCAGGGGGTAGTGTGAATGGCAGTCCCTTGTTTTGGTGGCAGGCCTCTGCCCACCATTGGAATTCCAGGCATAGGCAAGGTATGATAGGAATTATTGTTTTCAGGCTGTGACAATGTTGACTCCATAGACTTTTTAAGTACCACTGTAGTTTCCTCATATGCAGTCTTGCATATGGAATTAGAAGAATGCAGAAGGCCATGAATCCCAAGGCTTGCAGTATTTGCCTTGCAGATAGCAGGGTTTTGTGGCCACTTGTTTGAAGTAAGTTACCAAATGAATTTGCTTCTCTGGCGTGAGGAAAGCCATCTGGGCAGTTGTATTCAAGCTTGCACCCAGGAATGTAATCTGTTGAGAGGATACCAGTTGTGATTTCTTTTCGTTTATGGTGTACCCCAGACAAGTTAGAACCCTTTTTACAAACGCCAGATGATTTAGAAGTATGCTCTGGTTTTCTACCTGAATAAGACAATCGTCCAGGTATGGATATATTTGAATATTTATTTGCCTGCAAAATGCAGTATCTGGAGCCAGGCACTTTGTGAATACCCTGAGCACAGTAGACAAGCCAAACGGCAGTGCAGAGAACTGATAATGCAAGTAGCCTGCTTTGAAGTGTAGGTATCTTCTGCAAGATTCCCTGATTGGGATGTGCAGGTATGCTTCTTTTAAATCTAGAGTTGCCAACCAGGCATCTTTGCCTAGCATAGAAAGTAACTGGTGAAGACTCAGCATCTTGAATTTTGGAATGTCCAGAAAGGTGTTTAGAGTAGACAGGTCCAGAATTGGACGCCATGATTTGTCTTTTCTGGGTACCAGAAAAAGCCTGGAATAGAAACCTTGTCCCTTTTCCTCTTCTGGTACTGGTTGAATAGCCCCCATGGTTACTAAGTTGGTTACTAAGCCTAAATATTAGAAGTATATCCAACAAAGTCCATGAACTCCATGCCACCATAGACTTGTACTCCCCAGATATAGTCATCCTGACAGAAACCTGGCTAAAACCTCACATTACCAGTGAGCAAATACTCCCTACAGGTTATGGCATACTAAGAGTAGACCGGCTAAACAAGAAAGGAGGCGGTGTAGCTATAATATTTAAACAGCATCTAAACATCCAGATCTTAAAATCATCAGCTCCACAAATAGGCAATGAAGAAATAATAAATACCAACCTCAAAATAAACCAAAACAAAACCATCAACATAATTGGATGCTACTTCCCACCTGGCCAAAACATCCCTCCACTAGAAAACCTCCTCAGCTGGTCTACCCACCATCTCCCCCAAGAAACTACCATTTTAGGTGATTTCAATACTGACTGGCAATCCTGTTCTGGCAACCATCCAACCCATCATGTAAACCTTCATGGCTTCACCCAACTAGTCCAGTCGCCAACCAGGATAAATAAAAACTCCAGCAAACACACTACCCTGGACTGGATACTAGTCAGTAAGAGCCCCCAGTCATATATAACAGGCTGCTTATCAGATAGCCTCAGTGATCACTCCCCAACATTCCTACTCAAAAAATACCTATACCAAGCTAAACCTGTTATCTACCGTCAAATACGTAAAAAACTAAACTTTAACCCACTCACATTCATCTCATCCCTCAAAGAATGTAACTGGCATCCTCTAAAGTACCTCAGTCTTGATGACGCAGTTGAATTTTTTAATACTACCTTCCTGAGCATCCTTAATTACCATGCCCCCATAAGACTTTCCAGAATCAAAGCACAACCCTCCCCATGGCTACAGAAAACCACTAAGTCAGAAATGAAAAACAGGGATAAAGCCTGGGAGCACTGGCGTAAAAACAAACCCCCCTCAACTAGACAGAAATTCCTAGAACTACGCAAAAGAGTCAAAAAGCTAATAAAACAGGACAAATTCCAATACTACCAGTCTGCCCTAGACTCCTCCCAACATAGCCCCAAACAATTCTGGTCCTCCATGAACTCCATAGTCCACCCAGGTAAAGTCAGTACCCCTCCTCCTAACATCCCTCACTCCTCAGAAAATATTGCTGCCTCATTCAACACACACTTTACACAAACCATACTATCACTAGCTAAACGACACAACCCCCCTACCCTCCAACCCACACCTTCAACTAGTAATCTCCCCACTGCCTTCTCTTTTTCTCCTGTACCTACCTCCAACATAAAAAAACTCTTAACTAAACTTAAGCCCACCAGATTAGCAGCAGACAACCTCCCAAGTGAATATCTACAAATCGCAGCTGATGCTCTGGCCCACCCAGTATCCATCTTGATTAACCGATCTCTGTCAGAAAGTTACGTTCCCACACTGTGGAAAGTATCACATACAATTCCCCTCCACAAAGGCGGACCCTCCACAGAACTAACCAATTACCGCCCCATAGCTATTCTCTCTCCATTCTCCAAAATATTAGAGAGATGCATACACTCTCAGGTCTCAGACTACCCCTTACTAACAACCTCCTTTCCAATACTCAGCATGGATTCCGACCAAACCATAGCACCACCACTGCCTTACTCTCCTTTACTAACACTATCCTTCAGCATAAAAACAATGGCTATCTCTCCTCTGCTACTTTCCTAGACCTATCTAAAGCATTTGACATGGTCCCACACAAACAACTTATCTCTGTCCTCAATAACCTATCCTTTTCACAATCAGTCACCAACTGGTTTCAGAGTTACCTGTCTGACCACCAACAATCCGTTGTATGGCAGAATGACATATCTCCCCAACTACCTGTCTCTATAAGGGCTCCCCAAGGATCTATCCTTGGACCCCTACTCTTCTCCGTTTTCACCAATAATCTAGCCTCTGCCACCAAACATGACACACTCATACAATACGCAGATGACTCAACCATCATCTGCTCAGCTCAGTCCCTACCCAAACTGCAAAAAGTCACACAGGAAGCCTTTTCCTCTGTTGAAACTTGGTTATCCGATGCCCAATTAATACTCAACCCAAACAAAACTAAACTACTCATCTTCCAACCCACCAAACATACTCAAAACAACTCTCACTTTAACATCACGGCAAAAGACAACACCACTATATACCCACATCACGGCAAAAGACAACACCACTATATACCCAACTGAACACACCAAATTGCTAGGAGTGGAAATAGACAAACTAAAATTTGACATTCACATATCCATGACCACAAAAAAAAAGTCTACAGAAAACTAGGAGCGCTATACAGAAATAAGCAACTTCTCACCAAAGCAGCAAAGATTTCAATAGCAAATTCCCACCTTATCTCCACCGTACTTTATGCCTGTCCAATATATACCAACCTAAGGCAATGCGATCTAAACAAGCTAGAGACCTGCTACAACAAAATCTCCAAATTCGCCACGGGGGCATCCTACCGTAGTCACCACTGTCTCTCACTTGCTGAACTGGGCTGGCTTGAACTCCCTCACCTCCTTCAATGGTATCAACTCTCACTCGCCCACAAACTAGTAAATCATCCACTAAATGTCCCATCCCTCCAGAATCTACTCCAACCCTATCGCACCACCAGACCACTAAGATCCAGCAACAAAAATCACTTGCAGATCACTAAGCCAATAACTCTGCTGGTGAAGCACTATTCTCTTGCACCATAGCCAAATTATGGAACTCCCTCCCACCCACAATTACCTCCATACCATCATGCACCCACTTCAAAACTTTACTAAAAG
The DNA here is from genome assembly GCF_019279795.1 of Protopterus annectens. Taxonomy (NCBI): domain Eukaryota; kingdom Metazoa; phylum Chordata; order Ceratodontiformes; family Protopteridae; genus Protopterus; species Protopterus annectens. Next base: position 717,048,493 of record NC_056747.1, on the reverse strand, counting down.
CGTACCTAAAAACATGCTGGCTATGCCCTTGCAACTTCCACTCTAATATCACCCTCCCCATCCAACCACTACCTTTCTTTTCCACTCCACTAACTACCTTGATTATAGCAAGCTCAGATGCTCATAAGCCAGTACTTATTATACAGCAGGAACTTCTTCTTGTAACATTTGTTAATTTCTGTTATGTACTTCACAGATAAAGATTCTAGTTGTCTACTGATGTACTATGTTCTTCATCTGTAAATATGTTGTAAGTAATTGCTATGTAAATTGTTAATCGCTATGTAATCCAATGTAACTACTGTCTATTTTAACTGTGGAGCTTTTCTCCCCGGGCCTCCGCTGAAAATGGACCTACGTCCAGTGGGACACTCCCGGTCAACAAATATAAATAAATAAATAAATAAATGGTTAAAAGGGAAAGTACTTGTTTTTGAGCCTCTGCCCACTGAATTGGGGGCAGGTCTGGCCACCCATTTGATGTTGGCAACGTGTGGAAATGAAATCTGTATCCCTGGGACACTATATTTAAAACCCATTTGTCTTGGGTTATGAGTTCCCAGTTCTTTGCATGAAGAGCAATCTTTCCCCCCAAAGGGGCGACTAAAAGGTAAGTGCTTGGTAATTTTAAAAGGAAGTCACTGAGACTGTTTACCATAGGGGGTGTCTTATTTCCAGACTTGGAAGCGGAGGCCCCCCCATTGCTTAGTTCTGAGTCTCCCTGGGACTGAAACCTGGTGCTTTTGGTGTGTCTGGGTTTGGCTTGAGAGGATCTGGAAGGAGCTGGAAAAGACCAATTCTTAGTAGGCCAGTGTCTACTAAATCTTGGAGGTTGCACTTGTAAGAAATCTTTTAACAGTTTGCATAGATTTAGCTTTATCTTTCATCTTTTTTAGAATTTCTTCAGCCTTATTGCCAAACAGGCGGTCCTGATTTAAAGGCGCATCTAACAATTTCCCTTTAACATGATCAGGCAAAGACTGCTCCTTAAGCCAAGCATGCCTTCTAAGCACAGACCCGGTAACAGCAGCCCTGCAAGAGGCCTCTAAAGAATCAAAACCACATTGCAAAGTATGTTTTCCAACTTGTTCAGCAGAATGTAATAAATCCTGTGAATCTTTATTTCCCACACAGTCAGGAATCAACATCATTTTCTCTTTAAGCAGTCCAATAGTATGCTGTTGATATTTTAACATATGAAATTGGGAGTTTAAAGCCCTGATTACCAAGGTTGCAGAAGTATAAACCTTCTTACCCCATCTATCCAGCGCCTGGAATCTCTATCAGAAAAGGTAGGATTTTTAGCAGTAGAAGCCTTAATGCCCTTGGGCCCCTGAGAAATGGTTTCTGGATCTGAAATAGGATTTTTGAAAAGGAATTTGTGGGACTCAGGAACCCTGCATCATCTGTCAGGTTTACTAGGAGCCGGAGGCAGGGAATTAGGGGCCATACTGGATTCTGAAAACACATCATCAACAATGTCTAGTACAGGAGGTATAGCCAAAGGCCTATGCTGAGGTAAAAGAAGGAAATCCCTAAACCTCTTTTTTGAATCAGAAAATTCTTGACTTTCCCAGTGGAAACGCTCCCTTAAATTATATAGTTTCCCCAAAAGAAAAATCCTCAGGAGGGGAAGCAGAGGGAATGAAATCCTCTGCATCAGAATCCTCATAAGTAGGTATGGACAAATCCAGGTCATTAAAGAGGCAGAAGAAACAGAAATCTGATGAGAAGATTCAAAATCAAGCTCAGCCCTAGGCCTCTGGGGGGAGGGGGTTGACTACCCCTGATTAGAGTAATTAGATCTTCAGCTATTTTGATCATTTGTTTTTAGGCATAGGCGCCTGAACATGTGGCCTGGGCATCTGTTTTTTAGACATAGATTGAGATTTAGGCCTTAGTAATAAAGGTGGAGTCGGTTTAATATGCAAGTCTGTAGGCCTGAATACATCTTCAGAAGCCGGTGCCTACACAGCAGCTCTGGACCCATCCAAGGTAGAGACATCCGCGGGCTCCATAGATGAAGCATCTCGTGGCATACCGGACTCCGAATGGGTCTCAGTAGAGGCCTGCGAATCAGAAGTAGTAGGTATCAGGGGCTGCGAAAGTGCCTCACTGAGTACCGGTGAACTGGCGACTGGCTTAGGAGAAGCATCATCGGCAGTTTTGGACCTTGGCGGCCTGTCTTTGTCTTTATCTTTGCATTTTTCGGAATCCCGGTAGTTGGATAGCTAACCGATGACATTTCAGGATAATTAAATCGAGAACCGAAATACTTAGAGGCAAAAATGTACAGACGATGGATAGTGCGCTGATTAAATAAAGCACAAAACCGACAGCAAGGTATGTTGTGGTCAGGGCCTAGGCAAGGAATACAGTATGAGTGAAAATCTTTGTGAGGTATTGCTTTCCACAAGTAATGCAATTATTAACTTTTACTGACATCGGTAAGGAGCAAGAAAAAGTTTCCCCAACAGGGTACTTAGCTTTAAGTTGAAGACTTTGGTTCTGAAACTCGAAAATGAAAATTTCAGGAGTCGGCCAACCGGCACTTGCGAACTGCTTCTGCTTCTGGCACCGCATGGCAAAAAAGACTGATGTAATGGCATTGGATGCATGTTTTATACCCCTGACGACCTGACGTCATGGAAGAAGGGACAGCAACCGACGCAGGATCCAAGACTTTGTTAATCAGGCCAACTGAGGGCAACCTGCCAGCAGATTACCCAAATGTTATGACTGCAACAGTGAAACACGAAGATCATCATAGTGTGGTCGTGAGACACAAGTAAGCAAAACAGGCACATATCATGGCAGTCTTTATGGGGAAACTGTCTCCCACACTGACGTTTCCCTTTCTTGAATGACATGTAACCTATTGAACAATTTGAGAGAGGGAAAATAATCCCAACAGGGTACTCATCTGAAAAATATAAGCTCAGCACAACCAGCGAATGTTAAGGGTGTGGACATACAACAATGGTGTTTGGACTAGCGGCAATGACGTTCTGAATTAGGGGTGCGCATATGTTACCTTTATGCCCTACGCTGGCATGGGAAGCATACATCTGAAGTATTACACTCCCTAGATAAGGCTGGACGTTGGGCTATCCTTGGCAAGAGATCCCACAGGTGATAAACACTTCAACAATGACATGGAAGGACATCAAGCAATATATAAAATATATACTCTCTACAATCAACTGAAACAGAACAAAAGAAAAGATCTTTCATATTTGATAAGTGACCATCCATGATGGGTCAATGACTGGGTTAAAACCCCATGCACTAAAACCCTAGGACTGAGACGCCCAAGGGCAGCCAAAGAAAATCTCAACAGAATGAATCCTGAAGAACATATGTACCCACTGGAAGTTCGACTTCTGTAGCAATGATCAAAAACGCAATGCATGGTGAAGTTATGCACTGGATATTAACTGGCTGTGAATCAAGCATTGGCAAAAATATATGTTTTCTCAAGACACACATCAACACTCACTTTTTTAATTTTTTTTTTTGTCAATTTTATTATAAAAGTATTCAGTTGACTTCTGGGTCTCAGGACAACACTTTGATATAATCCCTGTTCCACTTTCTTACATTAATAACTATTTAACCAGTCAATAACAGAGTTAACATAAAACCATTGATAATAACGTTATACTATACACTTAGGTTAAAGGCAGTAACACTTCACCAGCCAGAGACAAAGTAAACTTCTGTCAGTTAAACTTGTAAAATCTTACTGCCTCAGACAGTGCCCTCAACTTAATCTCAAAAAATTTAGGCACAAAGACAAGTGACTCTCTGAAGCCCTGCCTGTTTAAAATCACTAAATTAAATTCCTTTATACCTTATGTTCTCACCTTCTCTTACACAATCCTTTTATTGAGGCACATTCAATTCTATCAAAGGCTCCATTTTTTCAATAAAAGAGTATAGTTGTGTAAAATCTTACCATAATGACAGATGTCCTTTCTCTTCACTGTTGCAGTATTCTTAGCATAAGGGATTCCCGACCTTTGGCGGCCCAATGTCCGTCCAGAATAATAAAGCCTTTTACTAACTATGATACACCGTACATCTCACATATGCTCCTCATGTATGTAAGGCATACAATCAACATTTGGACGTACCATCCTCAGAACTGAATGCCCCAAAAGGAATGCCAGTCCAAGGAAATTAAATGAAAAGAGGTTAATAGTACATCCACAACAGGAAAAGGTCAAGGAGGTAGGAGAGAGGGAGGGATTGAATACTGTAACAGTGAAGATAAGGACATCTATCATCATGGTAAGATTTTACACAACTATACCATGTCCTTCAATTCTACCTTTGCAGTATTCTTAACATAAGGGAGAGTGCCAAAGCTCAGGAAATAAGTTAGGAAGAAAAAGGACCCCCAGAGCTCTCTAGAAAGCCATGAGAAATGGCCCTAGCAAACCCAGCTACAGCTCTGGAAATTCCATTCAACTTATAGTGTTTGGTGAAAGTATGCAGTGCCGTCCAGGTAGCTGCCTCAAGAATGGCTTTAGTGTTCAACCCTTTGAAAAAGCACCAGAAGAATCCACAGTACAGTTTTGTACCTACCATAAATGTAGGTGTTTCGTTTACCCTGCTGCTGCCATCACTTGGGTTTATCTGCATCCAGGCGGGTCCCGCATCGGGCGGGCAGTCAAAGTCGGTTGGTTGCTTGGGCTGCTTGCTGAAGTCTCCTCCCGTGTGTGTGCAGGGGGTATACAAGGGCATCATCACATTTTTTTTCCTTTTTCTTGCCCCAGATGTCAGGTGGTCCCCCCCAGGTCTCCCCAATAAAACAAATATAAACATGAAAATATACATGAGAAGCATACCTTCAGCTATAAGCAAATACACCACAAAGAGGGCAAGGGCAAGAAAAATTCAAAGTTCAGCTAGAGGAGAGGAGGGGGAGAGGAGGACAGGGAGACCACTGCAACAGGGTGAACACTACATTATAACAAAACTGTATACAAAACTGTACTATTATGTTCATTTGTTGTACCCTGCTGCAGGAATCAAAGCTAAGGTTGGAGGGGGAGTGGATGGATGGGTGGTAGAGTTAAACAGGGTTTGAAGCAGTTAGTAAGCCTTAGAGTGTCGCAAGTGAAGTAGTAGCTCTATAGTATCTGTATGAACTGTAGTTGCATGGTATCTGAAGAAGGTGTGTGCTGAATCCCCGGTTGCCAGCTTCAGAATATCTTGGTTAGTGGCAGCCCTGTGAGGGCTGAAGATGGCAGGCCATGATGGTGGAGTGCAGCCTAATGCTAGCAGGAACAGGTGCAATGTCACAGGATACAAAGAGAGCTCAGATTTTTTTCTGAAAGTAGTTTTATTATCCAAATAATGTTGTTGCTCGTGAATGTCCAAGGAGTGCAAGAGTCTTTCTCCTTTGTTCTGGGGGTTTGCGAAAAAGGTTGGCAAATGAATGGTTTGGTTTAGGGCCACACTGGATACCACCTTTGGCATAAAGGAGGGGTTAGTTCGTAGAGAGACTCTGTCTTGATAGAAAATGAGGAAAGGCTCCACTGCCATTAGTGCCTGTAGCTCTGAGACTCTTCTGGCTGAAGTTACTGCTAGCAGCAGGACAGTTTTCCAGGAAAGAAACTTTAAATCAGCTGAGAAAGCTGGTTCAAAAGGCGGCAGTGTAAACTTTTCCAGAACAAAGTTGAGATACCAAGTTGGTGCTCTCCTGGGCGGTCTTATGTTCTTGGCCCCTCTGAGGTACTGTCTTAGGAGTGGATGTGAAAATAAAGGAGGATCCATGTTGTAGTGAGCTGAAATCGCTGAGGTGTGGATCTTAATAGATGAAAAGGAAAGTCCTTTGTGCAACATCTCAGTTAAATATTGTAGAATCTGAGGAATGTCTGGCTCAAGGGGATTTTGGCCTTTAGCCTGGTTCCAGGCACAAAATCTTTTCCATTTGTCTGAATAGGCTTTCCTGGTGCTGGGCCTCCTGGCCTCCAGAAAGACATCCATAACAGCTTTAGATAGAGGAGTTGGCTGGTTGTTTAGGTGATTTGCCATGCAGCCAGATTTAAAGTCTTGAGCTGGCTGTGTAGAATCGGACTGCCTTGCTGGGTGAGCAGGTGAGGAATTTGTGGTAAAATCCATGGTGGGCCATGCGTGGGCCATGTTCCTTAGTATTGGGTACCAGTGTTGGCGTGTACAGTCTGGAGCAATGAGTATCATTTGTGGCCTCTCTAATCTGACTTTCAGCAGCACCTTTGCTAGAAGAGGCAGTGGAGGGAAGGCATACACTGTCAATGTTTTCCAACTGAATGTGAGGGCGTCCACTTTCCAAGCTTGTGGGTGGAATGTCCTTGTGCAAAATTTTTGAAGTTGGTAGTTTTGGGGGGTGGCAAACAGATCTATGTCTGGGCATCCCCATTTTTGAGCTATCATTGCAAATACTTGTGGATCCAGTTTCCACTCGTGGGGATCCATGATGTTTCTGCTTAGGTCGTCTGCTAATGTGTTTTTCTTTCCTGGCAGGAATTGTGCTTGTAATTGAACTCGGTAAGTCAGTGCTGTGTTCCACAAGGTCATTGCTGGTCTGCAGAGAGGGTAGGAGTGTGTACCCCCTTGCTTGTTTATGTACCACATTACTGTGGTGTTGTCTGTCTTTATTATTAGTTGTCCGGGGTGTAAGAGGTCTTTAAAAGCTATTAGGGCATTCTGTACAGCTAGCATTTCTTTTTGATTGATGTGCAGATGCCTTTTATCTGTAGTCCATTTGCCTTGAATGCACTGTCCTGCCATATGTGTTCCCCAGGCATAGTCCGATGCATCTGTTAAAGTTTGCCTGGCTGTGGGTAAGGTAAAAGGCTGACCCTTGTTGAGGTGACATGCATGTACCCACCATAGAAACTTCTGTTGAAGGCAGGGAATGAGTGGTATCATTGTTTCCAAGCTGTGGCTGTGTTGAGTCCATACGTTTTTCAGGTACCATTGTAATTTCCTCATATGCAGTTTTGCAAATGGTATTAGTAGTATGCAAGATGCCACGAATCCCAAGGCCTGCAGAATTTTTCTTGCAGGGAGTTGGGTCTTTGTTGCCATTATTTTGAAGTATTGAGTCAGTTGTTGTTGCTTATCTGGCGTGAGATAAGCCATCTGGGCCATTGTATTCCAGCTGGCACCCAGGAATATTATGTTCTGTGAGGGCACTAGTTTTGATTTCTTTTCGTTTACTGTGTACCCTAGGCAACTTAGAAGGTGTTTGACAAACGCCAGATGTTGTAAAAGAATGTCATTGCTTTCTGCTTGAATAAGGCAGTCGTCCAGGTATGGGTATATTTGAATTCCTTTGTCTGCAGTATGCAATTACTGGTGCCAGGCATTTTGTGAAGACCCTGGGTGCAGTAGATAAGCCAAAGGGCAGTGCAGAGAATTGATAATGGGTTGAACCTGCAATGAAACGGAGGTATCTTCTGCAATTTTGTCTCATAGTGACATGCAGGTATGCCTCCTTGAGGTCCAACGTTACTAGCCAAGCCTTCTTGCACAACATGGGAAGAAGCTGCTGTAGTGTTAGCATCTTGAATTTGGGTACTTGCAAATAGGTGTTTAGAATTGAACGGTCCAGAATGGATCTCCATGCTTTGTCCTTTCTGGGGACTAGAAAGTGTCTTGAGTAAAATCCTTGTCCTTGCTCCTGTGTCCTTATCCTCCATTTTCTTTAAAAATTCTTCTGCTTTGACACCAAATAAGACATCCTGCTGTAAAGGTGCATCCAATAATTTAGCTTTAACATTATAAGGCAGGGTTTGTTCTTTTAACCAAGCATGCCTGCGTATGACAGACCCAGTCACAGCTGCTCTACAGGAAGCTTCCAATGAATCAAATCCACATTGTAAAGTATGTTTGCCCACCTGTTCAGCTGCATGCAACAGATCCTGCATTTCCTTGAATTCAGACTGTTCAGAATGCGTGCTCATCTTTTGTTTTAATTGAGACGTTAGGAATTGCTGATATTTCTGCATGTGAAACTGACAATTTAATGCTCTCATAACTAGAGTAGCTGAGGTGTATACCTTCTTTCCCCACCTATCTAGTGCTCTGGAGTCCCTTTCAGAGGGTACAGGATTTTTAGCCATAGAAGCCCTAGCCCCTTTGGGACCCTGGGAAATTGTTTCTGGGTCAGCAACAGGGCTTTTATAAAGGAATTTGTGTGAGTCAGATACTCTGTAGTATCTGTCTGGTTTGGCTGGAGCAGGAGGTAGAGAGTCTGGATTTAGACTAGATTCTAAGTAAACATCATCCACAATGTCTAAAACTGGAGGGATAGCAAGTGGTCTGTGCCTGGGAAGTAAAGGGAACTCTCGGAGCCTTTTCTTTGAATCAGAGTAGTCCTGGCCTTCCCAGTGGAAATGTTCCCTCATGGTATGTAAAGTTTCCCCGAAGGAATAGTCTTCAGGGGGAGATGCTGAGGGAATAGAGTCTTCAACATCAGAGTCTTCATAAGGGGGAAAGGAGTAATCCTGTTCCTCAGAAGAGTCTGAGGAAATTGAAACCTGGTCAGAGGTGGCATAATCCTCCTCTTGTCTAGGCCTTTTGTCTGGAGGGGGGCTGGAAACCCCTGATTAGGGTAATCAAATCTTCAGCCATCTTAAGCATCTGTTTCTTAGGCATGGGGCCCTGAACTGGAGACTGATGTACAGTCTTTTTAGGTTTTAATGGAGTTTTAAGCTTAGCATAAGATTTAATGGTGAGTGTAGTTGGTCTGAAGACACCTTCTGTAACCGAAGGTGTTTCTACTGCACTGGGATCTCCTTCTGCTCTGGTGTCGGAAGGGCCTAATGAAGATGTCTGCGTCGGCCTAGTACTCTCCGTTTGAGAATCCAAAGCTGTCTGGGGTTCCAATTCTGCGGTCATCAGGGGCTGCGTAGATGCCTCACTGAAAACTGGAGAACCGGCGACAGGCCCAGCAGAGGCCTCAGAGTCTGGCTTGCTTCTAGGCTGCCTGCCCTTATCTTTGCATTTTTTATGCATGCCGGTAGTCGGTTGCTCCGACGGCATGGTATAATTAAATTTCCTACCAAAGTAGTGTCGAGCGAAATCAAAACGACACTTGATAATTCGTTTATTGAACCTAGCACAAAACCGACAACCAGTGATGTCGTGGTCTGGGCCTAGGCAAGGAATACAATAAGAATGGAAGTCCTTATGAGGTATTTGCTTCCCACAAGAAATGCAATTGTTAACTTTTTCTGACATCGGACTGAGGCAAGAAAAGGTTCCCCAACGGGTTACTTAGCTTTATTGAAGACTTCGGACTGAAATTCGATTCGAAAATCTCAGGTGTCGGCCGACCGGCACTTGTGAACTGCTTCTGTTTTGGGCACCGCGCGGCAAGAAAGACTGAGGAAAATGGCGTTGGATGCCTCAGAAAGACTGAGGAAAATGGCGTTGGATGCCTCTTATATACCCCTGGTGCACTGACGTCAGGGAAGAAGCGACAGCAACCGACGTCAGACCAAGACTTTGGAACTCTGGCCGACTGCGGGACCGCCTGATGGCAGGATAACCCAAGTGTGATGACTGCAGCAGGGTAACACGATGAACATCAGAAAGTTGATAAGACTTTCTGCGGGCCTTAGTCTTACCCAAACAAAATAGGAGTTGTCTATGCACATCCAAAGTGTGTAGTACTTCTGACTAGGAGACTGTGGAGAAGGGAAAAAAGTAGGTAAATTAATAGATTGTTAGGTGACCACTCATTTACCATCTTGGGCATAAAAGAAGGATTAGTACACAAGGATACCCTGTCCTTATGAAAAACCAAAAAAAGAGGACAAGCCATAAGGGCTTGAAGCTCAGACACCAGTCTGGCTGAAATAAGGGCTAACAACAAAACAGTCTTCTAAGAGCAATGCTGCAAGGAAACGGAAGCTGCAGGCTCAAAAGGAGCCAGATTAAATTTATCCAAAACAAAATTAAGATCCCAGGGAGGAGGAACTGGCTTTCTGGGTGGTCTGATGTGAAGGCCGCCTTTAAAAAATTGTTTTCCCTCAAACCTAGAAGCTAAAGGAGGAAATAAAGGCAGACGAGCAGAAATAGCTGATAAGTGTGACTTGACAGAGGAATAAGCCAACCCAGCACTGAGCAATTCACACAAATAAAAAGGAACCACATAAACATCCACAGAGAGTGGATCTTGATTACATGAAAGACATCAGACAGAAAACCTCTTCCATGTGGATATGTAGGATTTCCTACTACTGGGTTTCTTGGCCTCCTGTAAAGAATCAAAATCTATCTCCCAGATTCAACTGAAGAGTGGACAGGTGAGGATGGATCAGACATCCCTTGCTTGGAGTGAGTAAGTTCACCCTGTGAAATAACGTGTGATGATTGCCCTTGGCTAAACGCAGAAGAGGGAACCAATGCTGTCTTGGGAAAAAGGGAGTCACCAGCAAGATTTTGGGTTAGTCCTGTTGAATCTTGAACAGAACTTTCAGAATGAGAAGTAGGAGGATGCATAGAGAAGCATCCCCTTTCAAGAAAAAGACAGGGCATCCACCTTCCATACCAGAGGACTAGGGACTCTAGCACAAAAACTGAAGAAGCTGCCTGTTCAGAGGCGAGGCAAAAAGATCTATTTGAGGAGTACCCCACTTGTGAACAAGGTCCAGAAACACATCTCTGTGAAGCATCCATTCATGGGATTGAGTTAAGGATCTGCTCAGACTGTCTGCCACAATGTTTTGACTTGAGGGAATGTAAACTGCCTGAAGAGTCACTTGACACTGGACAGCAAGATCCCACACCAGGAGTGCCAACTGGCAAAGAAGACTACATCTGGCTCCCCCCTGTTTGTCTACATACCACATCCCTGTGTCACTTCCTATAAATACCTTGAGAGGTCCTGGGGAGGAAAGAGGATAAAAAGCCTAAAGTGCCAGCAGAAGAGCTCTCATCGCTTTGACAATGATGTGATCTTTCTGTTAAAGAGGCGATCACTCTCCCTGCACCTTTAGGGAGCCAAATGCTGCTCCCCATCCCATGTCTGAAGCTTCTGTGAACCGCTCTTGAGAAGGAAGAGGGATATGGAAAGGAAGACCTGGATTTAGAGACAACAGCTGGATCCACGAGTGAAGTTCTTTCTTGAGACAAGGTAGACGAGGAACAACAAATTCTAGTGGATGCGCATGTTGAAGCCAAACTGACTTTGGGAACCACTGAAACTTTCTCATGTGAAGTTCGGCCAGAGGTAGCACAGGAATGATGGATGCCATGAATCTCAGAAACTTCTTGGCTGTTATAGGGGCCATATGAAGAAAGGTTTGAAAAGAGGAAATAACTGTGAAGGCCTTGGATGGAGGCAGGGATGCCAGCATAGACAATGTCTGAATCTTGCACCCCAGAAAAACATGGTCCTGAGCAGGGGTGAGAAAAGACTTTCTGAAGTTTATTGTGAAACCCAGGTTTTGCAAAAGGGAAGTAGCAAAATGAAGATATTGCAACAGGATCTTTGGAGAGGATGCCTGAAACAGGAGGTTGCCTAAGTAAGGAAATACGTGTATCCCTTGAATCCTGCAAAAAGCAATCACAGGAGACAGGCATTTCGTGAATACCCTTGGGGAAGTAGAAAGGCCAAAGGGCAAAGCAGAGAACTGAAAATGCCAGGAAGCAACACAGAAACACAAAAACTTCCTGTAATAAGGATGTATCGGAACACGGAAATAAGCATCCTTGAGATCTAGAGACACTATGTAAGCCTGAGGAAGCAAAAGAGGGAACAAATTTGAAAGGACAACATACAAAAAAAAGCACCTTCAGAATAGTGTTCAAATGAGAGAGGTCTAGAATTGCTCTTCAAATACCCTCTTTTCTGGGTATTAGAAACATACAGGAGTAAAACCCCCTCTGCCTTTGGGATCCAGGCACCTCTTGAATAGTACCCTGAGATAAAAGGTCCCAAAGCACTTCTTGAAAGAGGGAGAGTTGTTCCTGAGGGGTCTGAGAAACACCCATAAAAGGAGGAAGGGATTTCTAAAATATGAAATACCCCTGATGAACAATGGGCAGCACCCAGGAAATCCTGATGAATCTGTAGCCAAATTGGGGGGGGGGGGGGCGCGAAGAGAAAGTGGCTGGGAAGAATAGGATAGTTAGACTGCTCCTGGTTTATCTGGAAAAGGAGACTTCTAATTCTGATGCACTGAAGTCTAAGTAGCATTAGCAAGAGAAGCTTGCTTGCCACTTTTTTTGACCTTCAGACGAGGACAAGATTGCTTGCAAACAAAGGCTGGCTTGTTGGGGTAGTTTCTCTGAAATTTAGGCACAGGAGAAACAAACACATGTTTAAGTTCCTGTAACGCCTTGCCCTAAAGGGACTTAAATACAGCAGCAGCAGCTTCACCAAACACGTGTATATTATAAGAGAGGGGACTCCATCAACTTAGCCTTAATATCATCAGGCAAAGGTTGAAGCCGAAGCTAAGAATCCCTCCTCATCATTGACCCAAAAGCAACAGCCCTAGAAGAAGTATCTGCTGCATCATAACTACACTTGATGAAATGATGAGCCACGCAGGAGGAAGTCCCTAACATGGAAAGAGTAACAGTTTTACCCTCAGAGCTTGAAAGATCAGAAATAACCTGACAAGCCTAGGCTAGAAGCAAACAAGTACAGGGACATACGAGTCTGATAAGCAACAGCCCTAAAAGCTAAGGTGGGAGAGGTGTAAACCTTCTTGTCTATCCTTTTCATGTTCTTGCTATCTTTATTGGAGGATTGTAACGTGGGAGAAGGAAGCAACTGCGAAGGCATGTCAGAGGCTACAGACAACACCGAGGGGTCAAGCAGGAGGACATTTGTACAAATATTTACAGTCCTCAGGCCCCTATAGACTTCTTGGGAGCAGGGGGCTGAGAGTCTGGAGCCTTAGAAGCATTAGAAAATGCATCCAACAAGGCAGCCAAAACAGGAGGAACAGCAGAAGGTTTAGGAGAGTCCATCTGCAGCAACTCGTAATATCTTCTTTTATGTACCTCAGCGACCTGAGCACAATCCCATTTAAAGAACTCCATCATCCTGGAGATTGTGTCCCCAAAGAAATGTCTTCAAAGGGAGTATCAGGACTGCTAGGTTCTTCTTCCTCGGACCTATAGTCCAAAGTAGAAGGAATCTGAGAAGAGTAAGCAAGAGATTTCTCATCCAAATCCAGCTCCTCAGAGGAATCCTGTTCCCTGGGTTTTCAGGGGAGCAGAACTCTGATGATCCTCAGGAACAGGAGAAATATGTTTAGTCTTACACTTTTTCTTCAATGGGATGTCTACCTTATAAAATTTGGAAGGCTCTGATCTAGGACAGCATTCAATAAAGGTAGTAGGGACTTCTGCTCGGACTAATAGGCGAGGAACATCCCTAAGCCCCTCAGAAATAATCAGCAATGGTTCCCCCTGAGCTTCCAAAATGGACATTTGTAAAATCTCCTTGAATGTGCTTAAAGTCAGATCCCCACCAGCCTCCAACCCAGTCACAGCAGTGGAATCTAACTACAAAGCCGGGTGAACCTCTGGGCATTCACACTTCAAGAGAGATGTCCAGCAGAAGCTGAACAGCAGAAAATTCTGGCCTAGGATTTTTGGTCTTCTTCACGGACGGCTGTGCCTCAAAGTGGGAAGTACTCTCCATGTCTTTCACAAGAAGCTTAAGACACTGATTTTCAAGATACAGCACCAAAGAAGATAGTCTTTTTCGAAGGGTTTTAGGTACAAAAGCCTGACAAAATGGAGCAGGATACATGGTCATGAGAGGCAACTAAGCAAAAAAAAAAAAAAAAAAAAAGAGACTGGTCTGGTTGCGGCAATCTTTATAGGAAATTGGGGAATCTGTCTCCCACAATGACATTTATCATTCTTGGATGACATGAAACTCCACAAGCAACAATAAAAAGGATAATTAAAAAAAAACACAATGAGATGCTTATCTGTAATGGCATGGTGAACCAGCAATGGAACGGGCATTCAAACGGACGATCAAGCAATGGCATTCGGACTGAAAGCAGAGGTTAGAGCCAGGAGGAGGACAGTTTCCATGGGCAGAATTTTAATGCAGCCAAAGCAGCTGGCTCAAAAGGGGGTAGAGAGAGTTTTTCCAGCGCAAAATTAAGATCTCATGGTGAGCAAATCTGTTTCTTTGGAGGGTTAAGGTGTAGGACTCCATTCAGGAAGAGCTTTCCTCTGTCATGGACATAAGAGGAGGGTCTAGAGGTAAACAGGCATTGATGACTGACAAATATGCTCTAACAGATGAGTAAGCCAACCTAGAATGCAGAAGCTCACAGAGATACTAAAGTACAATGGGAACCTCAGATAAGAGTAGCTCCGATTTTTGCTTGTGGCACCAAATGCAGAAGCTTTTCTACTTGGCTGTGTGTGATTTCAAGGTACTGGGTTTCCTGGCCTCCTGTAAAACCTGCACCACTTCCTTTGAAAATAAGTATCTTTTAGGGATCACAACCCAATCATGCAGAGTGAGACAGAGAAGCAAGGCTGGGGTGTAGAAGCCAACCCACTGTTGGGTGATTACATCTGGCTGCATTGACATCTTCCAGTGGTTTCCCTTTGACAAGTGGAAGAGGATGGGAAAGCAATGTTGTCTTGGCCAGAAGGGAGCCAACAACAACAGTTTTGGAGTGTCCTTTTGTAATTTTAAAAGAATGCTTGGAATAAGTGGCAGAGGAGGGTATGCACATAGGCATGTCCACTGGAATGAGAATGTGTCTGTCTTCAGGCTTATGGAGACTGGGTCCTGGTGCAGAACAGGGGAAGCTGGTGGTGCTCTGGAGATGCAAACAGGTCTACCTGCAGAACGCCCCAGCTGCGCATGATTGCCCCGAAGACTGGTTTGTTCAGGGTCTATTTTTGGGGATCCACGAGGTCTGCGCTTAGATTCTACCAATGTGTTCTCTATTGCGAGAATGTAAGCTGCTGTGAAGGTCATGTTCAACTGAGTGGCCAACTGCCAAACCTGCTGAGCAAACCTTCACAAGGGTAGGACCTTGTGCCTCTTTGTTTATGTACCATATCACTGTGGTACAGTCAGTGTACACCAGGAGCTTTCTCAGGTGGTAGAAAATCTGCAGAAGGGCCCTCATTTCTTTCGGTCTGATGTGTGCCCTCAGGAGAGAGGATTACTATTTCCCCTGTACCTTGTGGGAGCCTGTTCAGCCCCCCAAGCCCTGACTCAGGTATGAGCGTCAAGAATTTGGTTGTGAGGGACCAGGGTGAATGGACAGTCCAGACTGAGAGAAGAATAGTTGTGTAAGATCTTACCATAACCATGTCCTTCTCTGCTATATGCTACAGTATCCATAACATGGGAAGTGCACCTCCGGTCGACTCATACATCCAGTTGTTATACCAAAGTTAACATGCGACTGCAAAGTTACGTGTGACACCCGCATCACAGAGTGTAGGCCGCCATAAAAGGACGTCGGGTATAAAGCAGATGTCAGCACGCACCTACCTCAAAATTTAATGCCACCAAGCACCAGCCTGAAGGGAGGAGGCATTCAGGAGTCAGGAGAATATCAGGGGGAAGGTGTGTGTGTGTGTGTGGGGGGACTAATACTGCAGCATTCATTTTCCACAAATCCATGCAGAATAGCCTTGGCAAATCCTGCTCTGGACCTGGAGATAATATCCAATTTGTAGTCTCCAAAATGGAAGCTGTATCCAAACCTATAAAGAAGGCTGCAGAGGAAGACACAGCTCTAGTAGAATGTACCTTAACGGGAGAAGGAAGATGCTTCCCATTTGCAGTATAACAGAAGAAAGTGACTTTTGAAATCCAGAAGGAAATAGTTTGCTTGGAAAAAGGATGCCCCAGGGCTCTTGGGTGATAGGAAATAAAAAGCCTGTCAGACTTGGGAATGGACTTGGTCTTTGCCAAACAGTACCTGAGCTGTCTGTGCACATCCAAAGTGTGAAGGATCCTTCCACTAGAAGATTGTGGACATGGGAAGGAGGTAGAGAGATTGAATCGCCTGATTCAATGAAAGCTCATTCACTACCTTGAGCATGAAGGATGGGTTGGTATGTAGGGATACCCTGTCCCAATGGAAAACTGTGAAAGGAGATGATGCCATGAGGGCTTGATGTTCCAAAATCTTTCTGGCTGAGGTAACAGCCACCAGGAGAACAGTTTTCCACATGCAATGTTGTAGAGAAGAGGCCTTGGCTGGCTCAAAAGGAGCTAATGTAAGCTTTTCCAAGACTAAGTTGAGATTCCATGAGGGAGGAATTGGCTGCCATGGTGGTCTGATGTGTAGAACTCCTTTCAGGAACAACTTGACTTCCAACCTGGATGCCAAAGGGGGAGTCAAAGGCAAACATGCTGAGATGGCTGATAAATGTGCCTTGATGGAAGAATATGACAAACCAGACAGAGTTAGGTTTAGGGTGGATATCTGAGGGTGTATTACAGTTCCTTTGTCCTGTGTAAGTAGGTCCATCCTGACGGGTAACTTGTGGTGATTGCCCTTGGCTAGGTGATGAAGGGGGAACCAATGCTGTCTTGGCCTACAGGGGTCACCAGCAAGATCTTTGGTTGTTTTTTCTGAATTTTCAGCAGAACTTTCTGAATAAGAGGGAAGGGGGGAATGCATACACAAACATCCCTTTCCAGGGAAAGGAAAGAGCATCCATCTTCCAGGTCCAGGAACACATCCTTTGTTTAACGTCCATTTCTGGGATTGAGACATGAACCTGCTTAGTGAATCTGCCATCACATTCTGAATTGATGGGATGTAAACAGCTTGTAGAGTAATGTGACTGTTGAGCACTCTCTCAGGGATACAGAGCCAATCTAAAAAGGATGTAGGACTTTGTCCCTTCCTGCTTGTTGATGTATCAGAGGACTGTGGTGTTGTCTGTGAACAACCTCAGCACTCGTGGTAGGATTCTGGGCATGAAAATCTTTACAGCAAATATCAAAGCCCTCACTGTTTTTGATGGTGATATGCTGCTTTGACTGAGGGGGGGGGGGGTCCAGACATCTCTCATCCTCCAATTCCCTAAAGCTGCACCCCAACCCGTGTCTGACGCATCTGTGTACATATCCTCATTGGGGGGGGGGGGGGGGGGGGTTGGAGGCGAAGTCCTGGATTTTTTGTAACCTGTAAAATCCACTACTTTAGTTCTTTGTTAAGCAGGGCAAGAGTGGGACCACAAACTACAGAGGGTGAAGGTGTTGTTTCCAGACTGTCCTCAGCAACCACTGAAATTTTCTCATGCTGCTAGGAGTACTATGGGGACAGTGGAAGCCATGAATCCCAGGAGTCCTGGGAAGTCTCTGGCAGTCAGAAATTGTAGTGGATTTAGTTCCTGAAAGCAAGTGGTGAGAGACGGGATTTTTTCTGGAGGTAGGCAGGCCATCATATGGACCATGACAATTCTGCAGTCCAGTAAGACATGGTGCTGGGAAGGGATCAGAGTAGATTTCTGAAGGTTTATCGTAAACCCCAGATCCCTCAGAAGGGACATGATGTAGTCCAAGTGCTCCTGCACCAACTTTGGGGATGAAGCCTGGGTGAAAAAGTTGTTCAGGTAAGGGAATATTTGAATACCCTGCATTCTGCAGAAGACCATGACTGGGGCCAAACATTTTGTGAATACTCTGGAGGCTGTAGAAAGAACAAATGGCAAAGCACAGAACTGAAAGTGAGAAGAATCCACAGAGAAGTGTAGGAATTTCCTGATACGTGGAAGGACAGCAATGTGAAGATAGGCATCTTCTATGTCCAGTGACACCTTGTATGCCAGAGGGAGAATCAGGGGGGAAGGAGTATAGAAAGAGTCAGCATGCAAAAGGTAGGGGCCCTGAGAAAGGTGTTTAGATGAGATAAATCTAAGATAGGTCTCCAGGGGCCTTCTTTCCTAGGGACTAGAAACAACCTGGAGTAGAACCCTTTTCCCTTTTGATTTGGAGGCACCTCTTGGATGGTACCCTGGGATAGCAAGGAATGCAGGATGGGGGGAAAGAAAATCATTTGATCGCAAGGGGGTTCTGGGATACCTCTGAAGGTTAGCCTGGATTCCCACACCATGAAATAGCCTTGTTCGATAATGGTAAGGACACAAGAGTCCTGGGTTATCCGTTTCCAAGCTGAGAGGGACAGGGATAGGTGAAGAGAGAGAGGGGCAGAAGAGTTTAGGGGCCTGGTAGTCACAGGCTACCAGGTTTTGCCTGAAAGGGCTGCTTTTGAGAATGCATGGAAGGGGAAGATCTAGTGAGTGCTTGCTTCCTAGTATCCTTTCTCCCATTGCGAGTGTGATACTTTGAGGTCTTTCTCACACAGGTAGTCCTAGCTGGGTAATTCCTCTGGAAGTGAGGAACAGGAGAAACAAAAATGTGCCCAAGATCTTGTAGCTCTTTCCCCTTTTCCTGAAGGTCTATAAAGAGTTCTGTAGCTGCAGAGTCAAAGAAGGCCTTGTTGTCTAAAGGTGCGTCCATGAGACAGCTTTAATATAATCTGGCAAAGGCCGCAACCTAAGCCACAAATACCTCCTTAAGACAGATCCTGATGCTGCTGCTCTGGATGAGGCCTCCACAGCATCGTAACTACATTTTATTATGGAGTGCCTAGTAACCTGGCTGCAGGACATAAGAATGCTACATATTTTGGCCTTGTTAGGGGTATCTGGTAGTTCTGAAATGAGTTTCATAGCATTTGCCATAAGATCCAGGGAATATTTAGCCATGTGGGCTTGGTAATTCATGGCTCTGAATGCCAGAGTGGCAGACGTATAAACTTTTTTACCCCAAATCTCCATAATTTTACTCTCCTTATCAGAGGAAAGCAAGGAGTTGGAGGGCAACAGTTTGGAAGTTTTATCTGCAACAACAGAAATGGTAGAGGGGTCAGCCGAAGGAGCCTTAAAAAGGAACTTAGCATCCTCAGGCACTTTGTAGAATCTATCAGGGCGTTTAGTCTGGGGACTTGGAAGCAGCAGAAAAGGTGTCCAAAAAGCAGGCAGGACACTGGGGATATGGCAAAGGGGTTAGGGGACTCCATTTACAAGAATTCATAACAGCTCTTCTGGGTCTCAGCAGATCTGACAGCAGTCCCAGTTGAAAAAATCCTTCATCTGCACAATGGTCTCCCCAAATGTAATGTCCTCTCCAGGAGAATCTGTGCCATAAGACTCCTCCTCTAGGGAAGCATACCCCAGAGGAGAAGCAATCTGTGAGGCGTAAGTTAATGACTCATCTCCTAAGGAGTCTTCCTCCTCACTGGAGACATCTTCCACAGGCCTTTTCCCAGGAGTGGAGAGGAGTAGGGCCTGTACAAGAGCAGGAGGTTGGTGTACGACCATAAAGGTATTAAAAAGGCCTTGTGTAAAGGCCTGCCAGTCAGGGGTTTGATCAGCGGGTATAGCCTGCTGGCCAGAAGAAAAATGTTTTGTTTTTTGTTTCTTCTTCGTAGGGGCCTCCAACATACAATCATAGGGTCAGATGTCGGACATTCCATGACGTCTGAAAGAACGTATTCTTGAACCACTATCTGAGTAACCCCACGTGGGCCTTTGGAAATAAGTTGTGGTTCCCCCCTGGTGACTGGTTCAGATGCCTGCGAGTCCCTCTTGGACGTGCTAACAGACTGACTGCTTCCCCCAAGGTAACAGTCAAAGGAGAATCTGAACTTTCCAATGCAGCCTCTAGGCCTTCATTGGCCTCGGGAGAAATGCCTGGAATAGAGGGAGCAGCTACAGAGACAGGCCGAGGCTTCTTGGCTTGCGGCTCTTCCGAAGGTCCTGATGTCAGGTCCATATCAAACGTTGGGCGCTTAAGTCATTGGTTTTTCAAGTACATCTTACAGGAAGAGAGATGGCTCTTAAGGGTTTTAGGGATGAAGGCCTTACAAATATCACAAGGCGTATAATCATATTCTCAGCCTAAACAGAATGAGCTTGTGGGCATCTTTACATGGAATCTGTCTTCCACACTGACATTTGCCCTTCCTAGTGAACATTAATGCACAAGAAATAACACAGTAGCAATTTAAGTAACAACCCCCCCCCCCATGGGGTACTTATTTGAGGCACTAGCAAAGCACAAAGGCGACTTTCCAAAGTGAGCGACAACTGGAGCTGGCAGTCAAACAGGCAGCAAAAAAGTTCTGAGGTAGGTGTGTGCTGACTTCCTCTTTATACCTGCCATCTGTTTATGGCCGACATATGCTGTGTGATGTGGGCTGTCGCATGTACCTTCGTAGTAGCATTTTAACTTTGGTATAACGGCCGGACGTACGAGTCAACCGGAGGCGGACTCCCCATGTTATGGATACTGCAGCATAAGAATAGAAGGGCATCACCTGCTTCCCCCACCAGAGAACCCCTTCTTGATGCAGGGAAACAGAGGGATTAGGATGTCCAAGGGGTGTGAGTACTGGGCCCACACTAATTTCAGGTATCACTGAATTTCTCTCATATGTAGCCTAGCCAGAGGGATCATTGGGATGGACGCAACCATGAGCTCCAGGACTGTGCACTGCAATGAATCATTGAGCCAAATGTTTGGAAAAAAAACTTACCAGACTCTGGACTTTTTATGCATGTGTTTAGCCTGCAGCCCAGAACACAAGTCCTGAATGGGAGTGAGATGAGATTTAATGAAATTGACGGTGAATCCTAGGTTGGCTAAGAGTCATATTGCAAAATGTAGATACTTGAGGATGGTTTCTGTGGATAGGGCCTGAATCAGCAAGTGGTCCAGGTAAGGGAAAATTTTAATTTCCTGAGTGCAAACAGGAGGCTATCACAGGTGGTAGGGGGGGAACACATACATAAACATCCCCTTCCAGGGAAAGGAAAGAGGGTCCACTTTCCAGGTTCAGGAACACATCCCTGTTTAACAATTTGTGAGATTGAGACATGAACCTGCTTAGTGAATCTGCCATCACATTCTGAATTGATGGGATGTAAACAGCTTCTGTTTGTGTGAAAACTCTTGGGACAGCAGAAAGACCAAAGGGCAGAGCAGTAAACTGAAAATGAGATGAGCTGGGTAAGAACCTGAGGAACCTCTTGCAAGATGAATGGATGATGTGGAGATAGACATCCTTGAGATCTGGGCCTACTAGAAATGCTTGGGTCAGAATAAACGGCAGGAGTCTGTGTAGAGAAAGAAGTTTGAAGATAGGCACTTTCAGGAAGGTGTTTAGCACGGAGATGTCCAGGAAGGGTCTCCATAGCTCTTCCTTCCTTGGAACAAGAAAAATCCTTGAATAAAAAATGTTTCCTATGAAGGATGAAGGTATTACTTTTATTTACTTATTGACATTTGATTAATGGAAAAGCCCAGTTAGGTAGAAGCTCATTTTCAGTGGAGGCCTGGGGAGGAAAGCTCCAAATTATTACAAAACGTTTTAACAACAATTTTACAATTTTCAAAAAATAAAACAAAACATCCACAGTTTAAATAATTATGACAAATAACACATAATAAAAAAAAGTTATGTACTTACCATAACATTACATGTTTTTGTCCTCTCTCGCCCTTCTTTCTTATTAGATGGGTTCGGAGCAGATACTCGGCTACGACTCAGCCAATACACTAGCTCGAAGTCTCTGACTTGGCTTGTGGCTCAATACCTATCCCATAAATCCATTGGAGTATCCCCCAGATTTTGTTTGCTGCTAGCCATGAAAGGAATGTATATTTCTATTCACATAACATGAAAAAATGTGTGTATGTATGTATGTATATATATATATATATATATATATATATATATTATATGCACATATACATACACACACACATGCACACATACAAGAGGAAAAACAACCAATTTCAGAGGAACTCTCTCAACAGAAGGAAAGAAACTCATCTGAGTCTACTAGGAGCCTTGCTTGGGGGGGGGGGGGGGGGCGAAAGAAAGAAGGGAGAGATAAGACAACAAACATGGAACTTCATGGTAAGTACATAATTTTTATGTTATTTTGTCCCTCTCGCCTTCTTTCTTACTGGATGGGACAGCATCTCTACCACCATCTTCCTGGATTGTTCATGGGAGTACACCTTTGAGCACTGTGAAGCCAAAAGAAGCTCTGTCCCTGAAGGACATGGCCCATGTAGCAGCTGCACAAATGCTGTTCATAGATAATCTAGCATAGTAAGCAGAGGATGTTGCTAGAGCTCTAGTTGAGTGGCCTTTGATTTTGGAAGGTAAGCTTCTATTGTTTGAAGTGTATAATAAAGGTAAACCAATTTGAAAGTGTAACTTTTGAGACTGGCTTGCCTCGCTATGCTTGAGAGAAGGAAATAAACAACTGTTCTTTTTTCTTGAAAACTTTGGTTCTACGTAAATAAAATCTCAGTCTATGGACATCCAACTGATGTAGTTTGTATTATGCCTTGTTGGTATGATTAGGAAAGAAAACTGGAAGTTCAAAAGACTGGTTCAGATTGGTTTGTGAGCAGACTTTTGGCACAAAAGATGGATTAGTCTTCAAGGATACTCTATCCTTACGAAAGATTAGGTACGGTGGCTTAAATGATAGAGCTTGCAACTCCGAGACTCTTTGTGCAGAGGTAATGGCCACACAAGATGGTCTTCCAGGAGAGAAACTTTAGACTGCATGAAGAAGCAGGCTCAAAAGGCGGTAAAGTTAGGTAAGTAAGAACGAAATTTAGGTCCCAAGGTGAGAGAGGTTCTTTAATGGGAGGTCTCAACAAACAAGTTCCTTTTAAAGATGATTTACACAGCCTGCGTGACATGAGATTAGGAGTGTATTCACCGATGTGATAATTGGAAATTGCAGCTAATTGGACTTTAATTGTAGCTGCAGCAGAGCCTTGCTGAAAAAGTTCCGTCAGGTATTCTAAAATTGAACTAATAGAGGCATAGAAGGGATCTATGTCTCTTGCCCAGTAGGAGAATCTCTTCCATTTGCTGGAATATAATTTTCTAGTGGAAGCCTTACGAGAAGAGACCAAAATATGTTTAACTGCTGTAGTAAAAATTTTGAAGCCTGACTATGTTTGGAAGTGGAGCAGCCAAGCTGTCAAATTGAGGGTCTAGAGAGAAGGATGAAGTGCACCTGACATACGAGCCAGAAGGTCTGGGACTAGGTCCAAACCCCATGGCTTCTCCTGAAGATGAGGCCAGAGGAAAGGGAACCAATCTGATGAGGCCAATATACAGCAATGAGAATTAGCCTGCTTCCCAAGACCATGGCTTTCTGAATGACTTATTTGGTATTCAGGGGGTTGCAAATAGGTCGCAGCAAGGCTGGCCCCAAGTTCGGAAAACTCTGTCCGCTATGCTCTTTCAGAGACCACTCGTGAGGCATCAAAATCACCTTGCTAAGCTTGTTGGCTATCATGCTGGATTTCCCCAGGATGTGTGTTGCTACCAGAAAATATTGGGAAGAGATTGCCCACTGCCATATTCTCAGCGTCTCTCGACAAAGGGGGGGATGATCTGGTTCCTCCTTGTTTATGTACCGGATTACCGATATGCTGTCTGACTGGACTGCAATCATTCCTAGTGGGAGAGAGTCCTGAAGTGCTTGCAACGCCAGAAGCACTGCTCTCATATCTAGAACACTGATGTGGAGCTGAGCCTCGTGTTCTTGCCATGTGCCTTGGACTGTTCTTCACAGATAATGCCCCAATCTATCGGAGAAGCGTCTGTGGTCACAGTAGCAACAGGTTGTTGTGGAACAAAGGGTCTTCCGATGGTCACATGATTGGACTGAAGCCACCACAGGAGAGCTCTCTTGTATGAATCCATTATCGTTATCTGATGGGACATAGGAAGTTCTTGTAGAGACCACTGTGCAAAAAGAAGCCACTGAAAGATTCTCATGTGCATCCTAGCTAGAGGGACTAAAATAATGTCTGATGCCATGGTTCCAAGAAGTGTCAGGACTACTTTTGCTTTTACCTTGCTCCTGGGAAGAAGGTTGACTATTTGCTGTCTGAGGACAGAGACTCTGTCGGGCGGAAGGTGAGCCATCATGGAAATGGTGTCTAGATCTGTGCTAATTAATATAATACATTGACAAGGCAGATTTTTGAAAATTCACTGTTATCCCTAAATGAGCACAAAGTTCCAATGTAGTGTCCCTGGCCTGTAGAAGTAGATGCTTGGTGGTGGTGGTCCATCCAGGAGTGCTGATAGGGTCAGCTACAAAAGAAATCGCAGTCACCCTGGTTTTGCAGATCTCCCCACCACGTGAACAACTTCTACCATTTTTGCCTCCCCCTCTGCCCCTGGAGAAGGGTTCACCTCATGCATCTTGAAAAACTCCCTGGGATCTTTTGAACCACATCTTTCCACTCTTCTGGCCTTTAGGATAAGGTCATGAAGGTACGGAAAACGTACTTTCACTGCAGAGAGAGTTTTCCCTTCCTGCTCTCATCTGGTGACTGTCCTTGACTTTTAATCTAAAGAGAGAGGAACCATCAAAAGGGCCGTTGGTAAAGGTAGACTTGAAAAGTTCTGCAAAATTGCACAAATGCATCCAGGAGCGTCTCCTAAGGGAAACTACTGAAACTGCAGCTCTACTCGCTCCATCGCCTGTAGTGGAAATCAGTCTCATGGAGGAGTTGACTATGGAATTTAAGGTGGACAGCTGAGAGGTCACTTGTTCAGAGACCCTTGCAGCTAATGAACCTTGTCGAGCATCTCCTAACTCCTTCAGGAGATCTCTTTGAAGTCTTGTAAAATGTGAGAGATAGTTCAGCGATCTGAGAGTAAAAGTCGCTAATGAGAAAACATGCTTCCCGTATCTGTCCATCGTTCAAGAATCCTTATTCGGCGATGGATAGATGAGGACATCTCAGAGAGTTCCTTCTTGGTGGCTGACACCACCAGCATAGCATCTACAGGTACACCTTTTGAGAGAAAATCCTTATCCAAAGGAGTTGACAGGAACTTATATGGCCTACATGGGACTGGCTCCATAGTGTCTGGTGACTCCCACGCCTTTCAACTAACCAAATCCTTAAGTTCATCGAAAGGCAGAGAAACCCAGGAGGCTGAAGGTTGAGATCCGAAGGCCTTCAGGTACACTGACTCCTCATCAAAAGGCTTAATGGGGTTCCAGCCGCCTCTCTGTTTTAGTATCTCTAGGACATCTGAGAAGGAGAGATCTTTAGAAGATGACCGTGGAGACCCTTCTGCTTCCTTGAGGTCAGTGTCAGAAGTGATGGACTCATCAGGGGAGTCTATATGCTTCCTCTTGCATGTCCTCTTCCAAGGTGGCTCCTCAGACGGGTAGTCTGGGGAGTTCTCAGAAGAGTGGTGCCCGCCCAATGGGGCTTCCTGAGGCCCTGAAGTAGACACCGGTGCCTGAGGAGGAAGAATGCCAGTATCCCTGAGTACAGCTGTAGGAGGGGACAGCACACTCCTCATCACCTCAAAGGTCAACCCCCCTGATTTCAAGGAAACCCCTGGTTCTGAAGAAGTGGAGGAAATCACCGGCCCCAAGGATATCGGCTCCGAGGTTGATGTAGGATCCAAGCTCACCTGCACCAATGCAGTGAGGGGCAGACTCGGAACCGAAGAGACTCGGGTCCGAGACCCCCCCCCAGAGCTGACCGGAGAACTACGGCTCCTAGACACTCCGGAGGGCACCAAAAATGTTGGAGCAGGTAACGGTTTTGAAGACTCCCGAAGAGGTCTCAGAACCGAAGGGTCTACTGCAAGAGGTATCTGGCATTCCGGCTCTGAAGATCCAGCTTGGCTTGGAGGAGGAACAGTGGATGTAGTCATCTTAGATGACTCCAAGACCAGTGGGGTCGGAGCAGAGAAGAATTTTGCCAGCGACGACGACTTCAAAAGCCTGGGCACCACCCTGTCCACGTCGTCATCTGATAAGCTCCTAAAAGACCTGGATGAGAGAGTGGGGGATCGAGACATTTGAAGAATAGGGGATGTCAATGTCAGAGATTCTGGTTCTAATTCAAAGGACCGGCTCCGAGAAGTAGTCTCTATTGGCTCCAGTCTTTGGAACAGATGAGCTAGATTTGTCTGCACTGACCGTCTCCCTCTATTCCAAAGGCAGTAGAGCCAAGACAACAGATTTTTCAGTCAGTTTAGGCATTTTCTCTGGAGGCTCTGAATCAGCCGAGGAAGAGGTTGAAGAGGAAGGTCTCAGACTTGTCACTAGTAGTTGGAGAAGTTTGTAAAGCTTCATCAAAAACAGGCTTTATTAAACCTCTTAAAATCAGTTTGTTTTTCCTCTCATGTAACACTTGAGAGCTGAAGGAGTGACAAAAACTGCAAGATTGCTGCAAGTGAACAGCACCTAAGCAGTACATGTACACACTGTGCCAATCAGTTACAGAATTTTTTTGGGAGCATTGTGGGCATTTCTTGAACCCAGAGACCTTGGGTTCTTTATCTCTGGACTCTTTAGGCATGTTGAACAGGAAGGAATAAGAACCGCAATAAGAAAATAAGAAATATTTCACCAAAATTAACATAAAAACAAACACACAGCAAAAAGCAGTACAGGGAATACACAGCACTGCCCTCCAAGTTAAAGGGCCGCTAGGGCCTCTAATGTAAGCAGACCTAGCTGAGCTGATGGGAAACACACAACACAATCCCTCTAATTAAAAAGTACAGTTGTGTACACTTACCATAAATGTAGATGTTCGAGTGTATTCACTGTTGCAGTCATCACACTTGGGTTATCTGCCTGCAGGTAGCCCTCAGTTGGCCCGAATACCAGATACTTAGTATTTCTCTGTTGGTTGCTGTCGCTCCAGGTCTGACGTCAGGTTGTCAGTTGTATAAAAACAGGCAGCCAACGCCATTACATCATTTTTTTCTTGCCCCAAATGTCAGGAGCCCCCCAATAGGGAGCTAAGCTATGGTGGAAAAATCTCCACCAGTAAAAAGTAAATACCAATACCCCTGCAAGGAGTGAGTAGTATACACAGAGAGGAGAGAGAGAGAGAAGGGGGCTGGAGGGAGGGAAACCAGGACTGCAACAGTAAATACACTCGAATATCTACATGTATGGTAAGTGTACACAACTGTACTATGTTCTTTGTGTTTCACTGTTGCAGTCATCATACTTGGGTTGATTCCCAAAGCTGTAGAAAGGGAGGAAGCAGTCAAGAAGTGTTTGGGCTGGCTAGTATGCCCTGCAGAACTTCAGTACCAAAACCCGCCCTGGATTTGGAAAATATAGTCAGGTGGTAATGCTTGGTGAATGCGTGTACAGAACTTCAGGTAGCACCCTCCAGAATGTCCCTGGTAGGGACTCCCCTGAGGAATGCTGTAGAGGTAGAAGTTGCCCTAGTGGAATGTGTTCTGACCCCCTGAGGGGTTGGTTTCCCATGGTGTTTGTAGCAGAAATGGATACAGTGTGTTATCCATTTGGAAATTGTCTGTTTTGAAATGGCCTTGCCCTCTGCCCCTGGTGCAAAACCGAGTAGTAACTGGTCCAATTTCTAGAAGGGCTTAGCCCTATCCAGGTAGAATCTGAGCTGTCTGTGCATGTCCAAGGAGTGCAGGATCCTTTCCCCTTTATTTTGAGGATGAGGGAAGAAGGTTGGCAAATGGATAGACTGGTTGAGAGCCACACTGGACACCACTTTGGCAATATGGAAGGATTAGTCCTGAGGAAGACTCTGTCAGCATGAAAAACAATGAAGGGTTCCACGGCCATACGTGCTTGTAACTCAGACACTCTTCTCGCTGAAAAGATGGCCAGGAGCAATGCTGTTTTCCAAGAGAGGAATTTTACATCTGCTGATGCTGTAGGCTCAAAAGGGGGCAGTGTGAGCTTTTCCAGTACAAAGTTAAGGTCCCAAGCAGGGGTGGGTGCTCTCCTTGGTGGCTTTAAGATGTTTGCCCCTCTCAGGACCTGTCTGATGAGAGGTGAGAGAATAGGGGTGACTCAGAGTTGTAATGAGCCGAGATGGCAGAGGCATGGATCTTAATGGAGGAAAAGGATGGGGCTCTGTGGATTAGATCTGCTAAGTAATCCAGGATTAGAGGTAGGGAGGGCAATCCAGGAGCAATGCCTTTTCCACTTATCAGTATAGGATTTCCTTGTACTGGGTCTTCTGGCTTCAAGAATGACGTCCAGCACCTGCTTGCTTAGGCTGGTCACTGGGGGAGAATTCAAGAAATAAGCCAGGCTGCAAGATTTAGGGTTTGCAGAATGCAAGATCTGTCCCTCCCACTGCTGAGTGAGCAGGGTCAGGCTCTGGGGTAGGTGACAGGGTGGCACCGGTGACAGGCTATGCAAGAGTGGGTACCAGTGCTGACGTGGCCAGTCTGGGGCAATCAGATTTGTCCTTGGTCTGTCCTGTCCTACCTTGAGCAATATTTTTGAGAGAATGGGCAGAGGAGGAAAAGCATAAATTGAGACATTTACCCACTGGAAGGATAGGGCATCCACTTTCCAGGCCCTGCTGTGAGGTGTCCTGGTGCAGAATTTGCGGAGCTGGTGATTGCAGGGGGAGGCAAAGAGATCCAGCTCTGGGGTCCCCCATTTCTGAATCAGAAAGCTGAAGGTGCTGGGCTCTAATTGCCACTCATGTGGGTTTAGGAGATTTCTGCTTAAGTCATCTGCCAGTGAGTTTTGTTTGCCTGGCAGGAATTGAGCTTGCAGATGGCCCTGCATGTCTAAGGCCATGTTCCACAGGGCCATGGCTAGCCTGCAGAATGGGTAAGAGTGGGATACTACAGTTGTGTACACTTACAATAAATGCAGATGTTCGAGTGTATTCAGTATTGCAGTCATTACATTTTGGTAATCTGCTGGCAGGTTGCCCTCAGTCGGCTTGATTAACAAAGTCTTGGGTCCTTCGTCGGTTGCTGTCCCTTCTTCCATGACGTCAGGTCGTCAGGGGTATAAAACATGCAGCCGACACCATTTTCATCAGTTTTTCTTGCCCCAGATGTCAGGTGCCCTTCAAACGGGGAGCAAAATTATATATATATATATATATATATATATATATATATATATATATATATATATATATATATATATATACACACACACACACACACACATGTAATTTAGAACACAAAAAATATACCTCCAAATAAAAGCAAATACAACAAAAAGGTTTTTGAGCATTGTAACAGAAAGAAGAGGTATAAAAAGAAAAAAAGTAGGGGGCTGGCGGGTGGGTAACCAGAACTGCAACAATGAATACATTTATGGTAAGTGTACACAAGTGTACTATGTTCTTCGTGTTTCACTGTTACAGTCATTACATTTGGGTAGAATCCCAAAGCTACGGTTGGGAGGATGGAATTATACAGCATTAGTAGCAGCTATAAGGACATGCAGGACAGCAGTGGCAAAGCCTGCTCTGGATTTAGAGAAGAGAGGTAAATGGTAATGCTTGGTGAAAGTATGAACTGAGCTCCAGGTAGCAGCTTCTAGAATATCTCTGGTAGGAACCCCTCTGAAAAAGGCTGCAGAAGTAGATGCAGCCCTGGTGGAATGGGATCTGATCCCCCTGGGAACAGGTTTACCATGATGCATGTAGCAGAAACAAATACAATAGCTTATCCATTTTGAAATTGTCTGCTTTGAGATAGCCTTTCCCTCTGCCCCTGCAGCAAATGCCACCAGTAGTTGCTCAGATTTTCTTAGAGATTTTGTCCTGTTAAAGTAGAATCTTAGTTGTCTGTGTACATCCAATGAGAGTAGAATCCGGCTCTCCCTTGTTCTGTGGATTTGAGGAAAAAGTTGGCAGATGAATGGTCTGATTAAGAGCCACACTGGATACCACTTTAGGCATAAAGGATGGATTGGTCCTGCGTGATACCCTGTCTGGGTAGAAAATAATAAAAGGCTCCACTGCCATGAGAGCCTGCAGTTCTGAGATCCTGTTAGCTGAAGTGACTGCTAAAAGAAAAGCTGTCTTCCAAGACAGAAATTTTATGTCCGCAGTAGCAGCTGGCTCAAAGGAAGGGAGGGTGAGTTTTTCCAACACAAAAATTGAGGTCCCATGCAGGAGTTGGTACTCTCCTGGGAGGTCTTAAATTTTTGGCCCCTCTGAGATACTGCTTTAGAAGGTGATGAGAAAAGAGGGGAGGCTCTGTGTTGTAATGAGCTGAAATGGCAGAGGCGTGGATTTTTATGGAAGAGAAAGATAGGCCCTTGTGAAGCATCTCAGTTAAATATTGTAGAATCTTAGGAATATTGGGCATTTCTGTGCTTATTGCCTGAGTCCAGGCACAGAATCTTTTCCATTTATCAGCACAAGATTTTCTGGTGCTAGGCCTTCTAGCCTCCAAAACGACATCCATCACAGGTTTGCTGAGAGATGTAACTGGTGAAATTAGTTGATTAGCCATGCTGCAAGATTCAGAGTTTGGAGCTGAGTGTGTAAAATTTAAAAGTTCTGCTGAGACAGAAGATAAGGTGTCTGAGGCAGGTACCACGAAGGAAGGTGTGACATATTGCGTAGGAATGGGTACCAGTGTTGGTGAGGCCAGTCTGGAGCAATCAGAATCATTTTTGTTTTTACTGTCTGACTTTTAGTAATACCTTGGAGAGCAGAGGCAGAGGGGGAAAAGCATAGACTGATAGGTTTTTCCAGCTGAAGGATAGATCATCCACTTTCCAAGCTTTTTTGTGATGGATTCTTGTGCAGAATTTGTCCAACTGATAGTTTTGGGGTGAGGCAATATGCTGAAAATATGCGGATCCAATTTCCATTCATGTGGGTCCATAAGATTTCTGCTTAGTTCGTCTGCCAGAGTATTTTGCTTTCCTGACAGGAATTGAGCTTGTAGATGTATTTGGTAAGACAAGGCTGTGTTCCACAAGGCCATGGTTAGTCTGCAAAGGGGGTAGGAATGGGAACCCCCCTGCTTGTTTATGTACCACATGACTGTGGTGTTGTCTGTCTTTATCAGTAGTTGTCCTGGATGAAGTAAGTCCTTGAAAGCTGTCAGAGCATTCTGTACAGCTAGCATCTCCTTCTGGTTGATATGCAGGTGCATTGGATTTGGGCTCCATTCGCCCTGAAAGCATCTCCCTGCCAGATGCGGCCCCCAAGCATAGTCTGATGTGTCTGTAGTCAGGGTTTGGAGTCCCTTGTTTTGGTGACAGGCCTCTGCCCACCATAGGAACTCTTGCTGCAGGCAAGGAATTATAGGAATCATTGTTTCCAGGCTGTGACAATGTTGACTCCATAAGCTTTTTAGGTACCATTGAAGTTTCCTCATATGCAGTCTTGCATATGGAATTAGAAGAATGCAGGAAGCCATGAACCCAAAGGCCTGCAGAATTTGTCTTGCAGAAAACTGGGTTTTTGTGGCCACTTGTTTGAAGCAAGTCATCAATTGGATTTGTTTGTCTAGCGTGAGGTAAGCCATCTGGGCAGTTGCATTCAAGCTTGCACCCAGGAATGTAATTTGCTTGAGAGGGTACCAATTGTGATTTCTTTTCATTTATGGTGTACCCTAGGCAAGTTAGAAGCCTTTTTACAAACGCCAGATGCTGTAGAAGAGTGTCCTTGTTTTCTGCCTGAATTAGACAATCGTTCAGATAAGGCCAAATTTGAATGTTTCTTTGCCTGCAAAATGCAATTGCTGGTGAACTTT
Organism: Protopterus annectens; assembly: GCF_019279795.1. Classification (NCBI taxonomy): domain Eukaryota; kingdom Metazoa; phylum Chordata; order Ceratodontiformes; family Protopteridae; genus Protopterus; species Protopterus annectens. The sequence continues at coordinate 717,016,913 of NC_056747.1, read as the reverse complement.
GTGAAGACCCTGGGTGTAGTAGATAAGCCAAAGGGCAGTGCAGAGAACTGGTAATGCAAATAGCCTGCTTTGAAGCGGAGGTATCTTCTGCAAGATTCCCTGACTGGGATATGCAGGTAAGCCTCTTAAGTCTAGAGTTACCAACCAGGCATCCTTGCCTAGCATAGGCAGTAACTGTTGTAGAGTCAGCATCTTGAATTTTGGAATGTCCAGGAAAGTATTTAGAATGTATAAGTCCAGAATTGGACGCCATGATTTGTCTTTTCTGGGTACCAGGAAAAGTCTTGAATACAAACCTTGTCCTTTTTCCTTTTCTGATACTGGTTGAATAGCCCCCATATCCATGAGGGACATAACTTGTTTCTGGGCCTCTGCCCACTGATTTGGAGGTAGATCTGGCCATCCGTTTGGAATTGGCAACGTGTGGAAATATCTGCATCCCTGGGATACTATATTTAAAACCCACTTGTCCTGGGTAATTAGATGGCAATTTTGCACATGAAGTGCTAGTTTTCCCCCCAAAGGGGCTGCCAAAAGATAAGTGCTTGGAAATGGCAGAGGAAAGTCATTGAGACTGTTTACCGTAGGAGGTTGCCTTGCTACTTCCAGATTTGGAGGTGAAGGCACCCCATTGTTTTGTTCTGTAAGTTCCTTGTGACTGAAACCTGGAGCCTTTGGAGTGTCTGGGTTTGACCTGAGCGGCTCTGGTGGGTACTGGAAAGGACCATTTCTTAGTAGGCCAGTGCCTACTGAACCTGGGTGGCTGCACTTGCAGGAAATCTTTTACAGTTTGCATAGATTTAGCTTTGTCTTCCATCTTTTTCAAAACTTCTTCTGCCTTATTACCAAATAGACTGTCCTGTTGTAAAGGAGCATCCAACAATTTTGCTTTAACATGATCAGGCAGATTTTGCTCCTTGACACAAGCATGCCTTCTTATCACAGATCCAGTTACAACAGCCTTGCAAGAGGCCTCCAAGGAATCAAAACCAGATTGCAAAGTATGCTTTCCAACTTGTTCAGCTGAATGCAATAAATCCTGTAACTATTTATTTTGCACACAGTCAGAAATCAACATAATTTTCTGTTTGAGTAAGCCTATGACATGCTGCTATTTAAGCATTTGAAATTGACAGTTTAAAGCCCTGATTGTCAGGGTTGTAGACGTGTAAACCTTCTTACCCCATCTATCCAGCACCCTGGAGTCTCTATCAGAAGGGATAGGATTTTTAGCAGCAGAAGCCTTAACACCCTTGGGACCCTGAGAAATTGTTTCAGGGTCAGCAGTAGGGTTTTTAAAAATAAATTTGTGGGAGTCAGGAACCCTGTAATATCTGTCTGGCTTACTAGGAGCCGTAGGCAGGGAATCAACAGCCATGCTGGATTCTGAGAAAACATCATCAACAACGTCTAGAACAGGAGGTATAGCCAAAGGCCTATGCAGAGGAAGAAGGAGGAAATCTCTAAGCCTCTTTTTGGATTCTGAAAAATCCTGACTCTCCCAATGAAAATGTTCCCTTAAGGTATGCAAAGTTTCTTCAAAAGAAAAATCCTCAGGAGGAGAAGCAGAAGGGATGGATTCTTCTGCATCAGAGTCCTCATAAGGTGGAATAGATAATTCTTGATCAGAAGAGGAATCAGAAGAAATGGAAACCTGATCTGAAGATTCATAATCAGTGCCTGAGGGGGTTGGGAACCCCTGATCAAGGTAATTAAATCCTCAGCCATTTTGATCATTTGTTTTTTAGGCATAGGGGCCTGAGCACGTGGCCCATGCGTCAGTTTTTTAGACATAGAAGTTGGTTTTGGCCTTGTTTTTGAGGATGGTGTCTGTTTAATATCCAAATCTTTAGGCCTGAAAACACCCTCAGAAGCTGGTGCATGCTCAACGGCTTCGGACCCATCTAAGGGAGAGACATCCGCGGGTTCAATACTTGAAGTGTCTTGTGGCATAACGGACTCCGAATGGGTCTCAGTAGAGGCCTGCAAATGAAAAGTAGCGGGTATCAGGGGCTGCGAAAGCGCCTCACTGAGTACCGGCGAACCGGCGACTGGCTTAGAAGCTTCGTCGTCGGTTTTGGACCTCGACTGTCTCTTTTTCTTTGGGTTTTTTTGTGAATTCCGGTAGTCGGATTGCTAACAGACGACATTTCTGGATAGTTAAATCTTGAGCCAAAATATTTAGATGCAAAAATATACTGACGCTTAATAGTGCGTTGGTTAAATTTAGCACAAAACCGACAGCAAGGCACGTTGTGGTCAGGACCTAGGCAAGAAATAGAGTACAAATGAAAATCCTTATGAGGTTATTTGCTTCTCACAAGTAATATAATTATTAACTTTTACTGACATTGGTAAGGAGCAAGAAAACATTTCCCTAACGGGGTACTTAGCTTTAGGTTGAAGACTTCGGTTCTGAAACTCAAAAATGAAAATTTCAGGAGTTGGCCGACCGGCACTTGCGAACTGCTTCTGCTTCGGGCACCACACGGCAAGAAAGACTGATAAAAATGGCATCGGCTGCATGTTTTATAGCCCTGAGTACCTGACGTCATGGAAGAAGGGACAGCAACCGACGCAGGACCCAAGACTTTGTTATTCAGACCGACTGAGGGCAACCTGCCAGCAGATTACCCAAATGTAATGACTGCAACAGTGAAACACAAAGAACATCCCTCCTGCTTGTTGATGTACCACATAACTGTAGTGTTGTCTGTTTTTATTAGCAGGGGTCCTGGTGAGAGTAGGGCTCTGAAAGCTGTTAGAGCATCCTGCACAGCTAGCATCTCTTTCTGGTTGATGTGCAGATGAATCTGATTTGGGCTCCAGTGGCCCTGAATGCACTTCTCGTCCAGGTGTGCTCCCCGGCACAGTCTGATGCGTCTCTGGTTGGGGACTGGGCGGTGTGGGGTTGAGTAAAGGGCAGTCCCTTGTTGTGGTTGCATGCTGCTGCCCACCAAAGAAACTCTGTCATTAGACAAGGTATGATAGGAAATACTGTTTCCAGGTCCTGAGAATGTTGGCACCAAAGACTTTTTAAGTACCATTGAAGTTTCCTCGTATGCAGTCTGGCATATGGAATTAGTAGGATACATGAGGTCATGAACCCTAGGGCCTCTGCAGGACTTTCCTTGCAGATAGCTGGGTTCTAGTAGCCATTTGAGTGAAGTAGTCCGTCAGATAGGTTTGTTTTTCTGGAGTAAAGAATGCCATATGGGATGGTGTGTCCAAGCCTGCTCCCAGGAATACAATCTTTTGACTGGGGACTAGTTTTGATTTCTTTTTGTTGATGGTGTGCCCTAGGAAAGTTAGAAGGTTGTTTTTACAAATGTCAGGTGCTGCAACAGCATTTCCTGACTGTCTGCCTGAATCAGGAAGTCATCCAAGTACGGGTAAATTTGAAAATTTCTCTGTTTGCAGTAGGCAATGGCTGATGCCAGGCATTTTGTGACTATTCTGGGAGCAGTGGATAAGCCAAAGGGAAGTGCAGAGAACTCATAATGCATAGATTATGACCTGAAGCGTAGATATTTCCTTGCATGAGTCCCTTATAGGGATATGCAGATAGGCTTCTTTTAAGTCTAGGGTGGCTAACCAGGCATCTTTGGCCAGCATAGGAAGAAGCTGCTGCAGGGTGAGCATTTTGAATTTTGGTACCACCAGGAATGTGTTTAGAATGGAAAGATCTAGGATTGGGTGCCAAGTGCCCTTTTTTCTGGGTACAAGGAAAAGTCTGTAATAGACCCCTTGAACTACCTGTTCTGCAGGAACAGGATGAATTGCCCTTATAGAGAGCAGGGATTGAACTTGGTTTTGTGCCTCTGCCCACTGGTTTGGAGGAAAGTCTGGGAACCCTTTTGGGGTTGTCAGAGTGGAAGTAAAACTTATACCTCTGGGATACAATGTTGAGGACCCATCGGTCTTTGGTGATGGAAGTCCAGTTTTTTGCATGATGGGCATGTTCTCCTCCTAGGGGCACAAGCAGTTGGGCAGAGGTGGGGTGTGGAGCTGAGAAGTCATTGGGAATTATTTCCGTAAGGGGGTGGCTTAGCACTCCCTCTTTCTGAAGTGGAGACACTCCATTGCCTAGATCTCTGCATACCCTGAGACTGTAATCGGGGGGGGGAGGGGTTCGTTTCCTCTGGGTCTAGTTTGAGATGGCCTTGAAGGGGCTGGAAAGGACCAATGTTTCGAGGGGCAATGCCTACTGAATCTAGGAGGCTGTACTTGCAATAAATCTTTGTCTGCATAGATTTAGCTTTTTCTTCCATCTTTTTTAAGAACCTCTTCTGCTTTGGTGCCAAACAGACTGTCCTTTTTCAAAGGAGCATCTAGTAAGTTTGATTTGATATGGTCTGGCAAGGGATGGTCCTTAAGCCAAGCATGCCTTTTCAGTACAAAACCAGTGACTGCTGCCCTGCATGATGCATCTAGGGCGTCAAAGCCACACTGCAATATATTCTTGTTGACTTTGCTTGCAAAATGCATAAGCTCTTGTAATTCTTTATTTTCTGCACAGTCTGTAAATGTAGCTATTTTTTGCTTAATAAGTTCCATAATATATTGTTGGTACTTCAGCATGTGAAACTGGCAATTCAAAGCCCTAATGGCAAGAGTTGCAGAGGTGTATACTTTCTTACCCCAACTGTCTAAACCTCTGGAATCGCTCTCCGAAGGGGTGGGATTCTTAGCTGTAGTTGCTTTGATACCTTTAGGCTCCTGTAAGATGACCTCTGGGTCAGCAGCAGAATTTTTGTAAAGGAATTTGAGAGAGTCAGAAACTCTGTAGTACCTGTCTGTTTCCTAGGAGCAGGGAGTAAAGTATCAAGAGTTAAACTGGATTCCATAAAGACATGATCCACAACATCCAGGACTGGGGGTATTGCTAAAGGCCTATGTTGTGGCAAATCTATAAATTCTCTGAGTCTCTTTTTGGACTGAAGATAGTCTTGGCATTCCCAGTGGAAATGCTCTCTTAGTTAGTTTTCACCAAAAGAAAAATCCTCTGGAGGAGAAGCAGAGGGAATGGATTCCTATGCATCTGAATTCTCATAAGCAGATAAAGGCATGTCTTCATAATCAGATAAAGGCATGTCTTCATAATCAGATACCTCACAGTCGTTGAACTCTTGGTCTGTTAAAGCTGCTGGGGACAGGTCTCTTTTTCTCTTAGCAGGGGAAGGCTGACTTCCCCTAATCAACATAATAAGGTCTTCTGCCATTTTAAGCATTTGATGTTGTGGCAAGGAAGCAGGTGCATTAGTTTGGGTCGTTGGTTTTTAAGGGGCAGCGCATACTCTTGGCCCTAGAAACTCGGTAGTTTTAGATAGAACTGATGGTGGGAAAGATCTCATCGGTTTGTGTCGAATATCAGTAGTGTGAAGAACTTCCTCAGAAGCTGGTGCCTGCTCAGTGGCTCCAGACCCATCCAAGGTAGAGACATCTGCAGGTTCCTTAGTCTAAGAAGAGTCTTGTGACATACCGGACTCAGAATGGGTCTCGGTAGAGGCCTGCGAATCCAATGAAGCGGGCATCAGGGGCTGTGAAAGTGCCTTACTGAATACCAGTGAACTGACGACTAGCTTAACGGAAGCATCGTCGGCAGTTTTAGACCTGTGGTCTTGTGTCTGTCTTTATCCTTATGTTTTTTCGGAAGATCGTTAGTCGGATGGCTTACCAAAGCCATTTCAGAATACGCAGATCGAGAACGAAAATATTTAGTGACAATAAGGGCCCAACGACGAATAGTTTGAGCACTTAACAAGGCACAAAACTGACAAGAGAGGTACGTCATGGTCTGGGCCTAAACAGGTGATGCAGTAAGAATGAAAATCTGGGTGTGGTATTTGCTTTCCACAGGCAAGACAATTGTTAACTTTCTTTGACATTGGTTAGAGCAAGAAAAAAGGATCCTCAAAGGGGTACTTAGCTTTAGAAGACTTCAGGATAATTCAATTCAGAAACGAAAATTCCGGTAGCGGCAGACAGGCACTCGTGCAAACTGCTTCTTCTTCGGGCTCCTCGGCAAGAAAGACTGATGTAATGGCATCGGCTGCTTGTTTTTATACCCCTGACAACCTGACATCAGACCTGGAGCGACAGCAACCGACGCAGAAATACTAAGTCTCTGGTATTCGGGCCGACTGAGGGCTAGCTGCAGGCAGATAACCCAAGTGTGATGACTGCAACAGTGAAACATGAAGAACATCGGGTTACTTTTAGCTCTCTAACTCAAACGAGCTAAAAGGGAAATACACAAATCATCACAAGACTGACAGGTATAGGGCAGGCCTAGTGAGAAACGATGGCCAATAAATGACAACACAACAATCGATAAACGAATTACACCAAAAACCTACAGGAAGGATAAACTGCCTAAACTAAGATCTACAACAACTCTAATAATAAGATTTTGTCAAAAAACAGCCATCAATAATGTAATTGAAAAACATTTGGCCACGGCGAAGAAAAGAGCATCCAAACTCGTCAAGCAGCAAACGAGATCTGGGGGTTACTCCAATGCATTACGGGATAGGTATTGAGCCACGAGCCAAGTCAGAGACTTAAAGGTAGTGTACTGGCTGACTCAGAGATTAGTACTGGCTCCGAACCCATCCAGTAAGAAAGAAAGCAAGAGGGGCAACATAACATCACTGGTTAAGAATCTATACAAGATATATGACAATCATTTAACATTTAGAGAAATTTAGACAGTTTGTAGAGAAATTACAGGTAAGTTAGTCTAATAGAAATAGGACTTGCAATATGAAGTGAAGGAAAAATAGGCTTTTGGTAAATTTAGAAGGAAGAGAATGTGATAGCAGTAAGGAATTTAAGAGAAGAAGAGTTAGGAGGTATAAGGAATGAAAGGTACTTTCTCACATTTAGGAATATTGTTTATCCTGGTTTTGAGCAAGAACAGAGCCAGATTTTAGCTAGAAAGTCTTTCAGAGTGGTTATGAAAGATGGGAGGGAGGACATAGACCTGATGAACAGAGGTAAGGAGTTCCAGGACTTGGCAGCCTTGTACGAGTAAAGACAATACCCAGCAGATTTGCTAGGTTTATAGACAGACAGAAGGTTTTGGTTACTGATCGCAGTGACTGAGACCATAGTTGTGTAGAAAGTTTTTCAGTGCTGGGCAGGCAGATGGAAGTTGGTTAATTTTATAGGTGGTAAGCTGCTGTGTATATGTTAGTTGATGTGGCAGTTATAACCATTCACAATGGTGGATTCTGAAAGGGGTATGTGCTGCAAATTTGGCAACTTTGTTATAGCACTGTTCAAGTTTCAATTTTTGAGAAACCTGGAGGTTAGAAAGGATGTGAGCGACATAAAGAAGAGCGGGGAAGAGATGAGTAGTGGCAAGTGCAGTTTTAGTTGGGTTGGTGAGAAAGCTTTTGGCTCTATGGAAGCATCCATAATTTTTTAAGAGTTTTTCTTATGCAATTTTGTATATGCAGATCAAATGTCACATTATCATCCACTATCATCCATTTATAGTGTCCTGTATCAGCAAGTCCTGAATAATGGAACCTATCAAGGAAAGCTGATTGGGCACAGGACTGGGAATCCCTTTCATAAGGGGATGCTTTCCAAGATATGGCGTAGCCTTCTTTGATGATGGCCAGAACCAACTTGTCTGTAGTTACCACCTCCCAGAATTGAAGTGAAAGGGGCAGTCTTTTTAATAGGGGGTGGTGGGAGCAGGGAGTAGTCACAAAGGGTTTTGCCTCCAAAGAAAGGCCTCACTGAAAGAGAGTCCTCCTGTGGTTTGTTAGAAAATCTTTTCCTAGGTGTTTTGCTATGTTTGAGAAAGGACCTAGAATCCCTCCTAATGAAGGAAATGGATTTGAATGGGTAGTTCCTATAGTATACACAAACTATAAAGAGGAGAATCTGCATGAAGTATTTCATGGTCTTACCCTACACTTGCAGAGTTTTGAAAAGATTGGCAGCTTGTGGTCCAAACAAAAGGGCTTTGTCCAAGGGTGAATCCAAGAGTTTGAATTTGAAGTCTTCAGGGATGGGATGACCCCAGAGCCATGCATACTGTCTGATCAATGAGCCAGTGGCAACAGTCCTGGACATTTAATACTGTGTCTGCCTATTTGTGTAGCCTGTGACAGAAGGGTCTACATTTGCTGTTTAGAATCTGCTGTCTGGGTTCTGGTATGAACTTATAAAGAAACTAACAAGGAAAGCAGGTATTTGGTCATTTATGTTTGGTAATTAATAGCTGTGAATGCTAAAGTAGCTGAGGTGTAAACTTTCTTACCCCATTGACCATGGCCCTGCTGTCTTTGTCTATGGGGAGGCGGTTTTCAGTGGGAAGCAATTTGGATAGTTTATCCAAAGATAGGCAGGTAGCTGCAGGGTCAGCCATAGCGTTTTTATACAGGTATTTAAGTTTACCAGTAATCTTATAAAACCTATCCAGTCTTTTAGGAGCAAGTGGCAGGGGAGTCAAGTGTTAAAAAAGAATGGAAAGCATTAATACAAGCTTTGAGGACTGAGGGATCTGGAAAAGGTCCTGGAACACCCATCTCTAGAAGGCTGTAGTATTTTTGTACCTCTGAGGTTTGCCTTGACTGCCACTCAAAATGTCTCATCTTGCTCTGAATGGTTTCTCCAAAGGAAGTCTCTTCGAGAGGAAATTCAGGTGAAAGGGATCCCCTTTGTTTGAGGAGACTTGTTCCAGAGAGTGGAGTTGTGAAGAGAAATGTAGAGAATGAACAGCGTTTGGTTCAGGATCCTCATCAGAGGAGATGGAATCCAAGGCTTGCTTTTGTGGTGAGCTCTGATATAGTTAGATCACAAAAGCTTCAGAGCTATGACTGATTTAAATAAGTCCTGGGAGAAGTTTATCTACTAGTTTTCCCTGGAAGTGGAAGGGGACATCAGATGCTTGTTTTGTTTCCTCTTTTTTGAAGTTACACAAGGCTTAGAGGATCATGACCTTGTCTCATTTCAATAAGTGTACCAGGAACCATTTTCCAAACAAGGACCTTAGGCCCTCCAAGATAACATGCAGTTCTTCCAAGGTATCTGCATAGTCTGCAATGCCACAGGGGGCCATACTGACCTCCAATGTGGCCATGGCAGCAGATGCCTGAGAAGTAACTGGACGTACCACAGGCTTGACCAATTCAGCAGGTACGTATGTCTCAGAGACCTTGGACTGGGAATCATTTGGGGGGGGGTCTCAAATTTATTCTTAAGGAGAAAGACACTGAATCCTGAGAGTCTGCCATCTTACATGGGGCTAGGCACTTCAATTACTGGGTTTCCAGAAAGGTATTAAGTGAGGAAAGTCTTAATCAAGGGTCTTGGGTAACGACTGACAAACAGAACAGGATTTGTGGTCATAATCTGGGAGCAGGCAAAAAAAAAAAAGGTAATTAGTGTGCAAGTCCTTGTATGGAAATTGCCTACTGTGCTCACACTTACCCCTTTCTAGATGACATCTAACAATTTTGAACCACAACTATAATCAGTACAAAACAGAAGGTAACCTAGTGGGGCACTTATCTGACAATAATGAGCGAAGCCAGTGGTACCAATGAGCAAATGTGGATCAGCTCAACAGGTGCAGGACTTGTGTTCAGGCTGGTGGCGAGGTAGTCTGAGGATCTCAAGCATACATCCATCCTTTATAACCCAACGTACAGGAGATGAGGTCATATGTCAGACATATGCCCTTTGGAAGGTAAAGCTTTGGTATTCTGTGGAGAGACGTCAGCAATAAAAACCTATCTGTGATGAATACTGCAACAGTGACTTCAGTTAGGACATCAAAGTTCAGGACTTGCTTCCTGCACATACAGGACTCGTATTTGCTTCCCTTATTATTGTTCTCGATATTATCAAGAAATATCAAACTGGACTTGTGTTTTATGGGCTTTTAAGAGTATCTTTCACTTTTACAAAGTACTAATGATGGTTAGCTATTTTTACCAAAATGTATGTTTTTCAGTTTTATGGGTATAATTTGTGAATTGTATTACCTACACATTTGTACAGTATATCAGTATACATTTGTAATAACAATGCTTCAACAAAAAAGTTAAATGGTGTGGGTGTGTCTCTTTCTCTCTCTCTCTCTCACTATATATATATATATATATATATATATATATATATATATATATATATATATATATATATATATATATATATCTATACACACACATATCTATATATATATCTATATATATATCTATATATATATATATATATATATATATATATATATATATATATATATATATATATATATATATATACACACACATACACACACACACACACACACACACACACACACACACACTAAGAGAGCAAGAGGAGATCTCTGTATCTATACACATATATGGCTGACATATATATCCTGACCATGAAATAACTTAGACTGAAATAACAAAAATGACTGAGAAAAGTCAGTCACTTGGAAATCAACTGACCAGGTTTAACAAAGTTACAGGTCTGTGGTGTGGAATGCTTCCTGGCAGTCTCAGTAAATGCTGACACCCATGATGACAAATCCAACTGGATCAGGTATATGTCATGAAACAGACCTTTATATGGAGATGATGGTCACAACAATCTTGGAGGACAAACAACATGAGACTACAAAGCCTGAAACCACACCCTTCTTGGTCATAAAAAAGCTGCAAATGAGTTTTGGTCTTTCTTCCTCAACCTCTTTGATAAGTAGAATTAGCAGGGATAGTGTAAATGTGTCAAGTTACTTCCTGTGTTACATGGAAAAAAAATCATCCACTGCCACTTTCCCTTGTTGCACTGAATCAAGCAGAAGAAAGGTTGGACAACTGTCTCATGAACAGCAAACTGATCTCCAGAATGTTCATATTTCTACAATGCTCAGTTTCGAAAAGACCCTGATCATGTGGGCTAGGAACAATTTCTGAATCTGTAGCTCCAAGAGACAACTGAAAGAAATATTAAGAGGAACTTCCCCTTTGTTTACTTCCCTGGGGAAGTCTACTGCTGAGAAAGTGCTGCCCCTTGTCTAAGGCCCACTACCACACAAGCACTGCCTCCCTGCGCAGGTTGTGGAATTTTTGGCACCTGTTTAGTCACCACACAAAAGACAGTCTCACTTGATGAAGACAGATCCCAGACATATCTTCACAAAGGTTTTTATTGCCAGAGGTATCATCTTTACCTCCAGATGGATCAGAAAAATCTACCCTCCAGATGGAACAATGCCTGCACCACAGGTGAACTCTGCAATAAATAAGTGAAGAAACTATAAGAGAGGAGTGAAGAGAAAGAGCCTGCTTATCCCTCTCATGGAAGAAGGGTGGTACTCCTGCTTGGGGAGGGGTCCACACTTGTGTATAATCATCTCTGATGAAGACTGGGAAGGACTGCCTATGGTGCCCTATGGCAGAAGGTGGGTTGACTTGCTGGGAATACTCTCTCAGAAATGGGAGCTGCCCCACGCAGTCAATCGATGGCTCAGCCACCTGCCAGTACAACTTACCACCGGTTTACTATCATAATTCTGAATGTAGGTCCGACAACTACGGAATGCCAAAATTTGGTTGGCTGAACCCGTGTTGTCGAACCTTCATTCATGCAAGTTGTGGGTTAACGAATGCAGTGTGCATTCGCACATATGCGGTCGGCCTTCTGCCGAGATTGCTGTACAGTGTGGATCAGGAAATTTGTCCTTTTCTCCACTGTAGTACGATCTCGGAGTTGGAATATATAGTTTGCAGGGGGTGTGGTGGGGAGCAGGGTGGCTTGCCCCCTCTGCAAAAGCATCACTTTATGTCTTGTGCAGTGCAGGACTGCATTCTAGTAATATCGAGCAAGGTCGACTTCGCAAACGGAGGTGTGTTTGTGACATTTTGACCTTGTCGACATTACATGTTCAGGCTTTTCTTCGACATTTCAGGTGGTTCTTTGTTGTGAGTGTCGATTATATGATAGTAAACCATTATCAGCATGTGTGTACTGCAAACTGAAAACAAAAATCTCTGAACACCCCCAGATGCCTGCCTAAATGACATCCCCTCTAAGACAAAACCTGTGCTGGAGAACACCTTGAAGCACGAGGGGCAAAAAAAGAGGAACAAAAGAATGTAAACACTTCAGAACCTGTTACACGTTTGGCAACAAGGAACAGAATGAACCATTAGAAGACTAGTGGCAACTGTCCACCACTCCAGTACTTGTGATAAGCATCTATCACTAAAAGCACATCTATGAACAAGTTGTGAGTCTGAAACCAGTGACACCTTGCAGTCCACTCCAACATCTGCACCATCAGTAATGCAAATAGTACCAAGATAATTTTGGAAGCTGTCATTGCCAGTAGGTCCATAACAGTCGAAGTCTGGACCCTTTTTTGCAGCATCTTCATTAAAATTGCCATAGCCATGACCTTGTGGGCTCTGCTATCTTAAAGAACAGAAATTGCTGAGAATGGAAAATGTCCAGTCTGCCCTGAAAAACACCTTCTACTGATATGGGATCAGGGAAAGCTTCCATCAATTTATGGTTATCCTTAGAGACTGCTATTTCCAGGGAGGCCACAAACAAGCCTCCACAAGCAAGATATCCAGAATGGGAAGGGCAGATTATCCTTATGCAAGGCTTATGTCACCACAGTTAGCATTTTACCTGGTGAAAACTGAGTACATTACAATGAAGTGGTGACTATCCATAGTGAACTGAACAGATTTCTGGTAAGAACTTCAAATGCTGAAGTGCCAAAAGGTATGAATCATCTTCAGTGACACTATACATGCATTCTACAAGAATAAACTTATCCCCTTGCAGGGAGACCATCCAAACCAAATGTAAAAGTGTTGGCTGAAAATCCTGAGCTTGAATGAGGCAAAAACTCTCACTTCTTTTTGAAATTAGAAAGGAGAGGAGTACAATTTTTAAACATCTTTACTGAATTATATCTTAAGACATAAGCAAACAAAGTTACATAAAAGAAAAACAGTACTAACATGCTCCTAGTTACAGTTATACAAAAAAATGGGATGTCTAATATTATCAAATCTAGCATTGCATAATCTGCTCTATTCATGCCCTCCCTTAAATCTCATTCCTCCTCAGAAAAATTACCCTGCATTTATTGCTCCTACAATTTCCATTTTCTAGTAACTGCTTTTTTGGGACCCATCAGAATTAAACTTAGGAAAATCTTACTATGTCGAGGCAATTCAGATGCTGTATCAAATGTCGCCTCACAGTAAGACATTGTCCTGTTCGATTCTCAGCTAAAGCGTCTTCTGTGTGGAGACATGCGTGAATGGGTGTACCTTCGTTGAAGGTTGTACGTCAGGGCTGGCAACTCGGTACGTAAAAATATGCTGCCAATCATTAGCGGACCGGAGTTCCGCTGTGACGACCCCTAACCGGGAAAGGCCGAAAGATACAACTACATCATCAAAAAAAAAAAAAAGATAATTTCCTCACTTACACATATTTACGTACCCAATAATCCTGATAAAACTCATTACACTCCCAAAACATATGTTCCCAGTTACCTTTTTCTTCCCCATCATACCTCCAACATTTGCCACCTATCAGAGGAAAAATTCTTTGGAGTCTGCTTGGGATATAAAACTTTCTATGCAAACACTTTCAAAAATCCTAAATCTTCTGGACTTTGTGGCATACTTGGGAGAAACATGCATGTCCTTCCATTGTTTCCTTGTGAATTGCTTATCAAATCTCTCTTCCCAATCTTTTCCAACCTCTTCTGATTGATTCTTATAGTTATTGTACAATATTTTATATTATTTTTTTAACATCAGCTTCTGTTCTCGACTTAACTAAAAACTCTACCACAGCTGGTCTTTCACTTAGGACTTGCCTATCTCCTTCTCTTTCCCTATATTTTGATAATAATCCTTGATAGGTAAGCCAGTCTATAGTCTGCAATCCAAATGTCTTCTTTGCCTCGTCCCATTCTATTACCTTTTCCTCTTTAGATATTTGGTCTCAATACCTTGCAGTTACCTCCAGTAAATTCCAGTCCAGTTCCCTATTTTCTGTACCCCTTAAATGCAGTCACCTCATCAGCAAAATCTCCATTCTCATGCCAGCTTAGTTCTTAGAACATTTTATTCTACGTTATAAATATAACATTATGTATACCTGTTATTCTCCTTAAGGATATGCATCCAAAATCCCTGTCTCCTTATTTTGTGACTTTCCCCTCCTGTTTTAACATCTCTTTCTGCTTTGAATTACTGCTTCTCGCTTATGTTATGTAGATCAGCCTTAACCGTGTAGGTCTAAATTCCTTCAAATTGAGTAATCCTGAAGCACCTTGTTCTGTTGGAAGGATCAACTTATCCTATTTCACCCTTGCCCTCTTTCCCTCCCACATAAATTCCTTCAATTCTATTGCCCACAACTTTTCCTCTGGTTGATAAAAAAATATGCCAGACCTGTACATAAAACTAAAGGGACTAAAGAATTTTACTGCTTATTTTGCTATCTATATCCACAAACAAGAAATTCCAGTTTCTCAGGTTTCGTATTTACTTCAGTTTAGTCTCTTCTCACATATCATTAGCTGCCATAACAGTTTTAAGCCATATTCCTAAATAATTTATTTTATCATAGGTTCATAGGTTCATACTAGGCTATCTGCCCTAGGGCATTTATAAGCCTAGCCAGAGTGTGTGTGGCTTTCACCTCCCCTTAGGATGAGAATACTATACCCATTAGTTTGCTGTGCCTCTGTCCAGCAGTGATACAGAGATGATTCCCGGGGTAAACCTACGATCTCCCATCCACTCGTCAAGATTTCTCTTGAACAGAGTCAGTGAGGGGCTCTGCCTCACATGGACTGGGATTCTGTTCCATAGTGTAGGGAGTCTCTGGGTGATGAATCTGTTCCTCTAGCACGTCATATTTATATCCGTGTTGAGGTTTAAGTCTCTTGCTCTCGTGGCTCTGGTGGATTTGGATTTTTTGAGGTGGAGCATGTCCATTAATTCCGGGTTGGACATGGCCTTGTATGTCAGGCACAGATCACCTCTGAGCAGACGGTATGCGACTGAATGTCCTCATAAATATGTGTATTGCTCAACCAATTCATATGTGGGTACATAGTTTACAGCTACAGCCTTTGTTTTATCTTCACTGATTTTATACCCCAAAAAAGATTTGAAACTTTCTCAAGATGTTCCACAACTGTCATTTTCTGTTTTTATCAGGTACAAAATAATACTGCCTGCAAATAAAGCCAATTTTTTCTTAACATCCATATTATATCCTTGAATTTCTGAATCCATTATTTTCTTTGTCCACTGGCTCTAAATACAATGTAAACAACAAAGGGAAAAGATGACAACCCTACTACCTGGGTCCTCTGTTCAGAAACATGTTAGAGAGGAGCCCTGCCACTTCAATTTTTCCCTCTGATCCTTCAAATATTCTCCTGATTAACCTCATTATTGTATAACAGAATGCAAATGTTCCACAACCCTACTCATAAAATCCCAACTTACTCCATCAAATGCTTTTCTGCATAAAAAGCCACCAACAACAATGATATTTTCTTAGACTCTGCTTCCCTCTAGAGCATCATTGTTCTGTTAATGTTGTCAAGTATTTGTCTCCCCTCCACAAAACCACAGTCAGCCAGATCTATCAATTTTGGTAACACCTTTGGTATTCTTTTAGCTATTATAGACACTTTCTAATCATAGTTTAAATCTGAAATGGACCTATATGAAGCTGGGTCTGACGAGTCTTTAATGTCTTTAGGTATTACAGCCACAACAGCTTTCTTCCAAGTGTTGGCACTTCCTTTCCTTTTAAAACACTGTTAAAATCTTGCAGACCTTTATAACTTTCCTCTCTCCTAGCTTCAAAACTTCCACAGGAATATCTATTCCTGGACACTTTCCTGCAGATTGACTGTATGCCACTATTTTTCTCATCTCTTCCTATTTTAACTGCTGAGCTTCATCTGCCTCTAACCTTTGCATCCTTAAGTCTTCCATAAATATATACATATGTGCTCTTTCTTGCTTTCCAAATTTCTCTGTGTTATACAAATTTTCATAAAATTTCTGAAATATCTCTATTACCGCTACAGGATCTCAGATTGTTTTTCTACTTAAAGGCTCCCTAAGTTTGGCAACACTGCTTTCTACTTTGTTGCCCAAGTTATTGTGCTTAAAGTTTTTGTGATCTGGAGTTTTCATCAAAAAGCAGTTGCGTAACAGCAATGTTTCTAAAGTCATGCATATTATCCAGATACTCCCCTTATTTTCTCTTTAGTACTCTGCCATTGCACCTCTTCTTGTTCTGTTACATTCCCCTTATTCTGCAATATTTAAACATTTGTTAGCCCCTCTAAATAATTCCTGTTACTTTTTAACCACCTCTTTCTTTTATTTCCACCCTATGTTTAAACCCCACTATTATTGTATCATACCTATTAGCTATAACTTCTGAAGAAACTCCTACTTCCCCTAATAACTCTTGAATAATTTTCACTACCCATTCCTTAATTTCCTATAAAAAGTAGGTGGGGAAGCACCAGTGTCTCATGTTTACTCCATTACCCTGCATTTTTATCCTAATTGTTATTGCTGCATAATCTTAAATAATTACTGAATGTGTGTCCAAGCTTTCAAATAAATGCACACAATCCTATGAAGTATAATTTCTGTCTAGTCTAAAAATTCTTTCAGAGTTCCTACAACTGAATTTGTGTCTTCCATATCAAATATTTTAATGAATTTCTTCAGAAATCTCACCTTTTTGTTATGTTTCTCTTATTGGTCTCACAGATAGATCCTCACTGTTGCAAATCAAGCTCCATTCCGCACCTATAATTAAAATTCCCTGCTGAAAGTGGATTTCTCCCAAAATGTTCTTACGCTCCATAACAGCAGCTCTAAGTGGAATATAAATACATCCAGCATAATCCTCCTCCCTTGCAGGTAACTCCTTACTATGACAAATCTATCATTATCATCTTTTTCCCTCTTTTGTAACTATTGGAGCTCCTCTAGCAGTTAGTATAAGTACCTCCCTTTTCCTTTGTCCCAGATACTCTGCTGAATATCCATCCTGAAATCCTTTTGTTATCAAATTCACATGCTTACTTCTTTACAAATGTCTCTCCTGTAGCACTAATATTTGCACTCTGAATTTCTTAACATAATTCAATACTCTTACCCTTTTATCTATACCTGTGAGGTTATTCACAATCCAAAACAACATGCAGTGTATAGTTAGCATGTTAAGTTATTCCCACCTATTATGACAGCTTTTTTAAATGTCTACTTCCAGCTTTTGTGTTGCATGCACCCACTTTATGGCAGGTTGATCTTTTATACAGTTGTTTCTTGTCATCTCCATTTGAACCTGTTACATTTTACAATACTTTTGTTTTAATTAAAACAACCCCCCCCCCAGAACCTATTAAAGTAAAACACATACAACACTATGTACATCTTCACATAATGAAGTTTAATCATCCTGACAGGAACAATTATCCCAAAATGACAGCTGCAGCCACATCCATCAACTAACCTAAAATAAAGGTTATCCTTTATAAGGCTCATGTTACAGCCTGGGCTCCTACTTGTCTCATCTTTACTCACTTCCCAGATGTAAACAAAATACCTTGTATGTTTTTCAGAAAACAAACTTTTAGCCTTAGAAGTGCACTGGCTTCTCACTACTTCTCCATATAGTCATGACACTCATCTGCATGGAAGCATAAGAACAAAATGTACAGCTGTCCTCAGCCTCAGACTTCTCAGCTCACACTGATCATTTATTTTCTAAAGGAAAAGTTTTCATTACATTCACTGCTCTTTTATTTTCTTGATTACACAAGAAATGTTATTAGATCAAGCCAAAGGCTTTAAACTAATCATCAACACAAAGTTAGAGAAAACATATCACGTCTACATATATTACAACCTATGCACTTTTACAACCCACCCCAAGCTCAACAACCCCAGATTACAGCATATTAAATTAAACATGCTTTTGTCCAGCCTTTCTTCTGTTTTAACACTAAAAAAAAAAAAAAAAGCATAAAAGGTACTTGTTTACTTTGGTATCATTATCACCTACAATAACTGAAAATGCTTTACTACATAACATGCAATTTATATCATGAAATGTTTCATACAAATAATGTGAAGAACAAAACTTGTTTTACTTCATTACTCTTTTTTTCCTTTCAGTGCCCTTTGAAATTAATAACATGAAGTGAAGTATATACTTTTCAGTCCCCCACATTTAAAAAAGTCAATCCAAGTCCAATCTTTCCACTTTTTTCTTATAAAGCCATATTTCATAAATGTGATTGATACTTTATCTCACATTTATACATTAATTTCAGTGCTGCTGATCTTCTTCCTGTTCATCTCCTTCTCCCAACCCCAAATTCTAGTTAAGTCCAAGGTACTCTCAATTCTTCTAATCAACTGCTGTGCTTTTTTATGTTTCCCAAACATTTTCCTTTGAATTACTGGAAAGGCTTCACTAGCAAAGATGACAAGAGTAATATTAGCAGGCCAACATGTGGGAGAAACAGACAAATGCAGTTTCTGCAAAACAGAACTGGAAAGTCGCACATCTTGTTGTTAGGAGTGATGCACTAATGTCAAAGGGCCTGTATACTGAAATGCATAATAATGTGGCAAGACTGTTGCACTGCAGATTGTGCAAACATTACCATACCAAATAGCTGAGAAGCCTTGGTAGCATAAAACACAAAGCATTACAGAGAATAATGAAGTTTATATCACATGGGATTACCTATTGCCCACAGTTCAAAATAAAGATGTGAGAAAAACTGATATAGTAGTCTATGAAAAAAAGACAAAATTAGCATTGATCTCTGAAACTGCCACACCCAGTGATTATAGTAGCATATGTATTGCGAGAAACATTTATAAAATACCAGGATTTGCAGGCAGAAATGAGGGAAATGTGGAAGGAGGATACCCAGACAGTTCCAATAATAGTAGGTGCAAAGGTCCCATAAAAAAGAATTTACAGTCTTATTTAGATATGCTACTGATACATGTAATGCCACATGAACTGCAGGAGGAGTCAATTCTGGGCACACTGGGTGCTGCAAAGAGCACTTTTGGCTAACATCAAAGACTGAAAATACTACTAATTTAATACACACTAAACATATTCAGACTTGGGAATCGCGTCCATTCCCATCATAGTATTAGAAACCTAAAAGACTTGGCGAAATTAGACCAAGAGAAAGCTCTCTATAAGCGTTATCATCAGAAGAACGAGAAGAGTTTGACAGCTGATTATGTTGGACAAACTTTTGCATCTCCAGCTTAGCCTGTTCTGGATCAAAAAATTATTTTGATCCTCCAGAAAAATACATTCTGAGGACAAATGTATACAGTAACTTGATTCTTACACTTGACTTTTTACATACAGTGATTGCTGGGATAAATTTGCTTCTCTTCTGCCTGGTGTACAGTACACAGTAATTTTCCAAACACAGTCTACTGTCTCCAATTTTTAACACTTTGCCCTTCTGCCATGGTTTTGTCAAGATCATCTTTTTCTGCTGGTATGATTGCTTTCTCACTGTCATATTTAGAGCATACACACAATGTGCCCTTTCAATTAACAAATTCTGCTATGGAAAATTACTGCAGTTGTTTACCTGTGTTTTCATAAATTTAATCCTATCTGTTCCTTACAGTTTCTTTGGTCCTGCAGAAAATCTCAGGTTTTCCCTGCATGCTCTGTTCTTTAACTCTACCAGTTTTTGAAGCAGCTCTTCTTGAGCAGTCTCGTACTCAGACAGCCTTTGCTTGACTTCAACCTCTAATTTTTGCAGTTCTATCAGTTCATCTGTTGCTGTTTAAAGCTTCCTCCATTTTTCTAACCCTTTTATTATTTGACTTCATATACTCCTTCAATGTTTTGTGTGTTTTAATAAGCTCTGAGCACATTTGATTTATTTTTCCTCTACACTACTGCAAGCCACATCTTGTACCAAAGCTAGAGCTTGAACTGATTTTTGCTCACCAGATACAGGATTTCTCCTGTCAGCATTTTATCTTCACCATCTCTAGCTGATTTTCTTTCAGGCTGGCATCCAGGTAAGATAGTTACTAGCCAATAACTGAATCTACTAAAACTGGCAGAGTTACTAGCCCTTATCTCTCAGTTTCTTTTCTTTTTTTTTTTTTAATGCCTTGAGAGCTGAAATTAAGCTGTTGTGCAGTTTGCAGCCATCTTAGAAATCAGTAAGGAATACAACTCAACCCTTAATTCAGCAGCCCCTACCTTAAACAGGTGGGACTAAGCAAGTACTGATAGCTGTGGTGCAGCCCCCCTACCTTAAACAGGTGGGACTGAGAAAGTACTAACAGCTGTGGTGAAACTGACTGAGTTTTCAGCAAAGAGCTCTGATCCTTTGGGGCGACTGTTCAAGCCAGGGCAAACATGAAGAACCACTCCTCCAATGAGAAGTCACAGATCAGTCAAGAATGCAATGGAATGTCTAGTGTGGCTGTACTCTTGGGACAACAAAGGGGCCAGATTTTGATACATTTAAACGCGTTAATCAGGCATCAATGAGGCCTTTTCCCGGGACTGGGCAGGTCTATCAGAGATGAAGATGAAGGAGAACAGAAATCTTAAAAGGCTCTCCAAGGAGGTGAAAGCCTCTTTTCTCCTTAGGAGGTTAATGACCATGTACTGCATAGGCTAGCCAAAGAACACTTCCCCTAAGAAATAAGCATCTAGGATCCTGTTCCAGAGTTCCTGCATGGAGGACAACCTCAGCTATAGCATTTTTCACAGGTCATACCTGAACCTATAGCCTGAACCAAACTGTCAATACAGACAAAATTATATTTGGATACATACTATCCTACTGCTAAAACCATACACAAAGTCTCATCTTCCCTGAGCCCATACTAGGAGGACAGAGCTTTTCCACAGCATTCCTAAACAGGTGGGCCAGTCTAAGTGAACAGTTGAGAGCTCTAAGCCACAATGCAGTAAAGGAGTACACTCTCTTGCCACACCTTTGCAAAGTTCAGGACTCTGTTAAGTACTAAAGTGGCAAAATGCTGTGGTGTCTGAGACTTGTGCTGAATCAAAGAGATCACAAAGAGTCAGCACTGGAATGTTTGGTAAATGCCTGGAGAGTCAGTCAGTCACAGTCAGTAACTTACAGATGGCCCTCATCAGTGTTGAAGGGACAAAGAACAAGTGCTTCTAGGCTGTCTTGATGACATCCTGAATGACTAGCTACAGGAGATGGACAACACAAATATCCTCGGGTTATCATCCCCAAAACTCCACCATGCATTCCTGGTGATAAAGGGGGCAGGAGTGGTGAATGAAGTAAATCCAAAATGCTCCTCATAAGCTCAACAGCATCTGTAAAATAAGGTCATCTGATGGACATGACGCAGTAGACTCCCCTTGTCTGTATAAAAGATGGAAGCTTTGAGATTACCTGAATTACCACATGGATGAAGTGCAAGGGAAGACTACAAGCTACTATCAGCAGGTGCAAGCTCACTTATGAACCTGTATGAAGAAGAGTTTGATAGATGGGTACAGAAGTAGGGGAATGGGGAAGCTGAGGACCACTATATGACTGAGACAGGCAAAGGCAGCATAAGGCTTAGAGTAAGCATCTTCCTTACTGAGGCACTCAACACCAACAACTCAAGCCTCCAGACAGACATTTCACATCCAGGATTGAAGTTTGAGCCATAGCACAGTAGAACCTACTGAACATTCCCTGAAAGGAGTCTACTGGCCCACGCATACCTCAAGGGCTGTTCCACCAGGACAGTCTAATTGTACCACCGGTTTGTGACACCAGTTGAAAAAAACTGATCACTAAATAAATAGGCAGTGGCATATATCCCCACAGTGAGAGACTATGGTATGTACCTCCCCAATTCCCATATTCTTAAGTGGAGCAGATGATGGGTAAGGACTACGCCCTTCCGAAGATGAGGATACTGCCTGCACAATTCTGAAGGCAAGTTGAATACTGGAGTTAACTCAGGCAGAGTCAAGTCTTAACCTACTGTCTCTCTGTCCATGTGGTGATGCTATAACTTGTGTCGGAGGTTGGGAGGATCGCACTTCTGCTGATTTACATGCACATACAAACACACACAGCTTAGGAATGTTCCTACTTTCATGACAAGGAAGTGGAACAACTTTTATTTCTTTCAAGAAGCAGGTCCTTCCTCTGAAACCCATGGCATTTGATAACGCCATGCTCTTTCCTGAAACAGTACAAAAAGCTAGTCTGAAATATGGCTGGTAATTGGACAGCCACATGAACAATGAACATGTTAGTATTCAGGCATTCAATTAAAGGACTTTACCAAAGATAGCAAATAAAGAAATTCAATCTGGGTAAGCAGCAAAAAAGAACAACACAGACAGTACAGTTTTGTACCTACCATAAATGTAGATGTCCGATAGGTATGCATCTGCAGTCCTAACATATGGGTTGTCCTGCCTCAGGCAGCCATTCGGTCGGCTGGATTCCAAAGTCTGGGTCTGGCCTCGGCTGATGTCGCACTTCACCCGACGTCATAGCTGCTGTTTATTGGGTATAAAGGCATCAGCCGACGCCATTTTCCTCAGTGTTTCTTGCCCCAGATGCCAGGTGCCCTCTAGGAAGGCTAAATTTGGATAAATGCAAATAATTCCAAACAGTAGAGAGCAAACAATATATAAATATATATATATATATATATATATATATATATATATACATATATACAAACAAATACACCATAATAGATTCCCCCAGCTAGCTAAAAGAGGGGTAAATACCCTAGGAATACCACAGAGGGGAAGGAGGGTGGGTAATCCTGACTGCAGATGCATACCTATCGGACATCTACATTTATGGTAGGTACAAAACTGTACTATGTCCTTCAAGGATGCATCTGCAGTCCTAACATATGGGTAGAATGCCATAGCCAAACTGGGGGAGGAGGCACTAAGATAAAGATGGTGTAGTTAAGATCCCTTGCAAAACAGCAGTTGCAAAACCTGCTCGGGATCTAGAGTATAAGTGAAGATTATAATGCTTGGCAAATGTATGCACAGAGCTCCAAGTAGCAGCTTCTAAAATGTCTTTGGTAGCCACTCCTCTTAGGAAAGCTGCAGTGGTGGCTGTAGCTCTTGTGGAATGAGGTCTGATATTATCAGGAGTTGTCTTCCCATGAAAAGAATAGCAAAATCGAATGCAATTTCCTATCCATTTTGAGATTGTCTGTTTCGCGATTGCTTTTCCTTGCATTCCTGTTGCATATGCTACCAGAAGCTGGTCAGTTTTTCTGCTGGTCTTAGTTCTGTCCAGATAGTAGCGTAATTGTCTGTGCACATGCAAGGTATGTAGCAGTCTTTCCCCCCTGTTCTGTGGGTTGGGGAAGAATGTAGGTAAATTAATCGCTTGGTTCAATGATACTCTGGAGACCACTTTTGGCATAAAGGTAGGGTTAGTTCTCAGAGAGACTCTGTCCTGATGGAAGATAAGGAAGGGTTGTACTGCCATTAATGCCTGTAACTCAGATACCCTTCTTGCTGAAGTAATTGCTAGCAGGAAAGCAGTTTTCCAAGACAAGAATTGTAATTCTGCTGTTGCTGCTGGTTCAAAAGGGGGAAGTGTTAACTTTTCCAGCACAAAGTTGAGATCCCATGTAGGTAAAGGTGGTTTCCTTGGAGGTTTTACATTTTGATTCCTCTCAAGAACTGCCTGAGTAGAGGATGAGAGAAGACAGGAGGATCCATGTTGTATTCTGCTGAAATTGCTGATGCATGAATCTTAATGGAGGAGTAAGACAGGCCATTGTGGAACAGCTCTGCTAAATATTCCAGGATGTGTGCTATGTTTGCCAATGAGACATTTTCTCCCTTTGCTGCACTCCAAATGAGGTATCTTTTCCACTTGGCTGAATAAGTCTTCCTTGTGGAGGGTCTGCGTGCCTCCAGGATAATGTCCTTAACCCTCTGAGATAACCGTGGGTTATTTTGTTTTATGCAATATTCCAAGCAGCTAGCTGCAGTGTTTTCAAGTTTGGATGTAGGATCTTGTAGTTGTCCTGTGTTAGTAGTAAGGGACATAGTGGTAGTGGCCATGCGTGTGTCCGAGACATGATTCTCAGTAGTGGGTACCAATGTTGCCTTGGCCAGTCTGGAGCTATCAGAATTACCCTTGGCTGATCCTCTCTGATCTTCAGTAGAACTGTGTACATCAAGGGAAGAGGTGGAAATGCATATGCTGTCAGGTTTTTCCAGCTGAAGGAAAGGGAGTCCACCCTCCAAGCAAGTGGGTGGTATGCTCTTGTGCAGAATTTCTTCAGTTGGTGGTTGTGTGGGGAGGCGAACAGGTCTATCTGTGGTAGTCCCCATTTCTTTGTTATGGCTTTGAAGATATCTGGATGCAGCATCCATTCGTGAGCATCCGTGGTAGTTCTGCTTAAGGTGTCTGCTAGAGAATTTTCTTTTCCTGGTACAAATCTGGCCTGAAGTTGAATGTTGAGATTCAGGGCCACATTCCACAGGTCCATTGCCATCCGGCATAGAGGATATGAATGTGTACCTCCCTGTTTGTTGATGTACCACATGACTGTGGTATTGTCCATCCTTATCAGCAGATGACCCTGTTGAAGGAGTGGTCTGAATGCCTGGATCGCATGTTTCACTGCCAGCATCTCCTTTAGATTTATGTGTAGATTCAGCTGGTCTTGGGTCCATAGGCCTTGTATACACTTGTCCACCATGTGTGCCCCCATCCTAGGTCTGAGGCGTCCGTGGTGATGGTCTGGCTTGGATGAGGTTTGTGGAAAGGCAAGCCTCTGTTCAACTGACAGGCCTGAGCCCACCACAGGAATTCTTGCTTCAGGCATGGAATTATTGGAATCTGGGCTTCTAGACTGTGCTTGTGTTGAGACCATACATTCCTTAGGTACCATTGTAGTTTTCTCATATGCAGCCTGGCATGCGGAACCAATATTATGCAGGATGCCATGTAGCCCAGGGCTTGCAGGACTTTCCTTGCAGTAAGCTGAGTTTGTGTTGTTAATGTCATGAAGTAGACTGGTAGTTGCTTTTGTTTTTCTTCTGTGAGAAAAGCCATCTGAGTTGATGTATCTAGTTCTGCACCCAAGAATGTTATCCTTTGGGATGGTACTAGTCTTGACTTTTGCATGTTGACTGTGTATCCCAAGGCTTGCAACAGTTGTATGACATTTTCCAAATCTTTTGTTAATTTTGCCTTGTTGTCCGCTTGTATTAGGCAGTCGTCCAGGTATGGGTAAATTTGAATTCCCTGAAGTCTGCAATGAGCAATTACTGATGCCAGGCATTTCGTGAATACTCTGGGCAGTAGATAAGCCAAAAGGCAATGCTGAGAATTGATAATGCTCTGATCCTGCAAGAAATCTGAGGTGTCTTCTGCAATCTGGTCATATAGGGACGTGCAGGTATGCCTCCTTGAGATCTAGAGTCACCAGCCAAGACTCCTTGCCCAGCATGGGAAGAAGCTGCTGGAGGGTCAGCATTTTGAATTTTGGAACAATGAGGTATGTGTTCAGTGCGGACAAATCTAGAATAGGTCTCCATTGATTTTCTTTTCTTGGTACAAGGAAAAGCCTGGAGTAAAATCCTTGGCCTTGTTCCATAGGTGGCACTTCTTCTATAGCTCTCATCCTTAGTAAGTTGTTGATTTGTCTTAGAGCGTCTGTTTTTTGGCTTGGTGGTAGGTTTGGCATTCCTCTCTTTTTTGGTAGAGTGTGGAAGTGAAACCTGTAGCCCTTGTCTATTGTTTGTAAAGTCCATTTGTCTCCTGTAATGTAATGCCAGTTGTCGGAGAATAAGGCTAATTTTCCGCCCAAGGGTGCTTCCAGTTGTTCCCTGGTAGGCGGAACTAGAGCCAAGTCATTGTGTCTGCCCTGTGGAAGTGGTTGCAGTTGATTCTGTGGCAGTACTTCTCTGGTTGGTAGGTTGCCACTGACATCCCCTGTAGGCACCCCTAGATTGAACTCTGCCTCTTGGGCGTCTATTTCTGCCTCTCTGCGCTCTGGAGTTGTCTGGAAAGGACCAATTCTTCGAAGGCCAATTTCTGCTAAACCTCGGAGGTTAGACCTGTAAGAAATCCTTGACTGTTTGGACAGATTTTGCTTTTTCTTCTACCTTCTTTAGAACCTCCTGTGCAGGGGAGCCAAACAAACTTTGTTTCTCCATGGGAACATCTAGGAGTTTTGACTTAAAATGGTCTGGTAAGGATTGTTCTTTTAACCAGGCATGCCTTCGAATCACTGTTCCAGTCATAGCTGATCTAAAGAAAGCCTCCAGTGCATCATAGCCACATTTTAAGAAATGATTACTGACCTGCTGAGAGTTACGTACCAAATCCAGAAGGGACTTGCGGTCTAAAGGTTCAGGAGAAGACAGTTTTTTTATTTAGCTGGTCTAACAAAAATTCCTGGTACTGAATCATGTGAAATTGACAGTTCAAGGCCCTGGCCGAAAGAGTAGCAGAAGTATAAACCTTTTTACCCCATCTCTCTAATGCTCTAGATTCCCTTTCAGAGGGAAGAGGGTTTTTGGCAGAGGCAGCTGCCACACCTTTAGGGCCCTGTGAAATGGTTTCAGGGTCTGCAACAGGAGCCTTATACAAATGGTAGTGTGTGTCCGGGACCCTGTAATATCTGTCTGGCTTGGCAGGGGCCGGAGGAAGAGAATCAGGAGCAGTACAGGCATCATTATATGCATCATCAACAACTGTTAGTACTGGCGGAATGGCTAAAGGCCTATGCTGTGGTAAGTGTAAAAAGGTCCTTAGCCTTTTCCTTGAATCTGAAAAATCCTGGCCCTGCCATTGGAAGTGTTCCCTCATAGCATGCAAGGTTTCCCCAAAGGAAAATTCTTCAGGAGGAGAAGCAGAAGGAATGGAGTCTTCTGCATCAGAATCCTCATAAGGAGAATATGGGCCTTCGTGAGGGTCTGAATTGTCTGAGTCATCCGAGGAATAATCTGTAGAGAAAGGTTCTGGGGGTTCAGTCCTAGGCCTCTTGTCTGGAGGGGGCTGAGAGGCCCTGTCTGGGTGAGGTTGGGATCCTCTGATCAAAGAAATGAGATCCTCAGCCAGGCTGAGTATTTGGGAACTAGAGGTAGGCCTATGTGAAGGAATTTTGGCAGGTAAGGCCTTAGAAGATTTAGCTGCTTTAGCCCTGGCAAAAGCCTTGATAGACATGGAAGCAGGGGGTCTAGCAGCCCCACGTGCAGGGGTAGATATGTCTAAAGGAATAGTGTCTGACAAATCCTGGGTGCCTGCTTCTGTAGCAGTAAATTCAGTAGCAGATTCAGCCATGCTCTGTGAGGCCTCGGCTATCGGAGGCATGCTTTCGGCCGAAGGAAGAACCGGGGGCTCGGTTTCAGCCGAAACCAAGAAATTCGCGGTAGGCCTAACCGTGGTTTCAGCCGAAACCGCGGGCCGTGAATGTCGGTCCTTTTCCTTGCGCTTTTTAGCTAACTGAGTAGTCAGAGTCTCCGACGGCATTTTGTATGCAAAAGCGGGACCAAAAAACTCCTCTGCGAACTCCAACCGACGTCTAAGTGTCCGTCGGTTGAAGGAAGCACAGGCTAGACAAGCTGATACGTCGTGGTCTGGGCCTAAGCAAGGAAGGCAGTAAGAGTGGAAATCCTTATGAGGTATTTGTTTCCCACAAGTTAAACAATTATTTACTTTGTCTGACATCGGCTGAGGCAAGAAAGAGTCCCCAACGGGGTACTTAGCTTTTTAGAAGTCTTCGGCAGTAGAAATCTCTGGATCTGACCGACCGGCATTTGCGAACAGCTTCTGCTTCGGGCACCGCGCGGCAAGAAAGACTGAGGAAAATGGCGTCGGCTGATGCCTTTATACCCAATAAACAGCAGCTTTGACGTCGGGTGGAGTGCGACATCAGCCGAGGCCAGACCCAGACTTTGGAATCCGGCTGACCGAAGGGCTGCCTGAGGCAGGACAACCCATATGTTAGGACTGCAGATGCATCCTTGAAGGACATCTAGGGATGTGCACACATACACCTGCCATACTGCATGCCATCAGTACATATTGTGAGGATGCCAGACAATGAATCCAAGATGGCTTACAAAATAAAGGGTTTAGAAACCCGCAGATTGATGAATGTGGAAATGTTTTTTTCAATTAGTATAATACATTATTTGTGTTATTAAGCTTCACTCTGAATCAGCTGTTTCTACTCTTAAAAGATGTAAATGCCAAAGTGCCACGGTATTAATATTCATTAAAGATAAATACTCCTCTACAATTGTTAAACAGCACAATTCCCTTGAATTACTTCAGGTGCAACTGACTGTAGGCAAGACCCCTCTTAAAGTCACTGCCACGTATAAGACCCCCTCCATGAATCAGGGCATCCACTCAGCCCTACTTGGATCTACTTGAGTCAATTAAGATACAACCAAACGGTCTGGTTTTGGGTGACTTCAGACAAAGCATTGGTGTATAACTCAGCATAAGTGTCTATTTCATCAGTGGGGGAAGTGTATGACACAATTTATGCTGTCATGATATAGAAAACCTGCTGGCTGACAGGTTCAGAGAAAACTTCACTCCCCTGTCCCACCACATGTATCCCCAAAGCATCCCTAACACATGTCTCCTGCCTAGCATCTCCAAGGAGCAGGTCTTAAACGCCCTCTTCAAGGCCAAAAACACAGCTCTAGGGGGACCATCCTTTGACTGGGTAAATTATGTGTGTTCTAACTCACTTACTCAAAGGTTCCTGGACTTCATTAACTCCAATGCCCCTGGACCAGCTGGTTGACACATCCAAGGGGCTAAAACATCCTGGATCTGGTGCTCACCAACATGGGGGAATCGCTGCACCACCCTCCGTGTGTGGCCAGCCATGGTGAGATCTGACCACAAATGTTTCACGACCCCCCCCCCCCAAGCAACAACTAGACTAAAATTCTTCTCCTAGGTCAATTACAACCTCTTAAGGAACAGCATAAATAGCTTCACAGCCCTTTACCACTGATGGAACAGACACCTATGCTAAGTTATACACCAATGCTTTACACAAGCACCTGCACAGTTGTATTGACTATGCTGTATCTGATAGCACCAAAGCAAGATCTTCAAGGAAAAACAAACCTGCCTGGCAGACAACTGCCATTAGTAGGCTATACAATAGGAGAAAGAAATTGCTGTTTAAGAGTAGGAAGAAATGGTCTCAAAACTGGAAACACTGCCTCAACTTAAACAAGCAAATAAGACTCCTAGCGAAGTCCTCCAAAGCAAACTATGAAAGCAAATTAGCTTCCCTTACTAAGGATAAACACAAGGCATTCTTTATTTACATCCGTAACCTCAAAGGTAAGGCCCAGACTTGCACTGAACTCATAACTGTACTACATATATAGAATCTGTGGATATAGCAAACCTGCTGGCTAACAGGTTCAGTGAAAACTTCACTCCCCTGTCCCCATAATATATACCCCAAAGCATCCCTAACACTTGCCCCCAACCTAGTATCTCCGAGGAGCAGGGCTTAAATGCCCTTTCCAAGGCCAAAAACATACCCTCTACGGGACTAGACAACACCCCGGGGTGTGTTCTACATGGGTTAAAACAGAATTAGCATCACCATTGGGCACACTACCAATTAGAGCCCAAGCACTGGCTTCATCCCAGCAGAATGGAAAACAGCTGCTGTCATCCCTTTACACAAAGGGGGTGCATCCACAGACCCCTGGAACTACAGTCCCACTAGCCTTACCAGCAAGGCCATGGAACAAATCATCATGGACCTTTATTAACAAAGATGCAGAAAATCTCCACACGTTTGACCCCCACCCAGTTTGGCTTTGTCAAAGGGAGATCATGCCAGTTAAACTTGGTGGACTTCTTCGAAACAATCACCAAAGTCCTAGACAAGGGCAAATCTGTGCATAAGGCCTGTGTAGACTTAGCCAAGGCCTTTGACACAATCCCCCACTCAGGCATCATTGACAAACTCACACATCTGGGTATCAACCCATATATTGTCAGGTGGGTTGCAAACTGGCTCACTGATAGAACTCACAGTCAAAATAGGGGGCTCCACCTCCTACAGCAGATGCATAACCAGTAGTGTTCCACAGGAATCATTTCTGGGATCCCTACTGTTTGGAATCTAATTCTCTGAAGTACAGGCTAAAACTAAATGACTGTGGCTGACAAAGGTTGCTGATGACTGCAGACTGGGAGCGATCACTGAAAAGTACAGTTGTGTACACTTACCATAAATGTAGATGTTAGATTGTATTCACTGCTGCAATCATCACATTTGGGTCATCTGCCTGCAGGTAGCCCTCAGCTGACCTGTATACCAAAGTCTTGGGATTTCTGCATCAGTTGCGGTTGCTTCTTCCATGACGTCAGGTTGTCAGGGGTATAAAACATGCAGCCGATGCCATTACATCAGTTTTTCTTGCCCCAGATGTCAGGTGCCCGCAAAATAGGAAGCAATTATATGGTGTGGAACACCCCCAACAAAAAGCAAATACACATGGTATAAGACATGCCAAACTAAAAAGGATAGGTAAAAGCAAAAACAAGTCAGGGGGCTGGAGGGAGGGTAACCAGGACTACAACAGTGAATGCACTTGAACATCTACATTTATGGCAAGTGTACACAACTGTACTATGTTCTTCGTGTTTCACTGTTGCAGTCATCAAATTTGATTCCCAAAGCTAAGGAAGGGTGGAGATAGTTAAGAAGCATTAGGGCTGGCAATCAGACCCTATAAGACTGCTGTGGCAAATCCGGCTCTGGATTCAGAAAAGATAGGCAAGGGGTAATGCCTGGTGAAAGTATGTAGAGAGCTCCAGGTTGCAGCTTCCAGGATGTCCCTGGTAGGGTCTCCCCGGAGAAATGCAGTAGAGGTAGAAATAGCCCTAGTGGAATGTTTTCCTATCCCCTGTGGGGTATGTTTTCCATGGTGTTTGTAGCAGAAATGGATGCAGTGTGCTATCCATTTAGAAATAATTTGTTTTTATATGGCCTTGCCTTCTGCCCCTGCAGCAAAACTGACTAGCAGCTGGTCAGATCTTTTGAGAGGCTTAGTCCTGTCCAGATAGAATCTAAGCTGCCTGTGTACGTCCAGGGAATGCAGTACCCTTTCCCCTTTATTCTAAGGATTAGGGAAAAAAGTTGGAAAATGAATGGACTGGTTTAAAGCCATACTAGACACCAACTTGGGCATAAAAGATCGGTTAGTCCTGAGGGAAACCCTGTCCACATGAAAATAATGAAGGGTTCCACTACCATAAGGGCCTGCAGTTAAGACACTCTTCTTGCTGAAGTGATGGCTAGAAGTAAAGCTGTTTTCCATGAGAGGAATTTTAACTCTGCTGTAGCAGCCAGTTCAAAGGTTGGCAGTGTGAGTTTTTCCAATATAAAGTTAAGGTCATATGGGGGGGGGGTCTTAAATTTTTTGCTCCTTTAAGGAACTGTTTTACCAGAGGATGAGAGAAAAGGGGTGGCACAGTATTATAATGAGCTGAGATGGCACAGGCATGAATCTTAATTGGAGAGAAGGATAGGCCCTTGTGGGGCATTTCTGTTAAGTAATCTAGTATATGAGGTAAGCTGGGCACGGTTGTGTGGTGATGAGTTTAGGAGATTAGCCAAGCTGCAAGGTTCAGGGTCTGTGGCTGAGGGTGTAGCATCCAGCCCATCTTCTGGGACAACAGGGAGGGAATCTGAGGCAGATGCCATGGTTGTAGCGCTGTCAGATTGCATAAAAGAGGGCACCAGTGCTGGCGTGGCCAGTCTGGTGCTATCAGGATTGTCCTTGGCTTGTTCTGTTTGGTCTTTAGTGTAACCTTCGAGAGGAGAGGCAGAGGGGGAAAGGCACAGATTGAGAGGCTTTCCCAGATAAAGGACAGGGCATCCACTTTCCAAGCTTAGCTGTGGGGAGTTCTGGTGCAGTATTTGTTCAATTGGTAGTTCTGAGGGGAAGCAAACAGGTCCACCTCTGGTGTCCCCCACCTGTTCTTCAAAAGCTTGAATAGTTTGGGTTCCAGTTTCCACTTGTGTGGGTCCATGAAATTTCTGCTTAAGTCATCTACCAGTGAATTTAGTTTGCCTGGCAGGAATTGAGCTTGTATGTGCACTTGGTTGCTCAAGGCTGTGTTCCACAGAGCCATGGCTAGTCTGCAGAGTGGGTAGGAATGGGTTCCCCCCCTGCTTGTTTATGTACCACATAACTGTGGTGTTGTCTGTCTTTACCAATAGTTGTCCTGGAAGAATAAGGCCTTTGAAGGCCGTCAGAGCATTCTGTACAGCTAACATTTCTTGACTGATATGCAGATGCATCTGATTTGGGTTCCATTTTCCCTGAATGCACTGCCCTGACATGCAAGCCCCCCCATGCATAGTCTGATGTGTCTGTTAGGGTTTGGGCGGCAGGGGGTAGAGTGAAACAGTGCCTTGTTGTGGTTGTAGGCCTCTGCCCACTAAAGGAACTCTGTCCTTAGGCAAGGAATGAGAGGAATCATAATTTCCAGGTCCTGAGAGTGTTGACACCACACACTTTTTAGGTATCACTGAAGTTTCCTCATATGCAGTCTTGCATATGGAATTAACAGAATGCAAGAGGCCATGAACCCCAGGGTTTGCAGTATTTTTCTTGCAGATAGCTGGGTTTTGGTGGCCAGTAGACTGAAGTAGTTTGTCAAATAAGTTTGCTTCTCTGGAGTGAGGAATGCCATCTGGGAAGTTGTGTTCAAGCTTTCTCCCAGGAATACAATCTGTTGGCAGGGTACTAGCTGTGATTTCTTTTCATTGATGGTGTACTCCAGTGAAGTTAGAAGTCTCTTTACAAATGCCAGGTGCTATAATAGCAAGTCCGGACTTTCCGCCTGAATCAGGCAATCGTCCACGTATAGGTAAATCTGAATACTCCTCTGCCTGCAAAATGCAATGGCTGGAGCTAGGCACTTTGTGAATACCCTGGGCGCAGTAGATAAGCCAAAGGGAAGTGCATAGAACCTGCTCTGAAGTGTAGGTATTTCCTGCAAGATTCCCTTATGGGGATGTGCAGATAAGCTTCTTTTAAGTCTAGGGTTGCAACCCAGGAATCCTTGGCTAGCATAGGAAGAAGCTGTTGGAGAGTTTGCATTTTGAATTTTGGAACCACCAGAAAGGTGTTGAGAATAGACAGATCCAGGATAGGATGCCAGGAGTTTTCTTTTCTGGAAACCAGAAACAGTCTGGAATAAAAGCCTTGTCCTCTTTTTTTTGCTGGGACATGTTGAATAGCCTTGATGCTGAGGAGAGAAAGTGCTTGCTTTTGGGCCTCCACCCACTGGTTTGGAGGGAGGACTGGCCATCCACTTAGGGTTAGAGGTGAGTGGAAGTGGAATCTGTATCCTAGGGAAACAATATTAAACCCATTTGTCTTGGGTAATGTTCTCCCATTTATTTGCATGCAGGGCAAGTTTTCCTCCTAAAGGTGCAAGTACTTGGGCAAGGCTTGGAAGAGTTGAGGATAAGTCATTGTGCAATTTTGCCATAGGATGGTAGCTTACTACTCTCCGTTTTGGATGTGGGAGCACCCTACTGCTTAGATCTGTGCATAACCTAAGACTGAAGTATTGGTGGTCTGCTGCCCTTGGGTTTGGACTGATAAGGCCTGGAAGGGACTGGAAAGGACCAGTTCTTTGAAGGCCAATGCCTACTGAACCTAGGTGGCTGTGCTTGTAAGAAATTTTTAACAGTCTGCATAGATTTAGCTTTCTCCTCCATCCTTTTCAGGACTTCTGCTTTATTGCCAAATAGGCACTCTTGGTTTAAAGGTGCACCCAGCAATTTTGCTTTGACATCACCTGGCAAATTTTGTTCCTTAAGCCAAGCATGCCTTCTAAGAACAGACCCAGTGACAGCAACCCTGCAAGATGCTTCTAAGGTATCAAACCCATATTGCAAAGTATGTTTACCAACTTGGTTAGCAGAATGCACTAAATATTGTAAATCTTTGTATTCTGCACAGTCAGGAATCAACATAATTTTCTGTTTAATTAGTTCCACGATATGCTGCTGATACTTAAACATATGAAGCTGGCAATTTAAAGTGGCCAGAGTAGCAGATGTGTAAACCTTCTTACCCCATCTGTCTAAAGCCCTAGAATCCCTGACCGAAGGGGTAGGATTTTTGGCAGTAGTAGCCTTAATGCCTTTAGGTCCTTGGGAAATAGTTTCTGGATCTGCAGTAGGATTCTTGAAAAGGAATTTGTGGGAGTCAGGTACTCTATAGTACCTGTCTGGTTTCCTGGGAGCTGGAGGCAAAGTATCTGGGGTAAGGTTGGATTCCAAGAAATCATCATCTACAATCTCCAGAACAGGAGGGATAACTAGAGGTCTGTGCTGAGGCAGGTTTAAAAATTCCCTGAGTCTCTTTTTGGACTGAGAGTAGTCTTGGCTTTCCCAGCGTAAATGCTCTCTAAGGGTATGCAGGGTTTCACCAAAAGAAAAATCTTCTGGACGGGAAGCAGAGGTACTGGAATCCTCTGCATCAAAATCCTCATAGGTAAATAAGGGTATGTCCTGGTAGTCAGAAGGAACAGAGATATCAGATTCTTGATCAGAAGAATCAGAAAAAGTCAGTTCTAGGTCTCTGAGGGGGAAGGCTGGCTTCCCCTAATTAAGGTAATAAGGTCTTCAGCCATTCTAATCATTTGTTTTTGTGGCATTTGGACCTGAGAATGCGCTTTGGTCATCAGTTTCCTAGGCGTAGTGCACACTTTAGGCTTGAGAAATTCGGTATTTTTGGCTTGAAATAAAGTCGTCGGTTTAACATGAAAATCGGAAGGCCTGAATACATCCTCAAAAGCTGGTGCCTGCACAGTGGCTCCGGACCCATCCAAGGTAGAGACATCCGCAGGTTCCATAGACGAAGAAACATCTCGCGGCATACCAGACTCCGAATGGGTCTCAGTAGAGGCCTGTGAATCTGTAGAAGTGGGTATCAGGGGCAGCAAAAGTGCCTCACTGAGTACTGGAAGATGGGCGATTAGCTTAACAGTAGCGTTGTCGGCAGTTTTGGACCTACGCGGTCTGTCTCTGTCTTTATCCTTATGTTTTTTCGGAATATCGGTAGTCAGATGGCTTATCGAAGCCATTTCAGAGTAAGGATATCAAAAGCGAAAGAATTTAGCTACAAAAATTGCCTGATGACGAATAGATCAGGTGTTGAACAAAGCACAAAACCGACGGCGAGGGACGTCGTGGTATGGGCCTAGACAGGTGACGCAGTAAGAATGAAAATCTCTAGGAGGTATTTGCTTTCCACAGGTAAGACAATTATTAATTTTTTTCTTTTAGAAGACTTCAGGTCTGAAACTCGAAAACGAAAATTTCAGGAGTCGGCTGACCGGCACTTGCGAACTGCTTCTGCTTCGGGCACCTCACGGCAAGAAAGACTAATGTAATGGCGTCGGCTGCATGCTTTATACCCCTGACGACCTGACGTCATGGAAGAAGTGACAGCATCCGACGCAGTAATCCCAAGACTCTGGTATTCAGGCCGGCTGAGGGCTACCTGCAGGCAGATAACCCAAATGTTATGACTGCAACAGTGAAACACTAAGAACATCCCCTAGTGATGTCAACATCCTGCAAGAATGTCTTAGACTATTGAATGGTGCTAAAGTCATATTCTTAAACTTAATGCAAAAAAAATGCATCATCATCCCCTTCAGCAAGGATGATGTTCCTGCCATCTACATCAGCAGCAATACCCTAAGTACGCAGTCAGTGGTGAGAGATCTGGGCGCACAAGTTGACAGCAACCTTCACTTCCATCACCATGTCTCCCACAGTGTTAAGAAGGGCAATGTACCTTGCTCATCTCATAGGTAAGGGCCACTGACTCCAGAAAAAGAGGTTATAACCCCCTCCCCCCCGTACTCTTCCCTCATCAGGCCAATAACAGAGTACAATGCTCCCTTTGGTATGTTCCTTTCCAAATACTTTCAGCAAATGGAGAGACCACAAAGGTTCCTTACAAAAAAACAAATTAGGGTCTTCAAGATTTACCTTATGCAGACAGATTGAAATCATTGTTATTTTACTCTTTGTCACACAGACTGCTCAGAAGCAACCTGTGCCTTGCATATAGAACAATCTCTAACCCAGCTTTCATGGAAATGCTGCGCATTTGTAAGTTAAATGACACACGGGTCACTTGCTCAAAGGACCTCGACAAACGAGTCACTTGCTCAAAGGACATTAACCTAGTATGTGATATCAAAATAACTTGCTGGACAGACAGATTTGTCTCACAGAGCTTACGCCACTTTTGGAGCAAGCTTCCTATTCATGTTAAACAAAGCTCTCGTTGGCCCTATTTATGCGTAATTTGGATAATTGGATCGGTAACCAGAAATTCACCACAGGGATTCCATCTGCGTTCCTCTTGGACAGGGGCAATAGGTGTTGATTTTTAGTGTCTGCTTGAACCAGACACTGTTGGGAACACGGGTTGAACTTGGCTAGGCTTGTAAGGGCCCTGGGGCCATTAGCCTAGTAACCTCCTATGATGTACTCTAAAGTACTGCTGCTGCATCACAATAGACCATTTTTCCATGCTAATCAGCAACTCTGAAGACTGGTACTGACGTTTCCTCCACTTTGACAAGCGCAAAATTAGAATGCACATCAAGAAGAGATGAAAATTCCTCTAAGAAAAAGGTGATGAAACACAACAGATCTTGGATAAAAACAGTTACTGTGTTTACTGCACTGATGTTAACCTTGGTAAATGGGGTTACCTTGCCTAGACCTACCTTAAGCTTCACAAACACTTACACAGTTGAAATGAGGCTTTCTACCGATAAGCCTTCGACACAGACCTGTATGAAGTCCACCAAAGAATTATGCAGATAAAGATATTGAAGGACAGCAATGGAGTGCTTTATTTTCTTGTCTGATGAAGCAATTAGTTTTGTGAAAGCACTCACCACTGCTCTTTTTTTTGTGTAATAAAGACGCTATTGTGTGGTACCTCGGTGTATTTTTGGTTATATATTGCTGAGATGGTCTGCCAGAGCATTTCGGACTCCTGGAAGGTATTGTGCTATCAGGTGCAAGCCCATAGACTGAGCTGTTTCCCAGATTTGCAATGGTAGACGGCACAGATGTTAAGAATGTGTCCCTCTCTATGTACCACATAACTGCGGTATTGTTCATCTTGATTAATAGGACCCCTGAGGTCCATTTTTCCTTGAAGGCTAATAGGCCCTTTAACTCATTAACACAGAGTACCATCACATAGCGCCTCTGTGCTTAAACCGGAGTGCTCTGTGAGACGCTACAAACTGTATGCTATTACACAAGAGTGCCTTTCACAGGCGCAAGTTACTTAACACACTTATTTCAGCTTCACTGTTAGAAAATAAGTTGAAAAGGTACCTGAACTTTGTCAGTTATCTTCTCAACTTATTTTTCATTGTGGAGTTGCCAGGTGCTTATATTTGAATTTTTTGAGAAAATTCGGCTTGCCCTGCATGATCACAGCAAGCCGATCCTGAATGCATTTTCTGCATACTTTTTAGAAACAGCATTGTCTCTAGTAAGCGAAGCAGACTTACAGGGTCAAACACAAATACATACACAACGAACAACTCTCATTTAATTTCCTAACAGCATAAACTATCTAAATAAGATAAATGTTCTTTTGGTTGTTCATAGAAATACCCTTACCAATACAAAAAGAAAGAAAGACTGGCGCTTTTAATTGGTTGTTGTCTCCCTGAGCATAAGAAAGAAAGACTGGTGCTTTTAATTGGCTGTTGTCTCCCTGAGCACCTCTGGGAAGTAGTGATTGAATTAGGTAATCAAGTGCTGCAGCCAGTGTTTGATAGTGAAGCCTGAGTAAGGGTTTGAAAAAATTTGTAGGGGCCAGCTTTGTGCGATAGTAGTAGCAGCTGTAGACAATGATCAGGTTGGAGGGTAAGCTTTGAACTTCTTGGTGGATAGATAGTGCTGATTTAGAAACAGACTGGACTTACTTACTGTAGTGTTTAACAGCTGTCACCTAGCTCACAGACAGATAATTCTGTATTAGCTTTGAAATGGGCGAGAAACTGGAGTCACTTTATTTTAAGAAGCAACTTGCTATTGATAGCTTGGGTTTGCTTATTTTTTCTTGCCTGATGTTGATGTCCTTTCAGCTGGAAGAGTTGCATGTTTTTGTGAGCATAATAGTTAGAGATTGTTTATAAGCGAGAATCTAAGTTTCCATGTTTCTGTTGCCTATTCTGAACCAGTGGCATGGGGGGACTCCAGTTTTTCCGTTTCAAACAATTTTATAAGAAAAACGTCCCTTCCTTATGGTTTATGGAACAGATGTTCCACAGTGGTGCAGCGGTAGTGCTGTTGCCTCACAGCAAGAGGTTCTTTGGTTCAATTCTCTGCTGGGGTGCCTTCTGTATGGAGTCTGTATGTCCTCCCTGCATTTGTGTGGGTTTCCTCTGGGTGCTCCAGTTTCCTCCCACACTACAAAGACATGTGTCTGGAGCCTTCCTCCCCAGGCCTCCACTGAAAATTGGCTTTGTCCTAAGTCAGACTTTCCCGGTTAACAAATGTTAAATAAAAATAAAAAAATAAAGTGTTATGCTTTGCTTGTAGTGTTATTCAACGTTCATTGTGCTGCTTTGTAAGTAAGTGTGTGTTAACCCTTCCTTTCATGTAACTGGTGTGTGTGTATATAAAGAGATGCCTATACTAGAGTAGCGAGGGCCCATAATTGAGGATATCTTTAGCTGGGAGTGGGCTTTTAACATTTAATTTTTCCAGAAATGCATTTCCTGCACCCTCCTTTTGTTTTAATGCTAAGTCTGTTTTCATTGTTTGCCCTGTAATGAGGACCACAGCTCTTGAATGTCCTATGTAGGGCATGTTTCTAATTTTGACCATCAAAATCCTCTGTACTGCACAGAGGGAGCAGTTTTCCACCCTAAGAGATGACATTTAAAAGCATTATAATATGGGACAGTATAGAATTGTATACATTTCAAATGAATGCTGCATCTGATTTCACTGTGTTTTGGCCTTCCGGTCTCAGGTTTCAGTATATTTCACTAATTTTTCCAGTTGTCATAGATTGTGTCCATAATTTATGAAATGGTTGTAATATATGGTGACAAGTGATGCATTTTATTCAGCGATGTACATTTGTGGTACATATAGTTTATGGTTTGTCCATATTACATACTCAAGTAGTACCGTATCACTGCATGAACTGCAGCAGTCTGTTTTGGCACCATCTTTTATTTTCATATGTTTTAATACAAAGCAGTCTAGGAAGGAAGCATAAAATGAATACCTTGCGAGTTGGCATTGCTCATTTTCTATGCTTGTAATATTGCAATTTCTTTTTTTTTTTCTAAATGTTTTTATTGTAATATTGCATTTTCTCACTTCTCTTTATCAACACTTACAGTACAACGCAATGCCAGTGCTCAGTGCATCTCTAACGTAAGATTTACGTTATAGGTCCTGTCAGTCACTGAACTAACTAATCCTTTTCTGGTATCGGCTGGGGAGGAGTTTATTTGATTCTATTTACATTTTGTTGACTGGCTCGTTAAGGATGTAAGGAGGTGCCACTATGTCATGATATGTTGTATGTTAATATGTTATAATACACAGACTTCCAAATGGCTTGATCTGTCATTGAAGTCGGCCTAAAAAATTATTTATGTAGACATGGAGGTGTTAACCATTTCCTTCTATGAATGGTTACTGGAGAAGCTGTGCTACAGTACACTGACCTGAACTGATAACTTGGGCTGCAACCCAGTTACAGTTCTAATTTTTGCAGTTAAAAAAAAAAAAAAAAAGTTAACTGCACTGGAGAACCTCACTACTTACACCTGTTTTTGAAATGTCAGAAACTGCTTTAGTGGGGAGTTATGGTCCTTTTATAACCATCCTCATTCTTCTGTATTGATCTCTCCCCTCTGACCAGTTTGCTAGTGCAGTCAGGTACCAGTGTGAGCAACATGGGTATTTTGCAGTGAAAAGGTGGTTGAGGAAGTTGCTTATTCTGATCTATGCAGGGGACCCATGCTAACTGTAGGATGGGTCTATGTGCCTTTATGAATGAAGGAACTGACAGGACGCAGCTTGGAAGTGGATGACATGATGGTAGAGAAGAAACTGAGTATCCTATTTATGAAGGAGACAGGGTGGAATGACAATGCAGCAAAACCACTTCGCTTGGGGTCCAGAGTCTGCCTCTAAGGGAGAGGACAAACTAGAAACAGGACTTGTGGTGGGGGGAGCAGTCTTGTGAAGACATTGAGGAATGTTAGCAGAACTGATGATTAGACTCATGGCAGCCAGAACTTTGACCGCTGTGTGTCGACAGTGGTGAGGTAATCCTTTTGTGTGGCACAACTTAAAAACACAGGTATGGCATCCATACTACTTGTACATTCTGGGATGAATCAACCATATCCTTTTTCACAATATTTCTGGCTTTATCATTTGTGACATTTTTGAGTAACAGGAAGGCATGGATCACCCAGACTTCTGACTGTGTGTGTCTGATGCATGTGGACACTTTGGGTGAAAGAAATGGCTTAGTGAGACATATGGTATTACTGATTTTACATTAATTGCAGCATTGATCAAATAGATATTTTGAACAGCATTTCTTCCTTTGTCACTTACGTGTTTGATTCTAATCAGAGGGATGGTATAGTGAGTGTGAGATAAATGTTACTACTGTTGCACTAACTCTTAGATCGATCAACCAGATACTTGTGTGCTTTATTTTAACCAGTGGGATGGGTCAGAGAGATAAATGTTATTATTTTTACATTAATTCTGGTATGCAGCAACCACATATTTTGGACTATTTCTGACTTATCTAGAATTTTGGAGAGAGGAATGGCTCAGTAATATAAATGTTATACTACTTCTATACTAACAGATGGAAATGATTCAGTCTTGGTTTACCTTTGAAAGGTTGAAAATCAACCTTCCCAACAGCCCTGTGTTCATAGGTAGGTAACTAGGCTATCGGCCCAAGGACCTATGTAAGCCTAGCCAACAAGTTTCCCTGGCTTACGCCACCCAAGAAAGTTAGTTTCCTGTGCCACTGTCGAGCAGACACATAGAAGTGATCCCTGGGGTGTAGGTGTATTTCCTATTTCCCATCCACTCATCAAGATTTTTCTTGAGGAGTGCTAATGAAAAACTTTGCTTGACATAGAAGGGTAGCCTGTTCCAGAGTATGGGAAGTCTCTGGGACAGGAATCTATCCCTCCAGCATGTCCTGTTTATTGTGGTGACAAGGTTTAGGTCCCTAGAGCGTGTAGCTCAGAGGGATTGGGATTTCTTTAGGTGTAGCATGTCCAACAGCTCTGGGTTTGACATAGCTTTATATGTTAGGCACAGATCACATCGGAGTAGGCGATATGCTACAGAGTAAAGCTGGAGTTTTTTTGAGGCGGTCAGTGTAGGGCATTTGTTTGAAGCCAGTAATCCTCTCTGTGAAGTACTTCTGTGGCCTTTCCAGCTGCTGCAGAAGTCTTGTGAGGTACATTCCAAAAGGGGCGTTGTACTCTATAATGGG
This sequence comes from Protopterus annectens, assembly GCF_019279795.1. Classification (NCBI taxonomy): domain Eukaryota; kingdom Metazoa; phylum Chordata; order Ceratodontiformes; family Protopteridae; genus Protopterus; species Protopterus annectens. The sequence continues at coordinate 716,975,240 of NC_056747.1, read as the reverse complement.
TCTAATGAGTGTCGAGTAGAGGGGAACAATGACCTCTTTTTTCCTGGATGAGAACCCTTTTATGATGATGTGCCACGTAGAAGGACTTCCTGACTACTGTGGCAATGTGACTATCAAAGGAGAGACTACCGTCCACCTGGGTCCCAAGGTCTCATCACACATGCGGTGTTATGTAGATTGCTGCCTACATGGTAGTTCATGGGTACAGAGTTTTTACCAAAGGGGATGACACTGCACTTTTTGGCACTGAGCATGAGGCCATGGCTTTGACACCAGGCATCTGTCTTAACGAGGCCCTTCTGTAGGATGTCCACATCATTTGGGGACTTGACTATGGCTCCTAGTTTGCAGTCATCTGCGAACTTCGTTAGCCAGAGACCTTCTGTGTTAGCCTGTACTTCAGAGAAGTAGATACCAAACAGGAGATGTCCCAGGACGGAACCCTGTGGTACTCCACTTGTCACTGCTTTGAGGTCAGACTTGGAGTCTGCAACTTTTACAGTGTGGGTTCTGTCAGTGAGCCAGTTCACAACCCATCTTATGACGTAGGGATTTATACCTAGTTTAGTGAGTTTAGCTATAATTCCAGAATGGGGGATGGTGTTGAAAGCCTTGGCGAGGTCAAGATAGGCTGTGTGAACCACCTTACCCTCCATCTACGGCTTTGGTGACTGCCTCAAAGAAGTCAATCAGGTTCAGGAGGCATGATCTGCCTTCCACAAACCCGAACTGGGTGGGATCCAGAGTTTGGAGGTTACCAATGTCTTTGTTTATGAGTTCCATGATGATACATTCCATGGCCTTGCAGACCAGGCTCGTCAGGCTAATAGGTCGATAGTTCCCGGGATCAGTGGTGGCTCCCCCTTTGTGGAGTGGGATAACTGTTGCTGTGCGCCATTCAGTGGGCACAAAGCCTGATGTGAGGCTATTATTGAACATGGTGCTTAAGTGGGGAGCCAGTTTGTTCTGAAGTTAGTGTAAAACGCAGCCTGGGATGTTTTCTGGTCCCCATGGATGTTGTGTTTCTGGCTTTAGAGAGTGCAGCTTTTACCTGCGTAGTTGTGATTACAGGGACTCTACATTCTTCCTGTATAGATATGGGCCCTTTAGAGGGTGGGGTGGGGGGGTAAACTTAGCACTGAACCTATCTGCCAGGATGTTGGCAATATCAGTTGGTTCTGTAATGTTTGTGCCTTTGTGCTGTAACTCAGAGCAGACCTGGGTGTTGCCATCTAGATTCTTGACATAGCTATAGAATGCTTTGTGGTTGTCCTTAGAATTAGTGGCGATTTTGTTTTCATAGTTAGTTTTGGAGGATCTTGTAATGGATCTCAGCTTCTTACTGAGGCTGACCAGGGAGCTCCTCCACTCATAGGATTTTACTCTCTTTTGCAGCAGTTTCTTCCTTCTGTTGTACAGTTTGTTTATGGCAGGGGACCACCAGATTGGCTTCCTTTTTTTGGAGGATAGTGTCTTGGTTCTGTTTGGGATAGAATGATCCATGCACTTGTGTAAGTGCTTATAGAGTACATTTGTGTAGGATTCGGCAGTTGTAACTGTATTGTCCATCTGCATGGGTGTCATGAATTTCACCACTTCTGTCTTAAGAAGCATGAAGCTGGCTTTGGAGAAATTTTTTACCGTGGTTTCCTTAATAGGGGTTTGGGGTGGAATGTGGATATCAAGGGTGATTAGTTTATGATCGGACCAATGAGGAGTTGACTTCAGGTGTGGAAAGTACAGTTTTGTACCTACCATAAATGTAGATGTTCGAGGATCCACATTGCTGCAGTCCTACTACTTGTGGGTCCGCTGTCAGTCGGCGAATATATACCATATGGCGGCGGCGTCGTCGCGCAGGGGCGCGAGACTGGCGTCAGTGCGTCATCGCATGACTAATCACGCGTCTAATCTCAATTTCTTGCCCCAGATGTCAGACCCAGAAAAGAAGACCCTAAAAATACCTGCATACCTGCACCAATGTACAATATAATATATACATAATTATCAATGTATCACCTACTAGACTCCCCTGACAGAGGGGGGTAGGGGAGAAATGGAAGATGGACATCTACATTGGACTGCAGAACATCTACACATATACATTTACTACAAATGGTAGGTACAAAACTGTACTATGTTCTTCATTCCACATTGCTGCAGTTAGAGGTAAACAAATCCTTAAAGGAGGATGCTGAATAGGCTGGAAAATGGAGCTGACAACATGCCTTGCAAAAAAGTAGCCTAAAAAAAAGATGGTTGAGGAGAAATGGGAAGGTAGAGTGAGAGAGAGAACTGAACTCCAAGTAGCTGCCTAGAAAAATCCAACTCCAAGCAGGTGCCTATAAAAATTCTGTTGAGTGGCAGTAGCCCTAGTAGAATGAGGCTAGTAAGCTGGAACACCTAATCATGCCTGGAATAAATAATGCAATATGCAAACCCTCTCCACCTAAGAAAAATCATAGTTTACAGTTTGTTGCCCACACTGCTCAAAAGCAAAGAAACAAAAAACTGCTGAGACTGACAAAAAAGCTTATCTTTAAATAATAATAAAAAAAAATTGCTTGTGTACATAATCTAAAGTGTACATCTAAAATTTTTTTTTTTCTTTTCTGCATAAAAAGCGGGCAAATGAATAGTTTGGTTTAAAGAACAGTTTGGTTTTAAGCCACACAAGGAAGAGGAAAGGTGATATGTGATCCTTACCTTACGAAAAATCAAATCTGCTACTGGGAAAATCAAGCCAGCTCTACTCTTTGCAGAAGGTAAACTCAGACAGAAAAAGCAGTCAGTAAGACAGTCTTGCAGAGTAAGTTTTAACAATTTCAATAGTTCCCAAGTAGGTACAGTTTTTCCAACACAAATTGAATCCCAAGCAGGAGTAGGAGCTCACCAGCAGGGAGTATATTCTTTGCCCCCTAATCAACTTTCTTTGAAAATGCAAGAAAACAATGGTGGGTCGGAATCAAAAGAGCTGAAATTGCACAATCATAGTGAGCTGAAATTGAGAAGGACAAACCTTTGTCCAATAACTCAATAAATATTGAATGAACCACTCCAGAATTATTGAAGAGCCACACTCAAATTGGGCTCTGAAATCTCAAGTCTCTTTGTACTTTCTTTCTACATCTTTTCCATTTGTCTCGTACACTTTTTCCTTGATCTTCTTCTTCAAATAATGTGGAGACTTTCCTGTTGAGGTGTTCAACACAGAATATGCCAGGCTGTTAGATGAAGAGTGAAGCTTGACATGAGTCTGTGTTGACATTGAGCAGAGATAACAGATGTGAATCAAAGGATGTGGAAGCTGAGGAAGCTGTATGTGCCTCATATGTGACTCCTACAGAGTTGGGACTTCTCTGGAGCTATTAAAATCATCTCTATTAGAATCGTCCTTAGTCATAGAGCACCTTTGGAAGAAAGAGGCAAGGAAGAAGAGCATCCACATGAAAGGCATATGTTGAAAGAAAGAAGAATGCAAGATTTTTCAAGCTGGTGCAAAGGTGTGCATTTCATTGGCGTGGATGGGCTTCCGCTGGTGGTTTAGAAGAAGCTCTCAGATCCCAGTGGAGTTCCCCAAGACATCACTGCAATTGTTTACATACATGATATAGGGTTTTCGTGAATTACATGATTTGAACACATTCCCTAACACTAGCTGTGCCTTGATCTGTAAATGCGCTGCTGAAGAGTTAGTGAGCTGCTGAAAATAGTAATGAAAATCATGCTTGCAAAGCATAGAGATAAGTTGTGTTGTCCCCTAGAATGTTTGCCCTGCAGTTGACAGTTGTGTTAGGGTACATTCCTGCCAAGGATGCTAACCATGTGCCTCATGTTGTGCATTAGATGAAACTGTGCTATTTCTGTAGCCCCTGTATGTTGATATGAATTTTGATATGTACCCACTTTCCTCCACTTCATATTGAGATTCCATTTAGATGAGCTCTGGAAGCAGAATGAAGGGCATCTGTGGTTAAATTCAGTGAGCCGCCACAAAAGTAGTTGAAGAGAGTCCTTGTCACAGAGACATTTATCCAAATTGGTTAAAAGCTGTCCGAGGGCAAGGTATTATTTGCTATCCAGTCATTTGCATTGGCGTTGAGGGCAAGAGCAGTTTTGTTGATGCCATTGCAATAATCTCAGGAGCACCCTGGCATACAGTTTGGCATGAGGAGATTGTCTTGCTAGTGTTGGAATGTGCTCAGTGGACTGTCCATAGGTCATGATGGTTGACTGCTGCAGTTTTTGGAGATGGAAGTAAAGCATTAGGCTCTTTGTGGGTTAAAGGCCATATGGACTTGATTTCGTCTCTGTCCAAAAAGCACAGCGGACTTTAGGGTACTAGACTGGACTTGCTTCATTCTAGAATACTTTTGTTGAAGTAAGCTAGATACATAGTAAGGATGCTGTTCAGGTCTTTCTTTTTCTTGAGCCAGAATCAGGCATGGTGCCAGTACCTTTAATTTAGCCTTCCTTTTTTAGCCTGAGCCTAGAACAATGGCCAGAACTCTTGTGAAGGTACATAGAATTCTCTGATAAGCCTGAAGGATAAATAAAGAAGCAGTGACCTTTCAGAAATTTTGAACTCAGTCTTAGCCCATCTTGAGCTTTCAGGCACATGAAAAAGTGCCTGAATATCCAGTGAGAGCGCTCCAGTTATCATCTTGAAGTCTTAAAAAGCGTAAATAAAGATTTCATGTTCATCAAATCCATGAACTTCCAAATGTCCAGATGGTGTAAAGAATAATCCTAACCAGAATTGATCCCTCAGTTGAACATAGGAACGGCGGAGAAACAGAAGGCCCCTTTCTGATCCAGGACTGGCTTCTGAGGCCTACCTGAGGCTGTGAGAAATTTTACATGTCAAGGCAGAAATCTTTGTGTTGGAGGGCGTCAGCAATTACACCTGGAAACTGCAATGTGGAAATCCCAACATCCACTTTGGAATAGTCTTCCCAACAAGTCCCTTTCTTGGCGATTATCTCCTGGAATTTGAGCTGAAAGACTAAGGTCTTTTCTTTGGAGCTGCCAGGCTTTGTCCTTGAAGCAGCTGAAAACTGAGCTCTATGACCCCACGCCTGGAGAACCTTGAGCTCACCAGGATCCTAGTCTAGACCTGTAGAAAGACCTTTAAAGATGCTTGAGCAGTGTCTACTACGTCTGAGCCAAAAAGAGAAACAGGCAGGCTGCCTCCCTAATCTAGCATCCCCCTATTTTACTTATCATTTCCACTGGCTGCACCTGCAAAATCTTTAACAGTTTGCATAGACTTAGCTTTGTCCAAAATTTCTCTAAAACCTTAACCACACATAGACAAACAACACAATCTCCTCAACCAAACATGAAACAGAAAAAGCTAACATTAACAGCTAAACCTTCTAGTCCTTCAAAACCTGCAAACTAATAAAAACAGAGTAACATTAGCTGTCCCAGATTTTCTGAAACATGCTCATCAAAACCTTCATGCAACACACACATTAAGCATCAGAGCTGCGTTCAAATCCAGCAGATACCATTGCATCAGAAACTCACACAAAGTCAAACCTTCCATCATGGATGTCAAGAAGATAACACACATATCACCTCATGTGAGCAAGTGCTCAAGATAATATCATTTGGAAAGTGGAGTTTTTAACAACAGAGGCCTTAACCTTCAACCCCCTGAGAAACAGTTTTCGGGTTCTGTTACAGTCAACACCAAAGATCCTTAACCCCTTCAGGAACCCCCTTAGTATCCCCCAATCTGCCAGGGGCAGGGTAAAAAAGAATTGGCTAAAGGGAAAGATCTGGTAAAACTTTTTTAGCAACAGGAAAGGAGGAGGTCAGAATCAGAGCACTCTTGGGCAAACTTAAAAAAGGAGGTAACCCTTTAAAACCAAGGGTAGGAGGGCAAAGAATCAGGAAGCAAGCTCCTCTGAGAACTTTAGCCTCTGGAAAAAAGTTTCCCTACCTTTACAGAAGCTGGGTGGTCTCATGGATCAGAATCCCTCAGGATGAAAGAGGCACTCCTATCTCTTGAGCTGAAGTCAGAGAAATCTGCACACTCTAATCAACTCTCTCAAAAGTCAAGTCCTCTGAGAAGCTTGTCCAGGAAATCATAGAATTTTCAATCAGAAACCATCAAGTCTTCCTCATCTCTCTTAGAGGGTCCAAAAGAAGACCTCTAAACATGGTAAAACTCCCCTTCTGCCATCCTAAGCATATCAGCTCCTCTCAAAGAAAGCTGCAGAATGGGAGGCTCTTCTCAGCTTGCTTGGAAGAGCTTTCAAAACAGTGGAACTCTAGCCCCCTCTAACTGCCATACTTTGGAGGGGGGAACACCTGACTAAGCCCCTCCTACCCTTCTACCTCTGAAACTGCTGGCAAAACTAGCTAAGGGCCTCTGAGAAGAAAGAAGAGTCTCTGAAAAAACCCTGCGGAAGCTCAACTGAGCCTATGAAGCCCCCAGGTTTTGGTTCGTCAACCTAGGCTCTCCTGAAACTGACCTTTATAACCTCCAGCGCTCACCAATAGGTCGGACTGCAGCACGTCTCTTCCTTAATTACATCACCAGTCACTCATGTTGGTAATGACTAGGTCTAGGATATTGTTGCCCCTGGTGGAAATGTGGATAAGTTGATCCAGGGCATTGGAGTTTATGAATTCAAGAAAGCGTTGAGCTAAGGAGTTGGTACACGAGTAGCTTTCCCAGTTAATGGTGGGGTAGTTGAAGTCACCCATTATTAGGGTGTTTGGTTGAACCCTAATATTTTCCCGTACATGAAGAAAAGAGGAGTGGGAATCCTGAGGCATGGTGGGGGATCTGTAGCAAGCTGTAATTTGGACTGCAGTTTTGCCCAGAGTTAGTTGCACTTGGACAACCTCAGATGCATTATGTTGAGCAACTAGCCTGGAGATGTGGATATCCTTAATGAATATGGACACACCTCCGCCTTTGGTGTTTCGGTCCAGGTTACATGGCCGAAACGTCTGGTATGAGTTATAGCCTGGTAGTGCAGGGGTGCTCTCTGGAGCCTTGAACCAGGTCTTAGTCACTGCACAAATATTGATGTTCTCCACTTTAAGGTGTGCCTCGAGTGAGTGCATTTTGAGATTTACACTTCTAGCACTGAGTAGCATTACCCTCAGTTTTTGCTTGCCTACTCCTGTTACGGTGGTGAATTTATTTGAACCTTGCCTAAAAAAGGCACTATGGGGGCAGCAAGAGCCTTAGCCAATATCCGGAATCCCAGGGGCGACAGGTGTAGGCATCTGTGGGAAAGCATCGTGGTCTGTCGACCATGTCATCCCAAGCAGACACATACTGGGATCCCCTAAGAATGACACCAGAAGCTTAGCCAATTTTTGAAGTCAATCATTTTGTCCTTGTACTGCGGAATAATTTGGGGCGATGGCAGAATGCTACTCAGGGCTAGGGTTATACCTGCCTGGGCTACAAGATCGGAGAGCTCTTCCATGTCTCTTTTCATGTAGTCCAGGGAGGTACGTCTCAGGTCATTCACACCAACATGGACAATGACAGAGTCAAATAAAGAGTCATATTTGTACTTGTTGTGGAGTGACCTGAGTGCGTGGGTTATGTGGCGGATCCTGGCACCCGACAGGCACCTGACAGTAACCTTCGCCTTGTTTAGCCTGGTGAGTGGGACATCAGTGTGCCTGAATATAGAGTCACCTATGACTAGTGTGTCTGTGCGAACCGGAATGACGAAAATCGTCATTCCGATTTGCACCGAAGTTCAAAAATCAGCAAATCAAAAACCAGATTCGTTGATTTTTGAACTTCAATTCAAAGACAAAGCGTAATGCAGTGGGGCTGCGCCCTCCTGCACCCCTACACCCCTCTACTTTATTATTCTAACTCCGAGGTTGCACTACCATGGGGAAAGGGTCCACTTCCCGATCTCCACTATAGTGCACCTAGCACCAAAAATGCCGAATCTGCAATGAGCGAACGTTACTGTGCATTCGCTCTTGCAGATTCGATGCATTCTGTTTTCAGCTTTCCAAAAACTTGAAAAAGTCCTTTTGGACTTTTGTATTTCATCCATGTGCATTATGCACATGTAAAGCTAAACCTTCAGTCTTACCTTACAACTGCACCAGGAATGTAATAAATGTCTGTTCAACAGCGTGCAGCAATTATCACCTTTATAGAACCTTGCAGTAATGAAATGCAAGTTATTATCACATAATTAATTTACAGTCTGCGCTGTTATACAATAACAATGAGTCATTATCACTTGTCAGGTATAACCCTCATGCAGATGCTATCACACTGATGAATGCACATGCCAGGTTTTGGATTCTGTATGTTGTATCATGCAGTAGTGTTACCTCAAAATTCTTTTGTTTTTTTTTTTCCCAATTGTTTCTATTGTAAGATACCAATGAAGGTATCCATTGTGCTTATATGGTTCACACTTCTGTGAATTACTGCACATACTGCTGTGTTGTTGTCCAACTGCCTCTGTGCAGTTGAGTAACATCATATTGTTCTATACTGTTGTGTATTTCAGCTGTAAGTTAAAGTGCAAGGCAACATACCCCTCAAAAAAGATGCCATCTGTTCAGGTAGGGAACATTTCAACATCATGAGCAGGAGAACGACAAGTGAGAGTGTGGGTATGTGGCCATTCCTACATTCACTGGGCTGCCAGCCATGCCTCCGTAACTGAAAACCACTACAACTTGAGCTTCCCCACATCCAATGTGAAGGCATACTGGACTGCAAGAAGAGGTATGCATTGGAGTGGAGTACTGCAGTTGCTAGAAGACAAGTGTTCCATCTACCCTGAGTCCGACATCCTTGTGCTGCACCATTGGAGGGAATGATGTGATCAGTCAACCACTCGGAAGGCTACGGTTTCAAATCAGAGCAATTTTTGATCACCTGCAGTTGTGGTGGCAATGTTGTCATTTTGTGTGGTCTGACAATTCCTCGCAAGATATGGAAAACAGCAAAGAGTCAATGGGCAGCGCACAAGCCCAGCATTTACAGAATGGGTTTATGGATGGCTTGATGCACAGGGTCGGTGGATCTACAATCTGCCATGACAGCATCACCGCAGAAGATATTCACCTGTTCAGAAGGGATGGCATTCACTTAATTGAGGAGGGCATTGCGTTGTTCTTGACTGACCTCCACAATGGTGTGAGGAGAGCTATGCAGGATTGGTAACGTGCAGCTTGTGAGATGAATGGAAAACATCTATGACCAAGTCGGACCAGTATGGTAAGTAAAAAAACTCTATTATGAATTGTGTTGTGTAAAATATATTTTTCTGAATTTGGCAAATAACTGTCGTAAGGAGCAGGTGAAGATGCTGAGAAAGAACAACTGTTTCAGGAGAGTGCTAACATGTACAATCTAATATGTCATTAACCATCCTGCAACACTTCTTTTTTTTACTCTGCTTTTATTAGGCATGTGTAAAGTTTAGATGATAGGAAGGGCTTAGTGATACAGAACTTGATCCCTTAGGTCCATTGCTGAATGGACACACGTAAAGAGAAAAGGCATAGGTAAGGCAGACTGCTGAAACTGAAGGAGGTTGTGAGACTGTAGTGGTATCAACTGAGTGAGTAGCCAGAACAGGTATCGGACAGATCAGATGGCCTTGCATGCAACTGAAGTCCCATGCCTGTCCTGGGTTCATTAGTGGAGTGGCGCTCCTTACCTTGTTTTTTTCTTTATATGTACCCATTCAGCAGTATGTTGGCTACACCAAGAATGTGTATATTTACAATCATGTGTGTCTACAAGGGAAAATAACTGCTTTGAATGCTGTACACATGTACAGGTATCAGTTTTTTTTAGAACTCAGGTTATGGAAATTATGACTTTTTTCATATTTTGGTAAATAACTTTGCAAGGGAGCATCTGAATGTGCCAACTAATACCTCATTTTAAAGACAGTGTTGATAGTTACAGCATGGTAAAAGAACTGTGCCTGTATGTTGTACACATGTACAGATATCAAGGCTCATTTTGGACTTAGGTTATGGAAATTATGATTTTTTGCATATTTTGGTAAATAACTTTGCAAGGGAGCATCTGAATTCACCAAGTAATACCTCATTTTGAAGACAGTATTCATAATTCAAACATGGTAAAAGAACTGTGCCTGTATGTTGCACACATGTACAGATATCAAAGCTTGTTTCAGACTTAGGTTATGGAAATTATTTATTTTTTCATATTTTGGTAAATGACTTTGCAAGGGAGCATCTGAATGTGTAAAGTAATACCTCATTTTAAAGACAGTATTGATAGTTCCAACATGGTAAAAGAACTGTGCCTGTATATTGTACACATGCAGAGATATCAAATTTTGTTTTGGAATTAGGTTACGGAAATGATGATTGTTTTCATATTTTGGTATATAACTTTGCAAGGAAGCATGTCAGTGTGCCAAGCAATACCTCATTTTGAAGACAGTGTTACTCCTTACAACATGGTAAAAGAACTGTGTCTGAGCACTGTACACACGTACAGATATCACAGTTTGTTTAGTCTTGTACGATTATTAAAATGATACATTTCCAATACTTATTATTATGCCCATATCTTTGCAAAGGAGCACGGTGATGACACAAATGATGCATCATTATGAAGCTGACACTGAGACGCACAACTTCTACACTGATATGTAGCTCTGTCTGTTACAGGTGATGAGATATTATGCTTTATCAATTATGAGAACTATTACATCATATTTCTGTGAATATCTCCATAAATGAGCATCACACTGTAATGGTTAAGGTATAATTTTAAAGCTGACATTCATACAAATTAAATACAAACTGTATGGGTCTACATGATACACTTACCAAGATATTGTGCTTTGCTTTTCCAAAAAGCTAAAAAATATGCACAATATCAGCATTCCTTGCCAGATATTTAATAATGACTTTGATACGCACTATCAACATTTACACTGTTGGAAAGGGCAGTGTCTGCTGAACAACATTTGCATTTACATTTTTAGTCTAGCTCTTAGAGTTATGAACATTTGTTTTCTGTAGGTATTAGAAATGGATTTTCCGAAAATGAGCTCAGGCTGCACTGTTGTTCCTATGGTGGAATTAAGCAGGCAGCTTTTTCTGAGCTGCTCCGGAGTGAATGAGTTAATAGTGCTATGAGTTCCTTACAATTGATGTCTGTCCTTGAATCTGGAATCCTCTTCCCCTGGGTTTGGAGGTTCTGAAAGTAAGCCCCCCGTGCTGCCTCCGAGGCATCTGTGGTAGGGTTTGAGCCTGAGGGAGATTTTAAAGGGGAAGCCTTGATTCTGGAAGAAAGCTTGTCCCCATCATACAAACTCTGTTTTGAGAAAGGGGATCTTGGTCTACAGGGACTATGAGCTCTGGCACCAGACATTCCTCAGATACCAGTTGAGCTTCTCATGTGTAGTCTGGCAAGGGGAATCTTGAGGACGCATGAGGCCATATACCCCAGGGTTTGAAGAAATTTCCTTGCTGTGATGCAACCTCTCAATTGGATCCTGTGGAAGAAATCTGTCAGGAAGGAGACTTCTTCCTGGTGGGAAGAAAGCCTTTTGGAGAGAGGAGTTCAGAAGTGCCCCCAAGAAGACAATCTATTTTGTTGGTTAGGTGTGGGATTTATGTTGGTTCACTGTGAACCCCAGTGAGGAAAGGAGGTCCTAGGTGAATCTGAGGTCCTTGAGAAGCTTGGTCTGATCAGGGGCTATATGAGGCAGTCATTCAGATAAGGCTAGATCTGTATCCCTCTGGTCCTGCAGAAGGCTATTGCTGGTGACAGGCACCTTGTAAACACTCTTGGTGCTATAGATAAGCCAAAGGGCACTGCAAAAAATTGAAAGGGACTGGATCCTGCCCTAAAGGAAATCTTTTGTGGGACTCCTGACCAGGGATGTGCAGATAAGCATCTTTTAGGTCTAGAGAGACCATGAGGACATGGGGAGATATAATGGGCAGCAGTTTTTGAAGGATTAACATTGTGAACTTTGGCACCAAGAGGAACTGAGTGAGGTTGCACAGATTCAAAATGGGGAGCCAACAGCCTTCCTTTCTGGGAACCAGGAAGTGCCTGGAATAGAACAATTTTCCCTGCTGGGTAGTGGGAACTGGTTCTACTACTCCCTGTGAACACAATATCTGGATTTGAGCCAAGGACTCTGTTTTTTTATTTTATTTTGGGGGACATCTGGATAACCTGAGTATTTTAAATGCTCTTTGAAAGAGAGTCTGTAGCAATTTGCAATAATGTCTAGAACCCATCTGTCTGAGGTGATGAGGGTCCAGGTATGTTTGAAAAGAGACAGCCTCCCTCCTAGCTTTGGGGAGGGTGCAGTTGAGTCATTGTTGCTCTCTGGATGTGGTTTGGAGGTGTAGAATTCCCTTGCTTAGGTGCCTCTAAGGCCACTGCCTGACCCTTTGTGACTGTTGCCTCTGTCTGAGTGGGCTATCTCTTTGAGGTTTCCTCTACTTATTCCTAGGGCTGGGTAGGAAAGGACCACTATTTGGCTGAAAACTTTCTGCTGAACCTGGGTGGTTGTACCTAGATGAAAGCTTTTACTGTCTGCAATATCCTCCATCTTTATAAGGATGACTTCTGCCTTGGGCCCAAATAGAACCTCCTTGTCAAGGAAGGCATCCAACAGGCTAGACTTGACATGTTCCGGAAGAGTTTGTTCTCGGAGCCAAGCAAGTCTCCTAATAACAGATCCAGTAGTAGCTCCTCTGCAAGATGCTTCCATGGCATCATAGCCACAATGGAGGGAATAGCCAAAACACGTAACTGTACACTTCGCACTTAAGGTCCAGCTTTACAGCAAATTCCAACAGCAAAAACAGACAATCTGGACCACCAGGCTGATAAAAAAAAACAATAGTTTAATAAAATGCAGTAGGTGAACACCTTTTAAAATACATAACAGCCAATCAAAAACTCAGTAAAAAGCCCTCCTCTTTTTTAAAAAAGGCACGACAGGAATGACACCATTCAGGCCAGGTGCTCTATCAGCACCCAGATTGATTATCCATCTAGTTTCACTACATTCTGTTATATTGCTCAAATCACCACCCTCTCCTGGTTGGATGAATAACCTGCAAAACCATAAAAGAAAATACGTGCCCAGTGTACTGCGTTACATGCTGATATACGGCATTATATGTACTGGCTGTACGTATAGCTGACATATGTTGCAACACTCTGTCTTTCAATCTACAATTCATTTTGCCGACATAAAATAAAAAACATTGCATACAGTCAGCCAAGTATATAATATTGCTGGTCAAACAATCAGCATACTGTTTCAATTAATAGCTCTTTCCCAACAGTGGCTGGATGAATGTGTTATGTCTAATATACTGGCAAGCTTTGCAATGTCGACAGGGGAATGTCCCTTGTCATCCCATGACAGGTTTCCTAACCCCCTGTTGGTCTGTACAGAGCAAATCCTTTAAATTCTTACTATGTTTGAAACAAAATGTGGATTCCTGAGTTACTAATGCTTTCACTCTATCATCAATTAACAAGATTTTAAAGTTCTGGCGAATAATGTCACATATGCCCCCCACATTGTTACTATAATTCAAAGTAACTCGAAGGGGCTGCCTGCTTATATCAGTCTCCCTGTCAAGCACCTGTACATTTCCTTAAAACCGGGGTATTGCTTTATTCAACCTCTCTTCTTTACTTTTATTAAATGTCCACTGTATTATGTTCTGATTATATCCCCTTGCTTTTAAGTTCACCATAAATTCTGCAGACTTCTCTCTATACGTCTCATCATTAGTACATAACCTAGATGTTCGAAAAAATTGTCCCTGAGCAATATTGTTACATGTATATCATAAAGCTGTTCCTGTGTCCCTGTTCAAAGCAGGAAGTCATCGTCCACACAACGGACATAGTAACTCAGGTACCCCCTCCATAAATGGTTTGCCTTAAATATTGCTTGATCCTCCCAGTATGCCAACATTATGTTTGCATATGAGTTTGCGCAGGGGGTGCCCATGGCCACCCCCCCTGCTCAGACGATAGAAGAAATGATACATAAAAATACTGTTGCTCAACACGCAGTCTAACAGTAAACAAACGCTGTCAACATCAGTTTGATTAAAGACTTGTGCTTGTTGCAAAAAGGCCTCAATGGCCATCACGTCATATTCTCTTGTAATTACTGTAAACAAACTGTTTATATCCTGGGTTACCAACAAATAATCCCTACAGTCAGCACTGGGACCCAAGTGACTGCGTAAAGATTGCAAAAAATGAGCTGTGTCCTTTAATATTCTGGGTACAGAAACCAAACACTTTCTTAGATGAGCCTCTACCCATATAGAAGCATGTTCAGTGGCTCACCCCTTTCCAGATACAATTGGACATAATGGTGGGTTCCTGGGATCTTAATGTATTTTCGGTAAAGCTTTGAACAATGGAATAAACAGGATGTTCAATCAATATAAACTTAAAAGTGTCTTCATTAATACGGTTGCATAATCTTAAGTTGGAAAATGCATGCTTAACTTTACTAATAATCTTATTGATATCAACTGGTGTTAACTGTTGATAAGTATTTCAGTCACTTAACAACATAAGAACACTATTATAATAAAATTCACTGTTCATGACTACAACCGCCCCATCCTTGTCAGCAGGTTTTATTATGATATTGTTATTCTCTACAAGTGTCCTTAGTGCTTGGCATTGCTCCCAATTCATGTTATGAAAAAAATGCTAGTTTTTGTGTTCAAAAACTTAAAAATATCATCTTCACAAGTTTTTATAAAAGTTTCAACCGCTTGACTGACAGGGGGGTTAAATGTACTCGGTTGCCTAAGAGTACAGTCCCCTAGGAACAGATTCTGCACCATAAATACGTTTCAATTCAATATTTCTGGCAAACATTCTCAAATCTAACACACAGTCACTAAAACTTGACCCTGTACTTGGAATGAATGTAAGTCCCTTGCTCAAAACATAATTTTCAGCATCAGATAAAATGTAATCAAAAACATTATATACATTACAGTCTCTACTGCCATTGGCAGTCATATGAATGTTTTTCACCTCTTTGCTTTGCGAGCCAACGGACGACCTCTGTTCAGGTTCTCTTTTGTCTTTACAGGTACAGGTAAAATGTGAAAAGAGGAGCTCATGGTTTTTGGTCGCGTTCCCAGCTTAATGACCTGTATTGTGCTGTGACAGCTTATGACTCCAAATTGCAAAATATTAAAATGAAAAAACTTTCAAGAGACTATAATCATTTTGTGCAGGGGAATATTTTCACATGGCCAAGGGATGTCCCTCCATGGAAACAGCCATCTGTGACATCTAATCGACAGGCTAATGAACATTTCACCTTTAATTCAGGATAGGAGACAATGGTGCCGATATAGGGATCAGGATGGAAGTGATGACATCATCAAACGTTGACACAGCACCTAGGCAAGACTCTACTGTGGAGGTAATTAACCAGCAGCAGACAATGCCACAGGGGACTTCTAACACCACACAGATGGTGTTAAACAGTACTAATGTGCTGGGACCTCGACCAAAAAACATGAGCTCCTCTTTTCATGTTTTACCTGTACCTGTGAAGAAGAAAGAGAACCTGAACAGAGGTCGTTCATTGAATCGCAAAGCAAAGGGGCGAAAAACATCAATGTGACTGCCAACGGCAATAGAGACTGTAATGTATATAATATTTCTGATTACATTTTATCCGATGCTGCAAATAATGTTTTGAGCAAGGGGCTTACATTCATTCCAAGTACTGGGTCAAGTTTTAGTGACTGTGTTTTAGATTTGAGAAGGTTTGCCAGAAATGTTGAACTGAAATGATGTATTTATGGTGCAGAATCTGTTCCTAGGGACTGTACTCTTAGGCAACCGAGTACAATTAACCCCTGTCAGTCAAGTGGTTGAAACTTTTATAAAAAACTTGTGAAGATGACATTTTTAAGTTTTTGAACACAAAAAACAAGCATGTTTTTCTTAACATGAATTGGGAGCAATGCCAAGCACTAAGGACACTTGTAGAGAATAAAAATATCATAAACCTGCTGACAAGGGAGGGACGGTTGTAGTCATGAACAGTGAATTTGATCATAATAGTGTTCTTATGTTAAGGGACTCAAATACTTATCAACGGTTAACACCAGTTGAAATCAACAGGATTATTGGTAAAGTTAAGCTTGAGTTTTCCAAATTAAGGTTAAGCAACCATTTAAATGAAGAAACAAGTTTACACTGATTGAACATCCTGTTGTTCCCATTGTTCAAAGCTTTACCGAAAATACATAAAGATCCCAGGAACCCACCATTATGTCCAACTGTATCTGGAAGGGGGTGGGCCACTGAACATGCTTTTATATGGGTAGAGGCTCATCTAAGAAAGTGTTTAGTTTCTGTACCTAGAATATTAAAGGAGACAGCTCATTTTTTGCAATCTTTACACAGTCACTTAGGTCCCAATGCTGACTGTAGGGATTATTTGCTAGTAACTCTGGATATAAAAAGTTTGTTCACAGTAATTACAAGAGAATATGGCTTGATGGCCATTGAGGCCTTTTTGCAACAAGCATAAATCTGAATCAAACTGATATTGACAGTGTTTGTTTACTGTTAGACTGTGTGTTGAGCAACAATATTTTTATGCATCATACTTACTTTTATCGTCAGAGCAGGGGGGTTGCCATGGGCACCCCATACGCAAACTCATATGCCAACTTAGAGTTGGCATTCTGGGAGGATCAAACAATATTTAAGGCAAACCATTTATTGTGGGGGTACCTGAGTTACTATGTCCGTTTTGTGGACGATGTCTTCCTCCGTAGGACAGGGACACAGGAACAGCTTTATGAGTTTGTTACCTACCTGGAAAGCACCACTTATTTTTTGAGGTTTAGTATTTCACTCTCGGATACAACTACAGATTTCTTTGATGTCCGAGTGATGAAAAACACAGAGCAATGGATTGAGACTGTATTATACAGGAAGGAATGCTGGAGGAATAGTCTCCTAGCCTATGACAGTATGCACCCCAGATATACATTTAACAATATTGCTCAACGACAATTTTTTTTCGAACATACAGGTTATGTACTAATGATGAGACATATAGAGAGAAGTCTGCAGAATTGATGATGAACTTAAAAGCAAGAGGATATAATCAGAAAGTACAGTTTTGTACCTACCATAAATGTAGATGTCCGAACTGGATAGCATCTGCAGTCATAACAACTGGGTTGTCCTGTCGTCAGGCAGCCCTTCAGTCGGCCGGATTCCAAAGTCCGGGTCCGGCTTCGGCTGATGTCGCACTTCACCCGACGTCATCTCTGTTGGTCTTCGGGTATAAAAGCATCAGCCGACGCCATTTTCCTCAGTGTTTCTTGCCCCAGATGCCAGTAGCCCTCTTGAAGGCTAAAATTTGGATAGATGCCAATGTTTCCAAAAGACAGAGGTAAACACAAAAATAAGCATGTATGTACATATATACAAACAAATACACCATAAAAGACTCCCCCCCCACCAGCTAGCTATTAGGAGGGTAAACACCCTAGGAGTACCACAGAGGGGAAGGAGGGAGGGTAATCCTGACTGCAGATGCTATCCAGTTCGGACATCTACATTTATGGTAGGTACAAAACTGTACTATGTCCTTCATGGATGCATCTGCAGTCATAACAACTGGGTAGAATACCACAGCCAACTAGGGAAGGAGGATAAAAGTAGATTATGGTGTGTTTAGGATCCCTTGCAGTACAGCAGTGGCAAACCCTGCTCGGGATCTGGAATATAGAGGCAAATTATAATGCTTGGCAAATGTATGCACGGAGGTCCAAGTAGCCGCCTCAATAATGTCTTTGGTTGCCACTCCTCGTAAGAAGGCTGTGGTAGTGGCTGTTGCCCTTGTAGAATGAGGTCTTATGTTCTGTGGAATTGGTTTTCCATGGAAGGAGTAACAGAATCGTATGCAATTTCCTATCCATTTGGAGATTGTCTGTTTGGAAATAGCTTTTCCTTCCCTTCCTGTTGCATAGGCTACAAAAGTTGGTCAGTCTTTCTGCTATTTTTGTTCTGTCCAAGTAGTAGCGTAGCTGTCTATGTACATCCAAGGTATGCAGTATTCTTTCCCCTCTGTTTTGTGGGTTGGGAAAGAAGGTAGGTAGGTGGATTGCCTGGTTTAAAGACACTCTGGATACCACCTTAGGCATAAATGTAGGATTAGTCCTCATGGACACTCTATCTTGGTGGAAGATTAGGAAGGGTTGCACTGCCATTAAGGCCTGTAGTTCTGAAACCCTCCTTGCTGAAGTAATTGCCAGTAGGAAAGCAGTTTTCCATGACAGGTGTTGTAGGTCTGCTGTTGCTGCTGGTTCAAAGGGTGATAGTGTCAACTTTTCTAGCACAAAGTTCAAGTCCCAAGCTGGTAATGGTGGTTTCCTTGGAGGTTTTACATTCTTGATTCCTCTGAGGAACTGCCTGAGCAAAGGGTGCGAAAAAACAGGTGGATCAAAGCGGTATTCTGCTGAAATAGCTGATGCATGTATGTTGATGGAGGAGTAGGACAGGCCTGAATGAAGAAGTTCGGCCAGATACTCCAGAATGTTAGGCATATCTATGTTTGACACATCTTTTCCTGTTTCCGTACTCCAAATGACAAACCTTTTCCATTTTCCAGCATAGTTCCTTCTTGTTGAAGGTCTGCGTGCTTCAAGAATAATGTCTTTAACTCTTTGGGAAAGTTCTGGATTAGCTGCTGCTATGTGATGTTCCATGCAGTCAGTTGCAAGTTTTTAGGTTTGGATGTATGATGCTGTAGTTGTTCTGAGTTAACATCAAAGGCATCAGGGGTATTGGCCACATATTGTTCGAGACATGCTCCTCAGCAGTGGGTACCAGTGTTGTCTTGGCCAGTTTGGAGCTATCAGGATTATCCTTGGACGTTCTTCCTTGATTTTTAGTAGTACTTTGTGTATCAAGGGAAGAGGTGGGAATGCATATGCCGTTAGGCCTTTCCAGCTGAAGGAGAGCGAATCCACTTTCCATGCTAGTGGGTGGAATGTCCTTGTGCAGAACTTTTTGAGCTGGTGATTGAGAGGTGATGCGAATAGATCTATCTGAGGCATTCCCCATTTCTTTGAGATGGTCTTGAAGATGTCCGGGTGCAGCTTCCATTCGTGGGCATCCGATGTGGTTCTGCTTAATATGTCTGCTAGAGTATTTTCTTTTCCCGGTACAAATATTGCCTGTAACTGGATGTTGTAGCTGAGTGCCAGGGTCCACAGCTCCAAAGTCATTCTGCATAGGGGTATGAATGAGTGCCTCCCTGTTTGTTGATGTACCACATGACTGTGGTGTTGTCTGTCCTTACCATCAACTGGCCCTCTTGGAGAAATGGTTTGAACTTTTGGATTGCCAGTTTTACTGCCAGCATTTCTTTTAGGTTGATGTGCAGGTGAAGTTGATCCTGTGTCCACAATCCTTGCACCCATTTGTCCAGCATGTGGGCCCCCCATCCTAGGTCTGAAGCGTCTGTTGTGATGGTCTGGCTTGCTTGACATCTGCGAAAGGGTAGGCCTGGGTTTGACTGACATGCCTGAGCCCACCATAGGAACTCCTGCTTTAAGCATGGAATTAGTGGGATTTCTGTTTCTAGGCTGTGTCTGTGTTGGGACCATAAATTCTTTAGGTACCACTGTAGTTTTCTCATATGTAGTCTGGCAAATGGGACCAAGATTATGCATGATGCCATGAAGCCCAAGGCCTGCAGTACTTTTCTTGCTGTTAACTTGTTCAGTTTTGTTAGTGCCAAGAAGTAAAGAGGAGTTATTTTTGTTTTCTGTAGTCAGGAATGCCATTTGTTTTACTGTGTCCAATTCAGCCCAAGAATGTCCTTGTTTGGGATGGTATCAGCCTTGCCTTTTGTAAATTGACTGTGTATCCCAGTGCTTGTAGCAAGTAAATGACCCTTTGTAAATCTGTTGTCAGCTTGCTTTTGTTGTCCCCTTGTAGCAGGCAGTCGTCCAGGTATGGGTAAATTTGAATTCCCTGTAGTCTGCAATGGGCGATTACTGATGCCAGGCATTTTGTGAATACTCTGGGCGCAGTAGATAAGCCAAAGGGCAATGCTGAGAATTGATAGTGCTCTGATCCTGCAAGAAATCTGAGGTATCTTCTGCAGATTGGTCGAATGGGGACGTGCAGGTATGCCTCCTTGAGATCTAGAGTTACCAGCCAAGACTCCTTGCCCAGCATGGGAAGAAGTTGCTGTAGGGTCAGCATTTTGAATTTTGGGACAATGATGTATGTATTTAAGGTGGACAGGTCGAGAATTGGTCTCCAACTTTTTTCCTTTCTTGGAACTAGGAATAGTCTGGAGTAGAACCCCTTTCCTTGCTCTGCTGTTGGCACTCTTTCCACAGCTCTCATGTTTGCTAACTCCATTATCTGTTGTAGTGCCTCTGTTCTTTGATTTGGAGGTAGATTTGGCATTCCTCTTTTGACTGGTAAAGTGTGGAAGTGAAACCGGTAACCTTGATCTATGGTTTGTAAAATCCACTTGTCTTTTGTTATGTAGTGCCAGTTCTTTGAAAATAAGGTTAACTTTCCGCCTAGAGGAGCTGCTATTTGTTCCCTGGTAGGCGGATTTAGGGTTAAGTCACTATGGTTGTGCTGATGTAGTGGCAGTGGTTGTGTCTGTGCCTCTGTTGTTACCTTGCCACTGTCGTCCTCTGTAGGCACCTCCTCTGGATTGGTTTCTGCCTCTGGAACGTCTATTCCTGCCCTTTGAAATTTTGTGGAGTCAGGAAAGGACCAATTTTGCCAGGCCAGTTCCTGCTAAACCTTGGGCGTTGAACCTGCAAGAAATCTTTAACCGTTTGAACAGATTTTGCCTTTTCTTCCATTTTCTTCATAACCTGCTGGGCAGGTGTACCAAACAAACTTGTCTTATCCATAGGAGCATCTAGCAACTTAGCTTTAACATGATCCGGTAAAGCTTGCTCCTTTAGCCATGCATGCCTTCTTATCACTGTGCCAGTCATGGCTGATCTAAATGAAGCCTCCAGTGCATCATAGCCACATTTTAAGGAATGGTTGCTAACCTGTTGTATGTTATTTACCATTTCTAATACATATTTCTTATCAAGAGATTCATCAGTGGTTAGTTTTTTTAGTTAACTGATCAAGCATAAACTCTTGGTATTGTATCATGTGAAACTGACAGTTTAAAGCTCTAGCTGAGAGAGTAGCTGAAGTGTAGACCTTTTACCCCATCTGTCTAATGACCTTGCTTCCCTTTCAGAAGGAATAGGGTTTTAGCTATGGTCGGCTACTGCCTTGGGACCCTGGGATATAGTTTGGGGTCTGCAAGTGGGGCCTTGTAAAGGTGGTGATGAGTATCTGGCACCCTGTAAAATCTGTCTGGTTTGGCAGGGGCTGGGGTAAAGAATCTGGAGCGGAGCAGACATCATTGAAAGCATCATCCACCACAGAGAGAACAGGAGGTATAGCTAAGGGCCTGTGCTGTGGGAGGTGCAGAAAGGTCCTAAGTCTTTTCTGGAGTCTGAAAAATCCTGTTGCTGCCATTGGAACTGCTCTCATGGCATGTAATGTTTCCCCAAAGGAGAATTCTTCTGGTGGGGAAGCAGCTGGAATGGATTCTTCAGCATCAGAATCTTCAAAATTGGAGAAAGGAGCCTCTGGCTGGTCAGTTATGTCTGATTCGTCAGCAGAATCATCAGAGGACACTGGCTCAGGGGCTCTGCCCTAGGTCTCTTCTCTGGGGGCTGAGAGGCCCTGTCTGGGTGAGATTGAGATCCTCTAATTAATGAAATTAAATCTTCTGCCAAAGTAAGCATTTGAGAACTAGAAGAGGGCCTGGTTGTGGGGGGTTTAACAGGCACTGTCTTAGTAGTCTTGGCTGCTTTAGCCCTGGCGAAGGCCTTAATGGACATGGCTGCTGGAGGCCTAGCAGCACCACGTGCTGGGGTAGAGACATCCAAGGGAATGGTGTCTGATAAGTCAGTGGCAACCACCGTAGTGGATAAAATTTCTGAGGCCGATTCAAGAGTGGTAGCAGGGGCCTCAGTTGTAGAGATAGGTTCAGCTGTACTTTGATCAGTTTTCTCGGTTTCGGCCGAAACCGAGACACTCACGGTTTGCTTAACCATGGTTTCGGCCGAAACCGCGGACCGCGAGTGTCGGTCTTTATCTTTGCGTTTTTTGGCAGATTGGGTAGTCGGAGGATCCGACGGCATAATGTACGCAAAATCAGAACCGAAAAACTGTTCTGCAAACTCTGACCGACGCCTAAGCGTTCGTCGGTTGAAAGAAGCACAGGCCGAACAGGCTGCTACGTCGTGGGCTGGGCCTAAACAAGGCAGACAATAAGAGTGGAAATCTTTATGAGGTATTTGTTTCCCACAGGTTAAACAATTATTAACTTTTTCTGACATCGGCTGAGGCAAGAAAGAGTCCCCAACGGGTACTTAGCTTTAGAAGTCTTGATAGTATTCGGTAGAAGTAATCTCTGGATCCGACCGACCGGCACTTGCGAACAGCTTCTGCTTGGCGCCACGGCAAGAAAGACTGAGGAAAATGGCGTCGGCTGATGCTTTTATACCCGAAGACCAACAGAGATGACGTCGGGTGAAGTGCGACATCAGCCGAAGCCGGACCCGGACTTTGGAATCCGGCCGACTGAAGGGCTGCCTGACTACAGGACAACCCAGTTGTTATGACTGCAGATGCATCCATGAAGGACATCATAACACAGCGGGCATTTAGTAAAAGTAAAGAAGAGAGGTTGAATAAAGCAAAACCTTGGTTTTCTGGAATTGTACAGGTGCATGACAGGGAGACTGATATAACCAGGTAGCCCCTTCAAATTACTTTGAATTACAGTAACAATGTGGGGGGCATATGTGACATTATTCGCCAGAACTGGAAAATCTTGTTAACTGATGATAGAGTGAAGGCATTAACTCAGGAACCCACATTTTGTTTCAAACGCAGTAAGAAATTAAAGGATTTACACTGTACAGACCAACAGGGGGTAAGGAAACCTGTCATGGGGTGACAAGGGACATTCCCCTGTAGACACTGCAAAGCCTGCCAGTATATTAGATATAACACATTCATCCATTCACTGTCTGGAAAGAGCTATTCATTGAAACAGTATGCTGATTGTTTGACCAGCAATATTATATACTTGGCTGACTGTATACAATGTTGTTCATTTTATGTCAGCAAAACGAATTGTAAATTGAAAGACAGGGTGTTACAACATATATCAGCTATATGTACAGCCAATATACATAATGCCCTGTATCAGCATGTAAAGCAGTACCCTGGACATGTATTTTCTTTTATGGTTTTGCAGGTTATTTATCCAACCAGGAGGGGGGGGTGATTTGAGAAATATAACAGAATGTAGTGAAACTAGATGGGTAATCAATCTGGGTGCTGATAAAGCACCTGGCCTGAATGGTGTCATTCCTATCACGCCTTTTTTTAAAAAAGAGGAGGGCTTTTTACTGAGTTTTTGATTGGCTGTTATGAATTTTAAAAGGTGTTCACCTACTGCATTTTATTAAACTGTTTTTTTATCAGCCTGGTGGTCCGGATCATCTGTTTTTACAATGGAGTGAATGTTTAGCTACTTGAGCACTGGAATGACAGAGGTCAGTCAATTCCCTTGCGAGGTTTTTGTCTTCAAGGGTGGAAACCTTTTATTTAAACTGTTCTAGTACAGTCTGTTGGTATTTAATCACATGAAATTGACAATTTAGGGCCATCATGGCAAGCGTGGTGGTGCTGCGGTAGCGTTGTCGCCTCACAGTAAGACGTTGTCCTGTTCGATTCTCAGCTAGAGCGTCCTCTGTGTGGAGACATGCGTGAATGGGCATACCTTCGTTGAAGGTTGTGCGTCAGGGCTGGCAACTCGGCACGTAAAGATCTACTGCCAATCATTAGTGGACCGGAGTTCTGCTGTGGCGACCCCTAACTGGGAAAAGCCGAAAGACACAACAACATGGCAAGGGTGGTAGATGTATAAACCTTCTTACCAAACCTGTCAAGGGCCTTGCTCTCTTTGCCTGTAGGAAGTGGGTTCCTAGAGCTACTAGTTCTGGCTCCTTTTGGTCTTGAAATGATAACCGCAGGGTCAGCAACAGGGTTTCTGTAAAGATTCTTATGGGAATCCTGGACCCTGTAAAACCTGTCTGACTTATGTGGGGCAGGTGGGAGGGAGTTAGGTTTAAAGGAAGATTCCTGTAGGACATATTCCACTTCCAGAACGGGGGGGGAATAGCCAGTGGCTTATGTTCAGTTAAGTCCAGGAATTCCCTAACGCTTTTTTTTGTCTGTGGAGAATCCTGAGCTTCTCACTGAAAATGCTGCCTCATGGCATAGACGGTCTCCCCAAAAGTGTTATCCCCAGGAGGTGAGATTGAAGGGAGGATTTTGTCAGAGTCTGAGTGCTCACAGGAGGTAAAGAAAAGGCCTTCCTCAGACTCAGAGTCCTCAATTTCAGAGTCTTCCTCAGAAGAAATGTGATCCAGGGAAATTACTTGAGGATAAGCTTTTTTCTTACCTTAGGCAAAGTAATCCCTGGATCGTGCCTTGATCTGACAATGGAGAGCAGGTCCTCTGCTAACCTGTCTAAATCCTGCTGTGACCCTTAAGAAATAAAGTGGGAGGGCCAGAGTGAAGGCCTAGACACAGAGGCTTTTTAGGGGTGGCTAAGGCCTAAGGGTGCCCCATACCCTGATGCTGGTCTCCCAAGATACGCTTTGGCCTGGTTGCAGAATCTCCAGGTGGAATACGCTCTTCAGAAGCCAAGGCCTGCAGAGCAGCCCTGGACAAAGCCAATGAGCCAACGTCAGTGGCTTGTTTAGAAGTGGATGGAGCAAACAGCATGTCGGACTCTGAAAGGGTCTCAACAGAGGCCCGAGTCACCAGATCAGAAAAAGAAAGGGTCTGCGAAAGCACCTCACTGTGTTCAACAATCAACAACCACAAGCCTGGAGGGAGAAGCAGGTGGCAACCAACTATCGTCAGATGACCTAAGCTTTTGTTTCTTTTCATTCTTTCACTTAGGTATATCGGATTTGGTACGAATGACAGACACCATGGAAGGCAAGCAAGAAGACTGCTGGCTAAGGAACTTAGCAAGAAACTCTGCCCTACACCTAATTGTTCTAGTATTGAAATGCCCACAAAACCAACAACGAAGGACATTGTGATCTGGGCCTAGGCAAATAACACAAAATTAATGAAAGTTTCTTTGTAGGATCGGCTTTCCAAAATGGAGACAGTTATTTATTTTATCTGACATGAGGAAAGGAAAAAAAAGATTTCCATAACGGGGTACTTATCTTGTCCAACAACACTTCGCTATGGTGCGGACCGACCGACGCACTTGAATATGGCTTCGGGCCCCACGTCAAGAAAAGACTGGTATGACACAGACTTGCTAACTTTACACCCAAACATGCTGACATCGGTCAGGGCATTCACCAGCCTGGGAGGCAAAAATAAATTTTTCTGGTAGTCAGGCCAGCTGAGGGCTTTCATGGCAGGAAATCTCAATAGTCAGGACTGCAACAGTGAAACACAAAGAACAGACACAAAAGACTGAAGGGTCTCATAAAAGGAGAGTGTATCCTGGAAGTTTATGGCATGGCTGCATGCCCTGTAGGGCCTTGAGCCACCTTAAACCAGCCTACATGTAGGGAACGGGGAATCCCACCAACCTTCCTTTCAGAGATTTGGCAAAGGGCTGGGGAAATATACTTTGTTTTCTGAGCCTTTTTGAGGGATGCTTCCACACTAGAGGACTTGAGTCCTGAAAAGAGTGGGCTGTACCTTCATGTCAAAAGCTTCAAATATCTTCCTTGACCTACTTTCCCAAGATTAATCACAAAGGTGTCCAGCAAAGCTCACGCAAGTGGAGAGTTCATACTGACAATTTTGGATCCAACAACATCATGGCCTCCAAAATGGTATCATCAGAGAACGGGGAGATATGAAGATAGCAGATCAAGGAGCTTCTAAAGCACCTAACCAGAGCTGGTCACCTCAGGCTAATCAGGGGCACTGGATGCCTGGTCTGCATCTCCAAAGTCCCTGCTAGTCTCGTCTCTTCGCTTCTTTTAAGTGGAAAGAAGATGAAGACCTTGTGGACAACATGGCATAATGAGCAAAGGTCTCAAAACACTTGCAAAAAAATTAAAGGCCAGGAGTATACACCTTACAGTTTTGGCTGTGAAACTCCTGGCAGTTGTTATAGTTTTGCATGTTAAGCTCTGCAATTAAACAAAAAATTGCAGCTGGTGTTGTAGCATCTGTATGGGATCTGCCTACAACAATCTTACTTTCCCTTTTTCTTGCCAGACATAACAAAAAATGCTAAAAAAAAAAAAAAATGCAATAATATTCAAAACATCCAATTAGAAATGAAAAAAAAACATTACCCCAGCATAGAACTTGTATGTCTGCGCTCCGAAGTTAGATATGAAGGATGCAAAGGACTACAACCAACACTGACATACATCTGCATCAACAAACTGCACAAAAAATATCTGAAGATTACACTGGTTTATGTTTTACTTATACTGACTTATTAGGACCTACTCTGGGGCAGGCATATGCCATGCTGGGAGAAGCAACCAGAGTTTTTGAAGAGTGGCCAGACAGGACCCTTACTGGAGAACTCCTGGAAGGAATTGCAACAGTAAAAAAAAAAACACTCAAAAGTACAGAAATGTCTGCATGAACAGCCTACTAAAAATCAAGTCAACTCATTAGGTCTAAGCCCTCCTTAAGGTGAGCTTCCTCAACTAAACAGATAGACATCCATAGCAACAATCTGAGATGAGACATGATGATGCCCTGCAGGCTGACTTGATGTGCCCTCAGTTTCTTTTTCAAACTGCCAAAGGAACAAACCTACTTGTCCAGAGTACTCAAATGTTAATTCTACTGGATTTTTTTTTTTTAGCAACAACTGCATAGCTTTCAAATAAAGACAACTCATGGGACGTGTCAAAGACAAAACCCCATAAAGCCAGCCTGTTAGTGCAGACAGAAAGATCCCAACATACATGATGGTGATGGTTTCAGTTAAGGGCACAAGAGAGAGACAACTGATAAGTGTGTGTGTGTGAGTGATAACATGATGACATGCTCTTCTTTTCTAAGGGAAATGACTAATCCCCACACACACCATGGCCAAGCTCCATTCTCAATGCCAACTGGCACGTTATAGGCTTTGAGTGTGCCCTTGTACTTCCATGCGCTCATCACATTTCAGACACCCACAGTAACATTACACATTTGTCACTGCAGAGTGACCATTAGATTGGATCATATTGGGGGGGTGGGGGTCAGTGCAGCATATGGGGGAAAAATACATACTGACCACAGATTCTCAACTCCTCCAGCCTGCTTCACTTAAAAAAAAAAAAAAAAAAGCAGTACCATGGATAGCATGAGAAACGCTTGAAAGAGGAGACTACCTTTTCCATGACGTAATCTGGGATGCCAGATGAGGAATAGAAAAAAGGTGGAAAATGTCAAGGCCAAAAACAAGGCATTAAAACAAGTTGCCATTAATTAAGCCAAGGGAACTGACAAAAAAAACTTGTGCCTAGAATGATATGCAATACCCAACATCAGAAAAGTACAGTTGTGTACACTTACCATAAATGTAGATGTTTGAGTGTATTCACTGTTGCAATCATCACATTTGGGTTATCTGCTTGCAGTAGCCCTAAGTCAGCCTGATTATCAAAGTCTTGGGTCCTGCGTCGATTGCTGTCTCATCTTCCGTGATGTCAGGTAGTCAGGGGTATAAAGCATGCAGCCGACACCATTACATCAGTTTTTCTTGCCTCAGATGTCAGGTGCCCCCATATTATATATATATATATATATATATAAGGGAGGGTAACTAGGACTGCAACAGTGAATACACTCAAACATCTACATTTATGGTAAGTGTACACAACTGTACTATGTTCTTTGTGTTTCACTGTTGCAGTCATCACATTTGGGTAGATTCCCAAAGCTAAGGATGGGAGGAGGAATTTAGATAGCATTAGGATCAGCTATAAGACCCTGCAAAACTACAGTGGCAAAGCCAGCTCTGGATTTAGAGAAAATTGGCAAATGGTAATGCTTGGTGAAAGTATGTACAGAACTCCAGGTGGCAGCTTCTAGGATGTCTCTGGAAGGGACACCTCTGAGAAAGGCTGTAGAGGTAGATGCAGCCCTGGTGGAATGGGGTCTAACCCCCTGTGGGATAGGTTTTCCATGGTGCTTATAGCAGAAATGAATGCAATGGCCTATCCACTTAGAAATGGTTTGTTTTGAAATAGCCTTCCCCTCTGCCCTTGCAGCAAATGCCACCAGCAATAGTTCAGATTTCCTTTGAGGTTTAGTCCTGTCCAAGTAAAATCTAAGTTGTCTGTGCATATCTAAGGAGTGCAGTATCCGTTCCCCTTTGTTCTGTGGATTAGAAAAGAAGGTGGGCAAATGAATGGACTGATTAAGAGCCACACTGGATACCACCTTGGGCATGAAGGAGTGATTGGTCCTGAGGGACACCCTGTCCGCATGAAAGATGATGAAAGGCTCCAATGCCATAAGGGCCTGTAATTCAGATACCCTTCTTGCTGAAGTGATTGCTAAAAGGAAAGCTGTTTTCCAAGAAAGAAATTTTAACTCTGCAGTTGCAGCTGGCTCAAAAGGAGGAAGAACGAGTTTTTCCAATACAAAGTTAAGGTCCCAGGCTGGAATTGGGGCTCTCCTGGGTGGTCTTAAATTTTTGGCCTCTCTGAGGAACTGCCTGAGCAGTGGGTAAGAAAAGAGGGGTGGGTTCTGTGTTGTAATGAGGTGAAATGGCTGAGGCATGAATTTTGATGGAGGAAAAGGAAAGGCCATTGTGAAGCATCTCAGTTAAGTACTGAAGAATCTGAGGTAAATTGGGTGCTGCTGTGGCATTCGCTTGAGTTTGGTTCCAGGCACAGAATCTTTTCCATTTTTCAGCACAAGACTTTCTAGTACTAGACCTCCTTGCCTCCAAAATGACATCCAACACTTGTTTACTGAGGGATGGTAACGGAGAGATTAGGTAATTAGCCAGGCTGCCAGGTTCAGGGTTTGAAGTTGGGGGTGCAGAATCTGGCTCTCCTGCTGTGACAGCAGGGTAGGGGTCTGAGGCAGGTGCCATGGGGCTAGCTGTGACACACTATGCAAGATGGGGTACCAGTGTTGGAGTGGCCAGTCTGGTGCAATCAGTATCATCCTTGGTTTCTCCTGTTTGATCTTTAGTAGTACTCTGGAGAGGAGAGGCAAAGGAAGAAAGGCATAAACTGAAAGATTTTTTCCAGCTGAAGGACAAAGCATCCACTTTCCAAGCTTGTTTGTGGGGAGTCCTTGTGCAGAATGTGTCCAATTGGTTGTTCTGGGGGGAGGAAAAAGGTCTAAATATGGGCTCCCTCATTTGTTGATCAACATGTTGAAAGTCTTTGGTTTCGGTTTCCACTCGTGTGGGTCCATGAGATTTCTGCATAGTTCATCTGCCAGTGTATTTAGTTTTCCTGGCAGGAACTGTGCCTGTAGATGCATTTGGTTGCTCAAGGCTGTGTTTCACAGAGTCATGGCTAGTCTGCAGAGGGGGTAAGAATGGGTACCCCCCCAGCTTGTTTATGTACCACATAACAGTGGTGTTGTCCATCTTTACCATTAATTGTCCTGGAAGAATGTGGTCCTTGAAGGCTGTCAGAGCATTCTGTACAGCTAACATTTCTTTTTGATTGATATGCAGGTGCATTTGACTTTGGTTCCATTTGCGTGAATGCACTTCCCTGCCAGGTAAGCCTGCCATGCACAGTCTGATGCATCTTTTGCTAGGGTTTGGGTGGCAGGGGGTAGAGTGAATGATAGTCCCTTGTTTTGGTGGCAAGCCTCTGCAAACCAAAGGAATTCTAACCGTAGGCAAGGTATGATAGGAATCATTGCTTCTAGATCCTGAGAATGTTGACACCCATAAGCTTTTTAGATACCATTGTAATTTCCTCATATGCAGTCTTGCATATGGAATTAGAATGCACAAGGCCATGAACCCCAAGGCTTGCAGTATTTGCCTTGCAGATATAGCAGGGTTTTTGTGGCCACTAGTTTGAAGTAAGTTGTCAAACGAATTTGTTTCTCTGGCGTGAGGAAAGCCATCTGGGAAGTTGTGTTCAAGCTTGCTCCCAGGAATATAATTTGTTGACAGGGTATCAAATGTGATTTCTTTTCGTTTATGGTGTACCCCAGACAAGTTAACACCTTTTGTACAAATGCCAGACTATTCAGAAGTATGCCCTGGCTTTCTGCCTGAATTAGACAATCGTCCTGGTATGGGTATATTTGAATATTTCTTTGCCTGCAAAATGCAATGACTGGAGCAAGGCACTTTGGCTTATCTACTATGCCCAGGGTGCTCACAAAGGGCAGTGCAGAGAACTGATAGTGCATGCGGCCTGCTTTGAAGCGTAGGTATTTTCTGCAAGATTCCCTGATTGGGATGTGCAGGTAGGCTTCTTTTAAATCCAGTGTTGCCAACCAGGCATCTTTGCCTACCATGGGAAGCAACTGGTAAAGAGTTAGCATCTTGAATTTTGGAATCACCAAAAAGGTCTTTAGGATAGAAAGGTCCAGGATAGGATGCCATGAGTTGTCTTTTCTGGGTACCAGGAAAAGTCTTGAATAGAAACCTTGCCCCTTTTCCTCTTCTGGTACAGTCTGAATAGCCTTTAATCTTAAGAGCGAGAGTACTTGGTGTTGAGCCTCTGCCCACTGATTTGGGGGTAGATCTGGCCAACCTTTTGGAGTTGGTAAAGTATGGAAGTGAAATCTGTATCCTTGGGAAACTATGTTTAAAACCCATTTTTCCTGGGTAACGAGTTCCCAGTTTTTTTGCTTGCAGAGCAATCTTTCCCCTAAAGGAGCAGTCAGTTGAGAAGTGCTTGGAAGATTTAAAGTTAAGTCACTGAGACAGCTTACCATAGGGGGGAGTTTTACTACTCCCCGATTTGGAAGTGGGAGCCCCCCACTGCTTAGTCCTGTGCGTATCCCCTGGGACTGAAGCCTGGGTGTTCTGCTGGTTCTGGGTTTGAACTGAGAAGGCCTGGAAGAGGCAGGAAAGGACCATTTTGTAAGAGCCTACTAAATCTTGGAGGCTGCACTTGTAAGAAATCTTTAACAGTTTGCATAGATTTAGCTTTTTCCTCCATCTTTTTAAGAGCTTCTTCTGCTTTGTTGCCAAACAGGCGGTCCTGATTTAAGGGATCATCCAGCAATTTAGTTTTAACATGATCTGGCAAAGATTGCTCCTTAAGCCAAGCATGCCGTTAGTGAATCAAAACCACATTGCAAAGTATGTTTTCCAACCTGTTCAGCAGAATGCATTAAATCCTGTAAATCCTTATTTTCAACACAATCAGGACTCAACATCATTTTTTGTTTAAGCAATCCAATAATATGCTGCTGATACTTATGAAACTGGCAATTTAAAGCCCTGATGAACAAGATTGCAGAGGTGTATACCTTCTTACCCCATCTATCCAGGGCCCTGGAATCTCTATCAGAGGGAGTAGGATTTTTGGCAGTAGTAGCCTTAATGCCCTTGGGTCCCTGTGAAATGGTCTCAGGATCCGCAGTAGGATTTTTAAAAAGGAACTTGTAAGAATCAGGAACCCTGTAATATCTATCAGGTTTCCTGGGAGCAGGAGGTAAAGAGTCAGGGGCCAAGCTAGATTCTGAAAAGGCATCGTCAACAATGTCCAGCACAGGAGGGATAGCTAAAGGTCTGTGTTGGGGCAGGAGTAAGAAATCTCTTAAGCTTCTTTTTAGAATCAGAGTAATCCTGGCTTTCCCAGTGAAAATGCTCCCTAAGAGTATGCAAGGTTTCAACAAAAGAAACATCTTCTGGGGGGAGAAGCAGAGGGAATAGAGTCCTCTGCATCAGAATCCTCATAGGTACATAAGGGTAAATCCTGGTCATCAGAGGAGACAGAAATTTCAGAATCCTGGTCAGAAGTATCATAAGTAAATTCAGTCCTATGTCTCTTAGAGGGGGAAGGTTGACTTCCCCTGATTAAAGTAATAAGGTCTTCACCCATTCTTATCACTTGTTTTTTAGGCATGGAGGCCTGACCATGCGGACTGGGCATTGGTTTCCTAGGCAGAGTTCGAGTTTTAGGCCTTGAAGAAGAAGATGGCGTCGGTTTAATATGAAAGTCAGTAGGTCTGAATACACCCTCAGAAGCCAGTGCCTGCACAGTGGCTCCGGACCCATCCAAGGTAGAGACATCCACAGGTTCCACAGTTGAAGCATCTCGCAGCATACCGGACTCCGAATGGGTCTCAGTAGAGGCCTGCAAATCTGAAGTGGCGGGTATCAGTAGCTGCGAAAGAGCCTCACCGATTACCGGCGAACTGGCAACTAGCTTAGGAGAAGTGTCGTAGGCGGCATGTCTCTGTCTTTACCTTTGCGTTTTTTCGGAATGTCGGTAGTCGGGTGGCTTACCGAAGACATATCTGGATAATTGAACCGAGTACCAAAATATTTAGAAGCGAAAATATAACGATGACGAATAGTTTGTGGTTTAAATAAGGCACAAAACAGACAGCGAGGTACGTCGTGGTCAAGGCCTAGGCAAGGAATACAGTACGAATGAAAATCTTTATGAGGTATTTGTTTTTCACAAGAAATACAATCATTGACTTTTACTGACATTGGTTAAGAGCAACAAAAAGTTTCCCCAACGGTGTACTTAGTTTTAGTTGAAGACTTCAGTTCTGAAACTCAAAAAATGAAAATTTCAGGAGTCGGCCAACCGGCACTTGCGAACTGCTTCTGCTTTGGGCACCGCACGGCAAGAAAGACATATGCAATGGCGCTGGCTGCATGCTTTATACCCCTGACTACCTGACATCATGGAAGATGAGACAGCAACCGAAGCAGGACCCAAGACTTTGATAATCAGGCAGACTAAGGACTACTGCAAGCAGATAACCCAAATGTGATGACTGCAACAGTGAAACACGAAGATCATCATGAGGGATCACAGCTATCAATGTCATGAGACAGAAAACCCATTTTTGGACTAAGGCTATGGCCCACAAGAAACATAAGATGCAATAGGCTTAGGCAAAACTTTCGGACAATGACTGTGATCACTAACATGATCAGCATCCAGCAGCTGAAATATCTTTTGGGGGAAAGAAAAGGGGCACAAGACAGGCATCAAGATAAAAAAAAGAAATACAAGCGTACAGGATGGAAAGACAAACAGAATGAAGCAGCAGTGAAGGAAAACACACAACTGAATAAAATACAGGAAAAAAGCTAAACAATCAAGAGAGATAAAAAGATGACTATCATACCACACTGCTCAAACAAGAAGTCTTGTATGTAGATGCACACTGTGAATGACTGGTTATGTGAGATATAAACAAATGTGCATGACCGGTACAAGATGTTCTACCTTTTTATTAAAAAATCAACTATATATGATGTGGTAATTACTACCTGACAACAACTGATTTAAGACACATCCACATGGAATTTATCCATGAACAACCACCACCAAAAAAGATGTGACAAACCCAGAATCATTGTTATTAGAGTGTTACTACTGCTACATTAAACATGTGAAGATAAAAAAAAAAAAAAAAAAAAAAAAAAAAAAATAAAACCCAATGCAGGTATCGATTAAGTCTTGCAAAAATTAGGGGACTTCTCCTACAAACATTCAATTAAACCAAATTAAGCTAAAGAATGCTGTCTCTTACTTGTTCGCTGCATCTTCTTTTTTGTTTCTTCCTCCAGTTTCCAATCTTTTTCTTCAGATTCAAAGTCATAAAATGAGTCTTTAGGTAGCCTCCATTCATTGTTTTTGTCCACTAAGTCTGATGTTCTACAAGTCGTATCTACACTGAACTTCTCAATGTCAATTTTCATAATCCTGCAATGAACAGTCATTCCAACCTGTTTAAAATCAGAAGTAAATACAGAATGTAATACTTGGTTAACTTGAGCAGCTCAACAGTGTACTTATGCAAACATTCAGGCACTAACTGTAGATCACCTACTGGAAATAAGCTTCCAAGACAACAGTGAAAACTTCCTTGGTAGGGGATGATGAAAGGGCCACTACACTCTACCATGTTACATTCTAATACAGGTCCAATGCATGATGGACATGCTGCAGTCTACTCCCATTCCAGTTCTGCAAGATATATGTGTCATAGTGATGGACATCTGAAAATGAAAATCCGATGCAAAAAAACTCAAAAGGGAAAAAAAAAACTAAAGTATTTGTGAATATCACCTGTCAAATGCATTAGTACAGTAGGAAGGTGGGCCAATGACAGAAATACATGTGGTAAAGTACGTAGTAAAACAGTCTGTGTGTAATAGTAACAGTTTACCAACAACTAAGGGATGCATGAGTTTTAATTTATGATTGTGCACACCTTGATAGATATGGTAAACACTGCTTTTTGCTGGTCTTTAACAAACCAATTTATATCACAAGTGGTTTCAGAAGTAAAAAGTCAGGTGCAAAACAAAGTAAAAAAAATATTATGGAAAAGTATAGACAAAAATTATCCGTTTTAAAGCTGGCTGAAGAAAAAGTGTGGTAACTTCTACAATATTGAAAAATAGCAAACCTAAATGTTTAGACATGGACAACACAAAATAAATCACCAGCTTCAAAAGCCTGTTATGCAACAACACAAAAAAAAAACACCAGCTTCAAAAGCCTGTTATGCAACAATTTCAGAGAGCTGACTTTTGAAACCCTGACTTCTTGTTGCTAAATGCAATTCAATTTCCCATTACAGTGAATAAAGCAAATATGGCTACTACAGAAATAGGTTGCTCAAGACGACAACCCTCCTTACCAAGTCCTATGGCTCAGCAGTTTAGCCTTTTCACCTACCAACATTTGTAATCTTTTCCCCAAAGTCTCTATATTTGGGGATAGACATCAAGATCATCATCATCAACCCCATTTTCTACAGAGGGTCGGAGATGTTACATCAACTGCTCCTCTCCTCTTGATCCAATGCCACTCTCCTACCTTCAGCAGTCATGTCTGACTGTTGCAGGTCTTCTGTCTCACAATCCATCTCTTTGCTGGGTGCCCTCATTTCCTCTTGCCTTCTTCCTGATTCTACCAATTGTGTTCTGCTTTCCTGCACATGTGCCTGAACAACTGTAATCTGTGCCTTTAATCTTTTCTGTAATTGGAGCCACTTTGGCTTCTGCTCTGATGTCATCAATTCTTCATCTGTCCCACAGCATGCATCTTACCATCTGCCTCAGACACTTCATCTCCATCACCTTTATCTTCTTCAGCTGCTCTGTCTTTACTACTCATGTTTCTGTACCATAGATAACTACTGAATGCAACAGTGTTTTGTACAATTTACTTTTCAGATTCTTCGGTATTCTTCTATGACACACTACCTCTGAAACTTTGAGCCAGCTTACTGCAGCCCTCTGACTCTAGCTTTGATCTCATCATTCAAATTGTCTTCTCCTCAACCACACCTCCCAGGTACGTGAAGCTGTTAACCTGCTCCACTATTTCCTTTCTATCTCAGTTTTCAGTTTCTTCTGATTTTTCGCATTTGCTGCTGTGATAACTGCCTTGTCAGTATTCAAATTTCATCCCACATGCTTTCAATTTTGCATTCCATTCCCCTATCTTTGCTAAATATCCTAATCGCAATATGCATGTAAAGCTACATTATATCTGCATACAGCAGCTTTGGTGTTCTGACCCCTCCATCCTCATTTTCTAATGCACTTCAACACTACTATGAGCAGCAGTGGGCTCAGAGACGAACCCTAATACAGAGGATATAAAAAGTGTACACACCCGTTAAAATGCCAGATTTTTGTGATAAAAATGAGACCACAATAAATTATTTCAAAACTTTTCCCACCTTTAATGTGACCTATAACCTGTACAATTCAATTGAAAAACAAACAAATCTGTTAGGGGAAAAATATATAAAAATAAACGTACAATAAGCTGGTTGCATAAGTATGCACACCCTTAAACTAATACTTTGTTGAAGCACCTTTTGATTTAATTACAGCACTCAGTCTTCTTGGGACCACAGATTCCTATTTGGAAAAGAAAGGAATTCAGCCAAGTCCTATTATGAAGACAGATATTCCAGGGTAGAAAAGATCTCAACTCAAGGACTGGTTAGAAAACAATTCCATCAACCACTTTGCTACCATAAAACAAACCCTCCCCAGTGGAGGAAAGTCTCCAAAAACCCCTTTACTGCATAAAGCAAAACATTAATCAGGGTTTGGACCCCCTTTCAGAGAAAGCTGATAATCCCCCTCTACAGCAAAAATCACCTCTAAGAGAGCCTCCATGGAAACCTACTGAACCTAGGTGATCGCCTCTCCTGGCACAAACTAATTATCATAAATGAAGGACTGATAAGCCTCCCTCCCTCCTTGTACAAATTACAATCACCAAACAAAGATGAAAAGCACTACAAGACATGACAGCCCACAACTATCAAGGCAGTACTGTCTTGGAGAACTTGAAATGCACACTCATTGGATGACATTATAGGGTCTGTGTGTCAAAGGATCAGAACTCTTGGCAAAAAGCCCAATGTCTTCAACAGCGCAGGAAGCATTCCACAACTCTACCACAAAAATCCACGACAGGCCAAAATGGACAGTCACCCTTTACACAGAAGTGGTTCAGTTTTCTCAAGCCTCCACTATTAACAAGCACCTAAATCTGCTCCAGTGCTTGGTGTCAACATTAATAGTTCCCTCAAACAAATCCTCTCTACCAGGAGGGACAGCCTACCAAGGCCAGAGAGTTATTGGAACAATTCCTCCAACATCTCAATCACCTTTACTTGAGGAAAATAGAGGGACTCTGATGTCCCGAGGAGAAGAAAAAGAGGTTCCAGACAGCTAAAGGAAATAAGGTGTGAGACAGCATTATCAGTAAGTACAGCAGCATCCTCTGACCGCCAAGTGATATACCCTGGGCCTGTTCCCCTTCTGGAAATGTAGGAGAATCAATAAGTCACTGCAAAAAAGTGTGACCCATGTGGAAGAACCCTATACATTTCAGGTCCAACATACAATTGCAGCTGAACCCAGGAGAGTTGCCTGGGGAGAAAAATCTATAAGAAGCCCACCTGAAAAGAAGCAGGAAACAGTGAAGCATATTTAGCCCAGTGTCTTGCAATCCTGCAGGCCATCTTCCTCTTAGATAAGCAACATGCCGACTGATGGACAATGGACCCCCTTAACATATCAGAAAGCTGCCTAGCAATCAGGCACCAAGTGGTGACTAGAGTCCATCTTATAAAATGCCTTTCTTGTCAAAGGGGGCACCTGTCAGCAGGCAGTAAGAGTCACAACCAAAGTGAATGGATGTAGCCAAAGAAGAGATAAAACAGGCATGCACCTATATCCAAAGTCATAGTCAGGGCACTCACTGAACACAATAAATACATAGATATGTCAACACTACTGTCGCAGTTCACAAAGAAAAGACAGGTTCTTCCCTGATGCCAAATACAAGATGGTCACCAAAGCAACCAGGGCTGCTACTCCACTAACAGATCTTAGAATCTGAAGTGGAAGAATTTGGTAATGCTAGTCTAGATTTATTAATAGAGGTTATAATCCTAAAATATTACAACAGGTTTTGGAAAAGACTAATAATAAGAACTTGGAAAACACTAATAATAAATCAAGGGGTAAATTATTAAAATAGCAAGACAAGAATAATCAAGTTTATGATGGGCAAAAACTAAGGTTGGTTACAACCTTTGGGAGGGATATTAGTTCTTTTCACCAGATTGTTCACAATCATTGGTTTATTTTACAGATGGGCAAAGATTCATTGGAAATTCTCCCTGATAAAATGTTCTTTTTCTTACACGTGGCAAGAATGTAGGAAATTATTTTAGTCATTACAAAAGAGGGCTACAGGTAGTACATGAAGTACTGACTACTTTGGATAACAGTGTTTTAAAGGGGTCTTTCCCTTTAGGTGCATGTACAGCGTGGGCAGTTATTTTCAGAAATAAGGAATTTACATCAGCAAACACACCTACAATTTATGAAATTAAAACTGCTAATACTTGTAATTCATAATGGGTTATATATTTAGTTACGTTTTTGTTCCGCTTTCTATGTTGGAAAGACTTCTCGATTTTTTAAAACATGTATATTTGAACATCTTAGTGGCATTAGATGTCAGCGAAAATCTACTGCCTTGTTTAAGCATACACTTAAGCATCCTAATGGCCAGTTTCGTTTTTTGGGTATTGACAAAATTAGGTTTAGTGCTCCAAATAAATTACGATGGAAAAACATGCTTAATGTAAAGGAATGTTTTTGGATTGTAAAACTAGAAGCTTTATTTTCTCCTGGTTGGAATAAATATTAGTTTAAGTTTTATATTTATATACAAGTATACATCTTTAAATGAGAGTCCAAGAAATTGTGACATCATCTTCAAGAATGTGACAAGTAACTGTTGGAACACTTGAATTTTATTACCATACTGATGTAGGCCAGTTCCAAAACAGGACACGTTTTTTAAACTAACTAAAGATTACATTTTTAGATTGGGTTTAGAGGGTGCTGGAAAATAACCCCCATCCTATGAACACAGTGGAGCTATCCTCTTTTTTTTAACAGCTTTATTACATTATCAGTTACCTTAATACAAAAGTAAAACATACTAACATTTGTCATATTCATGTATTATACACAAGTTTGCTAACAATTATTCACTCCCGCATTACATAACTTAACCAATTTCTGCTCTCACTTAAAACTCACTCCTCCTGAACATTCAACTGCGTGTATTTTTCCACTTGCTGTTATAAAAACCTGCTCCTTCCCTTTTCTAAAGACCCCACCTCTAGTTATTTTATCTCCAGTACTTAGGATCACAGGAGGATACTAGGCTAATGGCCCTAGGACCCTTACAAGCCTAGCCAAATACAACCCCATCCACTTCAATTACAATCGGTTTAAATATTGATTTCCTTTTTCTAGTAATTGTTTTTTTTAGAAGTCAACAGCATTAAACTTAGTAAAGCCTTACTATGTACAGGCATTTCAGATCTTGCGTCCTAGCTCAAAAGAATCAATTCCTCAGTTGCAGCGAATTTGTTCCCCTAACATTTCTGACAGAGTACTTTGGAGTGAAGTTTTTAACTCTGCCAACTTGTTATATTTTCAAAAAACATGTTTCCAGTTACCTCTTTCTCTTTTCCTTCAGACATCCAGCATTCACTAGTTACTTGAGGAAAAATTCTCTGAAGTTTTCTTGGCACAGAGGAGCTAGCCTTATGGAGGAGAAGACCACGATTCACTTTTATATGCTGGACAACCATGAACCATCAGCCAACTGGGCAAAGCAGAAACAAGATGAGGGTGCTTCTAGGCTTGTGTGTTAACCTCAACAAAGACCACCTCTGTGAGAGGGGTGACATATGATACTGCACTCAAGTAGTACCTATTCTAATCAGAGCCACAGGATGGGTGACTGCAGATGCTGTAAAGGACTGTCATGGTAAAGCCTAGCAGCTCCTGGAAAAGATGTGGAAATATTCATGAAAAAGACTGTACAGGCAACAGCAGCCCTCATGAATGTGCTCTAATTGCCCCATAACACTTTTCTCCATGGTGCTCACAAAAAAAAATACAATCTGCAAGCCATTTTGACAACACTGGTTTAAAAAAGCAGTGACTTGATTACCCTACTTTAATGGAACAACAATTTTTTTCAGTCTGTCTGAAATCCCTGGTCCTGTTAAGGCAGAACATTATCTGTTGATGCACGTCTGAAAGGTGAAGAATCCTTTCCTCCTGTGAATTGAGAGATAGGAAAAGACTGGTATGCTGGCTGGCCTGCCAGACAGCCATTTCAGAAATCA
Source organism: Protopterus annectens (assembly GCF_019279795.1). NCBI lineage: Eukaryota > Metazoa > Chordata > Ceratodontiformes > Protopteridae > Protopterus > Protopterus annectens. Next base: position 716,935,228 of record NC_056747.1, on the reverse strand, counting down.
ATTTAAGAATGATGAACTTGTCTTAATGGCCACCTTGTCTTTGTGGAAAACCATGCAAGATACTTTACAAACAAGGGCCTGTAACTCAAGATTATACTAACTGAGGTAAAAACTACCAAAACTAGACTTCTACGAAAGCAACTTTAGAGCTGGCAAAGCTGCTGCTGCCTCAAAGGGAGGCAGTATTTTTTTTTTGTTCAAGATTCTGGCACCATGGTGGAGGTACTGCCTACTTAGGTGGTCTCAAACGTAAAATGTCCCCTCAGTAAAAACTTCTGAGCAGCTGTGAAAGGTAGATCCAATAGTACACAACTGGAGATTGCATACAGATGACCTTAACAGATGCACTCAAAAGCCTTTTATCAGAAATAGAACACAGATAGAAGACACCCTGCTGTATCATGGCTGCCATACACTGAGTCTCCATAGGTTTACATTAGACTGAGCATCTGGTCTACCTTGCTAAGTAAGAAATTCTACTAGTAGATTCTGGCCACTTTCAGGATCCAAAAGACCTCTGCTGGAAAGAATTTCAACTGTAAAATCAGAACTCTATCTTCCAGGTGGCAAGATAAACATACTTTAACTTTGGTCACAAGTGCTCCCTTAACGCAGTGAAAGAAAACCGAGGGATAAGCAAAGGATCTTAGGGTCTTTGGAGGGAGAACCAGGACTATCCTAGCCACAGGAGGGCCAACAGAAGAAATCTTACTTTTTTCTGGACTGTCATTCTTAATACTGTGCAGATAAAGGGTGAGGGCATAAAGGCAGCCACTATTCTAAGGCACAGAAAATGCATCCTTCCCAAGGCTGTCCTGCATGGTACCTTACGCAGAAGTGAGATACTTGTCAGTTTATAAGCAAACAGATCTATTTTATGGCTATCAAAGGATATTGTCAGTTTCAAAAAGACTACTGGACCAAGTCTCCACTCATGGATACTGGGTGCTGACAAGCTTAGCTACAGCCAGAATATTCTGGGCTGGAATATATACTAGACTGGATCAGAATCTTCTCATTCTGATAACTCACAGACCATTACAGCTAGACTCCTCAGTCTTTCCCATAAACACAGATATACCCTTACTTGTTGATGCACATTATGAGCACAGTGTTGTCTGTTGTAACTGTGGACACACACACAAACTAGATCTGAAGAACTGTACTAGATGTACTGCATAAAAAACTTATCATTCTTTGAAGTTCAATTCATCTGTTTTGGTGTTTCTTGTTCGAAAAATCATGGACCTTTATGGCTCTTATATGTGCTCCTCAGGTCTGGCCAGAGGAATACAGTGTTAATGTCTGTGCTCCTTTGATTTAAAAAAAAAAAAAAAAAGTCCCCCTGAGTTGATCTTTAACCAAGAGATCAACTAACAGAATTCCCTGTGAAATGGGGAACCAGGCGATTACCCTCTTTAGTGGGTGCAATTACTGGCACTACATGTGCCGCAGGTACCACTACAGAACTCTTATGTGCTGTCTTGCAAAAGGGAGACTGAAAATTGAGGAAGACATATTACCTGGAACTTTTAGGATGGTTACTGCAGTCATACTAGGGAGGAATAATTTGAGAAGAAAATAGACATTTATGTTGCCTTTTCCTATGCAGAAGACACTCTGTCACAGCCTTTATGGTCAAAATGGCCCCAGTGAAATACATAGACTATCAGGGAAAAGCTTTTATTTTTGTACACCAAAGGGGATCTTGGTGTTAGTCAGTGAGTGATCAGCTGGCATAATGGTGAAAGTATTCACCTTCCATGCACAAGGTACAAGGTTTGATTTTGACTTCCGGCCAATGCCTGCTTGGAGTTTGCATGATCTTTCTGTGCGTCTGTGGGGTTCTTCCCACCTCTAAATATATGCCATGTTTTTCCATCTCAAACTCACCAATGAATGGAACTGTGTGCAGCAGCACAGACTCTACATGGTGACCTATAAGGGGAAGAGTTGAACAGATCAGCTTTGGGCATCTACTGCGGTGCATAGTATCCTCAAGATAGGAGAACATGGATCACAGACTGAGCGCCATCACAGAACTAGCCACTGAACAGTGCAAAATATGGCTCTAGGTGATTGGTAGTCACCGGTGATAAGTGGGTTGAGGACCTGGTCTACTCTGACTTACATGTACCCATGCTAACGATAGGAGGAGTGTATGTGCCCATACTAGCCAGTGTGTGCCAGTCAAAGCCCAGCAGCCCTATGTTAATAAGCTACTTGCTGCCAGAGTAGGATACCTGGGATAGCGCTGAACGAAAGTTGGATGTAAAAGCAATCAATCTGCCAAATGTGAACTAAGAATTGTTACACTCAATGTAGGTTCACTGACAGGACACAGCATGGAAGTGGATGACATGATGGTAAGGAGGAGGCTGGACAGCCTACGTATCAAAGAGACGAGATGGAAGGGCACTGCAGCAAAGAAACTTGGCTTGGGATCCAGAGTCTACTACTCAGAAGGAGGACAAGCTAGAAATGATGAGGAAATTGTGGAGAGAAAGAGGGTTTAGAAGGCAGTAAGGATATCATCAGAATTATTGACAGACTCATGGAAATCAGACTCCAGCCTAATGATAGGGCAAGATCCATAATATCAGCCTATGCCCCCATAGCAGGGTTGATGGTGAGGAAAAGCGTGCATTCATTCAGCAGTTGCAGGACCTACCTGGTTCAGAAAGAGAGAGAGTAACAAGATCACATACAAGAGTGGCTAACATGCAACTCGGGTAGACTTCTTCCCAGTAAGGAAAGGGTACTGGCAAAGTCATCCCTAGTGAAACAGTCAGCCCACAGCATAAACCACTGGTTGCCACAACCAGGTGCAATCAATAGTCATAGAAAGCTCTAAGGTCAAGAGTCACCAGGCTAAAGACCTGGAAGTTGAATGGAGAGAAAGCACAACAGTTGAAAGAATTAGTCAAGGTCTAGCACCCCAAGAAGAGCAGGAAATAGGTGGAGATAAAGATGAAAGCATCTCAAAACAGCATGTGTGAGGACTACAGAATAGATATGTGGCAGAGTCAGGTATGGAAATAAGGTACATAAGGAAAGCTGGTGGTGGAATGCAGAAGTCCAGGAAGTCATCAGAAGAAAGGAGTGCAGGAAAAAGTGAGAGACAGAAAAGACAGACTAGGCTAGGAAGAAAGACTGGTTGGCTAACAAAGAAGCTAAGAAAGGAGTAGCAATAAAGAACAGAGCATTGAAGGCACTCTACCAGCTTCTGCAAAATGACTCAACAGGTGGCACAAAAACTATATCAAATTACAAGACACAGAAAGATAAAGAAGATAATCAAGCACCCTTCATAAGTGATGCCATCAGCAACCTGCTCACCATTCCACAGGACATCACCATTCCACAGGACATCAATGGCAGATGGATGGAGTACTTCTAGCAGCTTCTGAATAAAGAAAACCACACATAAGATGTACTTAACCCAGACACAGCCTATAACGAAAGAAGAGGAGCCCACCCTAGAAGAAGAACAGCAATAAGGACAATGAAGTCAGAGAAAGCAGCAGGCTCAGATGAGGTCACAGCAGATATGATCAAGATGTTAGGTGAGAAGGGGAGAAATGGCCCCTGATGGTACTCATAGCAATATGAAGAGAAATGCGTATCCCAGATGACTGGAGAATAAGCAAACCTGTGCCAATGCACAAGAATAAAGGGGACATACACAACTGTGGGCAGTACAGAAGTATTATACTCCTGTCACACTGTATAAAAGTTCTGGAGAGGGTGACTGAAAAACGGATATGCAGAGCAGTAGAAAGTAAGATGGGAGATGAGCGGTTCAAATTCGGATCACGATGCACCATAATACACCCATAGTTTGCAGGAGACAGATAGTTGAAAAAAAGTTAAAGATGATGAAACAGTCCAACTGGGCTTTCTTAGACTTGGAGAAAGCATATAAGGTTCCATGAAAGGTGATTTAGGTAGTACTGAGGTGTGGAAGAATTAGTGCAGGCTAAGTACAAGGGACCCAATGACTCAAGTACAAACAGCGTTGGTCTCACAGAGGGGTTCCCAGTGGGAGAGGATGTGTACCAGGGTTCAGTTCTGAGCCCACTGCTGTTCATACTAGTGATGGACTACATTAGCAAACAGTTTGGATGGAACAGATCAACAAATTTGCTGTATGCAGATGATGTGGCATTACAGGCAGACTCTCAGCAAGAACTTCAGCAAAGGATAGGGGGATGGAATGTAAAATTGAAAGCAAATGGGAAAACCCAAGTGCAGATAAGACAGTGGCAATGGCAGCAAATTGTGGAAATCAGAAGAAGCTGAGAACTGAGTGGAACAGGTTAACAGCTTCAAGTATCTGGAAGGCATGGTTGAGGAAAAAGGAAGTCTGAATGAAGAGGTCAAAGCTAAAATCAAAGGGCTGCAGCCAGCTGTCATACTGTGTCAAGTGTAGTGTATGACAGAAGAATGCCAAAGAAGTTGAAAAGTAAGGTGTACAAAACAGTGGTAAGACTGGTACTACTATATGGTACAGAAACCTGGGCAGTGTAGCAGAGCAGATGAGGAAACTAGAGGTAATGGAAATGAAGTGCCTAAGAAAGGTGACAGGGATGCATATTGTGGGACAGACAAAGGAATACGGACGCAAGAGTAAAAGCCAAAGTAGCTCCAGCTGCAGAAAAGACCAGACAGAACAGAGTACAGAGATTCGAGCACATGTCCAGAAAAGCAGAAGACAATATGATGAAAATGATTTGGGAGAGACAGGAAGAAGATAACAGGAAATGAGGATGTCCAGCAAAGAGATGGATGACTTGGGTGCCAGAAGATCTGCAACAGTCAGATATCAGTGTCGTAAAAGGTACGAGTGTGGCATTGAATCAAAAGAGACGGCGACAGCTAACATGACACCGCGATCCCATGTAGAAAATGGGAAGAAGGGAAGTTGAGGATGATGATGAAAGGGAATCTTGTTCTAGCAAAACATTTAATGGTACAGTTTCAGTATACTTCTCAACTGGCAATGTCATATTGCATGGATCAAGTGGTCATTCAAGTAGGCAGAAGTGTGAATCCACCAAAATCCAAACTGTTCAAAGCTGAGGATGATTATTCAGCAAACACCCTGCAAGCAATGAGCAAATAAAAAGACAAGGAAATGAAGTGTTCTAAACCCGCCTTTAACCAAAGGAACTGTGTTCTTTGTCATTTGGAACAAGCACAAATGCGTTGTTCTTACCATAACTGTACATGTTCGAATAGATCAATGTTGCAAGAGTACGGATCCTTGGGTCTTCCTGCTGTGCATAAGCCTGTTACTGGCCCAGTTTCAAGTCTTGGTATCAACCCAAGCCAAGAGGCATCCAATTACAAACATTGAGACATCAGGGTATAAGAAGGGCATCCATAAGTGCCATTTGAAGGTCCTTGCAAGCCAAAAAAGCAGTTTGATGCTACAGGAGAGCACAACCTCCCCAGCTGTTCAGTTTTGGTTGAGAATGCAAAGTAGTAAAAAAATAAAATGTATACACAGTTGGTATCACCCAAACGGATTGTAAGTAAAATAGGAACACTGATAACCCCTATAAATTTGAGGGAAAGGAGGGTGGGAATATGTACTGTAACACCGACCTACTCGAACATTTACAATTACAGTAAGCGGGACATGACTGTACTATGCTCTCAGTAATCAGTTTTGCAGTACTGATCTTTGCAAATATTCCCAAAGTTATCCTGTGGGTAGAGGAGAATACAATAAGTTTAGGAAATAATATTTTGTAGGATGGCAGAGGCAAGCCTTAGTAAAGATGTGAACAAACTTCCATGTGTCTGCCTCTAGGATGGTTTGGGTTGGAACTCCTTTAAGTAGAGCAGTGGTAGATGCTCCATGCTGTTTGGAATGGGCTCAAATGTGGCCAGATAAAAGCATTTCATGGTGCAGATAACAGAACTTGATGTAGTTTGAAATCTACTTAGAACTGGTTTGTTTTGAGACAGGCCTGTTCTCTTTGCCCTCTGCGAAGGATACTAACAACTGGTTTGCCCTGGCCCATGCTTTCTTCTGTCTAGGTAGTATCAGATATGTCTTTGGAAATCCAATGAGTGGAGGAATCTTTCCACTTTGTTCTGTGTGTCTGGAAAGAGGACTAAAAAGATGAACTGTCTGTTTAAGGCTAAGTTATGAAACTACCTTGATCATGAATGATTTGTTCTAAGGGTTACCCTGTCCTTCTGGAAAACAGTAAAAGGTTCTGTACATGAGCTGACAGTTCAAAGAATATTCTAGCTGATGCGATGGTTATAAGGAAGGTGGTCTTCCAGGTGAGTATCTTGAAAGGAGCAGAAGTAGTCAGTTCAAAGGGTTGTAGTGTTATTTTTTCCAGTACATAATTCAGATCTCATGCTGGAATGGGGTCTCTTCTGGGGGGGGGGGTCTCAAGTAGATCACCCCTTTCAAAAACAGTTTCATGTGGGGTGTGAGAGAAGAGTGGTGCAGTAATCTGCAAGTAAACTGAAACAGCACACACATGAATCTTGATGCTAGAATAAGAAAGACCCTGCTCAAACAGGTGTGATATAGATAAGGCAAGTACTGAATTGATGTCTGCTTGAGCTGGGATAGTGTGTTGGCCGTGGCACCAGGTAGAACATCTCTTCCATTTTGCCATGTATGATTTTCTGGTGTTAATCCTTCTTGCCTCTTTTAAAAAAAGGCAGCACCTCTTTAGGGTAAGGCATGAAAGTGGGTGGGGTGTCAGGACCCAATTCTCCAGACAGCTAGATTGAGAGATGCCAGGCTGGGGTGGAATACTGATCCCTTGTATTCGCTGAGAAGGTCTATGTCCTTTAGGAGAATACATAATCTCCCCTCACTGTGGGTGAGGAGGACAGAGAACCAATGTTGTCTGGCCAGAAAAGGGATAATAGTACCATGTTGGGTCTGTCAGTCCTGACCTATGTAAGTACACTGGGAATCAAGGGTAAAGGAGGAAAAACATATAGGAGTCAATGAGCCCATGTGAAGGAAAAGGCACCTATTTTCCAAGTTCCCTCCTGTTGTGTTCTGGAGCAGAATCTCAGAAGTTGCTTGTTGTAGAGAAAAGCAAAGAGGTCTACAAAGGGGTTCTCCACTGAGTGGTGAGATCCAGGAAGACCTCCCTTTTCAACATCCATTCAATTGGGTCTTGTAGATCCATGCTCAGGGAGTCTACTTGAATACTGCTGTAGCCTGGGATGTAAGATGCTATAAGGGTAAGTCCCAGGTTTTGAGTTAACATCCAGATCTTTCTGTACAGCTGCACAGAGAGTAAGATAAGGTCCCACCCTGCATGCTTACGTACCATATAACTGTGGTATTGTCTGTGTTGATTTGTAGATTTCCAGGGCTTATATGCTGAATGCTTTTCTGGCCATGAAGACTGCTAGTATTTCCTTCAGACAGATGTGTAGCTTCCTTTGTTGTGGGGAACAAATGCCCTATACCCTAAGTGAGCCTAAATGGGCTCCCCAAGTTATGTCTAAACTGTCTGTAGTGATGGTCTTGTCTGCCTGAGGCAGCATGAAAGTTGCCTCTGGCTTCTATTGTATAGTGTCCTTCTACCATAAAAGTTACTTCTTAAGGCATGTGAGCAAAGCAGAAGGGTTTCTAGGGGCTGTAAGTTCTACTCCCAAACACTTGAGAAACCTAGGAATTTTCTCAAGCACAGTTTTGCTAAGGGACCATGAGGATACACAATGCCATGTATCCTAAGATCCTCGAACTTTCTGGTTCAGATGAGTTGTTTTGAGAATAGGTTGTTTAAATAAAGAGGAAAACAAGCTTATCCAGAGGGAGAAATGCATTCTGCTGGATAGAGTCTATTAAGGCGCCCAGAATCAGGATCCCTGATTGAGTGATCATTTGAGACTTCTGTAGATTTAACAAGAGGCCCAACTTTTGGAAGCAGTCTACAGAGGTCTGGAGGGCATCCAGGGTCTCTGATGTGGATCTTCGTTGGATAAGACAATCATCTAAGTAGGGATAGATGTGTACCTCCAATGTTCTGCATTCTGTAAAAATTCCAGGAGCAACAGAGATACCAAATGGTAAAATATAAAATTGGAAGTAGGAGCCTGAGGCTAGTAATCGTTGGTATTGTCTGTGACTGATCTCTACAGAACCATGAAGGTAAGTGTCCTTTAGGTCGACTGCGACCATGGAGGTGACCTGGATTATCATGAGTAGCAGTTTCTGCAATCTAAGCATCATAAATCTTGGCACGTAGAGAAATATTTTTTAGCTTTGAAAGACCTAGCATAGGTCTCCAGGTTCGCTCTTTCTTTGGGACCAGGAATATTCTGGAATAAAGGCCTTTTCCCTCTTGACCTGGGAGTACTGGCATTACTGATCCTTGCTGAAGTAAATCTTTAAAATAAAGGGTGGGAGGTTTTCTTGCTGCTTTGGAGGTCCTGGTATGCCTAAGGGGGAAATTTCCCTGAATTGGACATAGTATACCTTTTCTATAATGCTGAGGACCAACTGATCTCTTCTGATGGTCTTCTAGTGGCTTAAGAAGAGGGACAGTCTTCCTGTCAGGTGTCCAGGAGGATGAGAGGGAAGGAGGGCAGCACATAGTCACAGATGTTCTCTGTGTTGAGCATGCTCATTGGCAGCACCTGATCTCTGTGTCTGTTCTGTTTACTATCTTTTGGATTGCCTTGGTCTTTTTCCATGGGGAGGCTTCCCCTTGTCTTGCCTGGGTGGAAAGGGACAAGGTTTAAGGGATCAGGATGTAGTCTCCATCCTGAAAATCATCATCTAGTAAAATACATACAGAGGAAAAAACAGCAGTCTAGAAGGTAAACTTACAACTTCCATGTAGTGTCAGCGCCTGGGAGAACTGGTTACTTTCCCAGTTAAAAACTTCCTTCATTTTGTGTAATGCGACTCCGAAAGAAAGGCCCTTGGGTGGGGATACTGAAGAGAGAGCATCACCACAGACTGAGTCTGTATAGGTTTGAGGTCGTAAATGACCCGAATAAGAATGCTCATCCTCAGAGGATGAAGAATCTTCGTCTTCTTGGAAGGCTACTTCCCTTGTTCTTTTAGTCAGGGAAGCTTCTTAAGAAGGTTGACTGTGTTCCCTGGATTTAATTTTCTTCTTTCAGCTGCTCCTGTTAGGGGTCACCACGGCAGATCAACTGTTTGCATTTCTTCCTGTCCTCTGCATCTTGCTCCGTCACACCAACTACCTGCATGTCCTCTCTCACCACATCCATAAACCTTATCTTAGGCCTTCCTCTTTTCCTGTTACCTGGCAGCTTCATCCTTAGCATCTTTTTCCCAATATACTCTGCATCCCTCCTCAGTACATGTCCAAACCAATGTAATCTTGCCTCTCTGGCTTTGTCTCCAAACCTTCCAACCTGGGCTGGCCCTCTAATTCCTAATCCTGTCCATCCTCGTCACACCCAGTGCAAATCTTAACATCTTCAACTCTGCCACGTCAAGCTCTGACTCCTGCCTTTTTGTCAATGCCACTGTCTCCAACCCATATAACACAGCTGGTCTCACTACCCTCTTATAGACCTTCCCTTTCACTCTTACTGGTACTCGTCTGTCACAAATCACTCCTGACACTCTTCTCCACCCACTCCATCCTGCCTGTAGTCTCTTCTTCACCTCTCTTCCACACTCACCATTACTCTGAACTGCTGACCCCAAGTACTTAAACTCATCCCCCTTCGCCACCTCTACTCCCAGCATCCTCACCATTCCTCTATCCTCCCTCTCATTCACACACATATATTCTATCTTAGCCCTGCTGACCTTCATTCCTCTTCTCTCTAGAGCATATCTCCACCTCTCCAGGGTCTCCTCCACATGTTCCATACTCTCACTACAGATCACAATGTCATCTGCAAACATTATAGATCCTGTCTGATCTCGTCTGTCAACCTGTCCATCACCACTGCAAATAAGAAAGGGCTCAGAGCTGATCCTTGATGTTATCCCACCTCCACCTTAAATGCATCCATCACTCCTACTGCAGACCTCACTGCTGTCACACTACCCTTGTACATATCCTGTGCCACTCTTACATACTTCTCGGACACTCCCGACTTCCTCATACAATACCACAACTCCTCTCTAGGCACCCTGTCATATGCTTTCTCTAAATCCACAAAGACACAATGCAACTCCTTCTGACCTTCTCTGTACATCTTCATCAACACTCTCAGAGCAAACATCGCATCTGTAGTGCTCTTTCCTGGCATGAAACCATACTGCTGATCACTAATCATCACCTCCCTTCTTAACCTAGCTTCCACTACTCTTTCACATAACTTCATGCTGTGACTGATCAGTTTAATCCCTATGTAGTTACTACAGCTCTGCACATCACCCTTATTCTTAAAAATTGGTACCAAAACACTTTTTCTCCATTCCTCAGGCATCCTCTCACTTTCCAAGATTTCATTAAACAATCTAGTTAAAAACTCCACTGCCATTTCACCTAAACACCTCCATGCTTCCACAGGTATGTTATCTGGACCAACAGCCTTTCCGTTCTTCAACCTCTTCATAGCTATCCTTACTTCCTCCTTGCTAATCCACTGCACTTCATGATTCACTATCCGCACATCATCCAACCTTCTCTCCTTCTCATTCTCTTCATTCATCAACCCCTAAAAGTACTCTTTCCATCTGTTCAACACACTCTCCTTGCTTGTGAGTACGTTTCCCTCATTATCCTTTATCACCCTTACCTGCTGCACACCTTTACTAGCTCGGTCCCTCTGTCTAGCCAAAAGGTACAGGTCCTTTTCTCCCTTCTTAGTGCCCAACCTTTTATACAACTCTTCATACGCCTTATCCTTAGCCTTCACCACCTCTCTCTTTGCCATGCACCTCATCTCCTTATACTCTTGTCTACTTTATTCATCTCTTTGACAATCCCACTTCTTCTTCGCCAACCTCTTTCTCTGTATACTCTCCTGTACTTCTTCATTCCACCATCAGGTCTCCTTGTCCTCCTCCTCCTTTCCAGATGTCACACCAAGCACCTTTCTAGCCATCTGTCTTACTAGCTCTGCTGTAGTTACCCAGCTATTCGGTAACTCTTCACTGCCACCCAGTGCCTGTCTTAACTCTTCCCTGAACATCACCTCACAATTACCCTTTTTCACTTTCCACTATTTGATCCTTGGTGCTGCCCTCGCACTCATCCTCTTCTTCTTGATCACCAATGTCATCCTACAAACCACCATCCTATGCTGCCTAACTATACTTTCCCCTGCCACCACTTTACAGTCTCCAGTCTCCTTCAGACTCACCTTTCTGCATAAGATATAATGAAGGCTATAAATTCCTATGCGATCGTGAAAAGATCCCGGACTTTAGACTGAGACATGGGGGCTGACGGAAGGGTGATGGTGAGGCCAAGCTAGGAGCATGTTTCAGTTTAACAGGTGTGACAGAGATGCTGCTGTCTGATCTTACACTCGGTAGCAGGGGGGAGACTAAAGGTCACCCTCCGGAACCACTTCTCAGACATTAGAAGCAGATGCCTGCAGAGCGTCATCAGACATGACTTTCGTGAGTGGGGATGGAAGTCAGGGGGAGGCCAACATCTGTGGTAGCTTTCCCAAGGGGTAGTGCAGGAGAATTTCACCTTAGCAGTCGCCAGTCCCTAGGCCTGTAAAGGCTCCTCACCAAGGCCCTCTGTTGACTTAGGAACTGACACAATTGCTTTTGATGCATCCTCTGGATCCCTAGATTATCTCTCTGCTTTTTTGGGATCACACCAGCAGCCGCATCAGTTAGTGCGGGTCCTGCAGATTTTGAAGGTTACACTACTACCGAAGAAGCCACTGAAGAGGACTCGATGTGCCCTGAGAGTATCTTGGCCCTAAGTTTAAGAAACTTGGCACAATCACAGCAACTAAAGATGTTATGCTGAGGTCCCAAGCAAACAGAACAAATGAAAGTCCTTATATGGGATTTGTTTCGCAAAGGACAGTTACTGACTTTTTTGAACATTAATTCGAGAAAAAATTTCCCCAATAGGGTATTTGTCTGGAAGAAGAGGATCTCTGAAAACACAAGCTGAGCAACTGACTACTAGCATATAAAACACATGTGAAGCACACTGGATTACATGGCTAGAAAGAACTGAAGATGGTGCCGACAGACACACTTCTTATACCCTGACATCCGTCAATGGAAGTACATCAGCTTAAGATGATGCTAAGACTCTGGAAATCAGACTAGCTGTGGGCTTCTGTAAAACAGAAAGACCCAGGGATCAGTACTGCAAAATTTACTATGAAAAACATCATATACTTCATTTTTTTTTTTTTAACTAAGAACCATCTTTATTAAATTATCACTTACGACATAGGTAACCGTAAATTTATATCAACGAAAACAAACCATATCGACATACTTTAAGTTGCAAATGTTATACATTACTTGTCTATCCAGTCATTGTCAGTCAAATATTACTTTCAGTTCAATTACTACCTTCCCTTAAATCTCATTTCTTCTCCAAAACACTATTCTTCATGTATTGTTCCCACAACTCCCATTTTTTCTATGTAATTTGCTCTTACCTTTTTCTAAAGATCCCACTTCCAGTTCTTTTATCTCACCATCATTAACCACTTCTTTCCCATTTTTCTACATGGGGTTAGGGTGTTGTTACCTGTTGCCATTTCTCTCGATTCAATGCCATACTCCGGCCTTCTTCGACACACATGCTAGACTGTCGCACATTTTCTCTCGAACAATCCATCCACCTCTTTGCTGGACACCCTTGTTTCCTCTTGTTTTTTTCCTGCCTGTCCCAAATAATCTTTACCAGATTGTCTTCTGCTTGTCCGAACCACCATAATCTATTCTCTCTGAACTTTTCTGTAAATGGAGCTAATTTGGCTTTTGCTCTTATGCCCTCATTTATTCATCTGTGTCACAGTGAGCATCCTACCACCTGTCTCTGGCACTTCATTTCCATCACATCTAACTTCTGCATCTGTTCTGCCTTTACTACCCAGGTTTCTGTACCACACAGCAATACTTGTCACGCCACTGTTTTGTACAACTTACTTTTCAGCTTCTTTGACAAGTCTTTTGTCATACAGTACACCTGACACACTATGCTAGCTGGCTGCAGCCCCTCTGATTCTAGCTTTGACCTCTTCAGACTTGCCTTGTCCTCAAACACTGCTCCAAGATACTTGAAGCTACTAATCTGTTCCACTATTTTCCCTTCTAACTCAAATTTTCAGCTTCGTATTTACCCAATTTGCTGCCATTACCAATGTCTTAACTGTACTCCGTTTCATTCCATGTGCCTTCAAGTTTTGCATTCCCTTCACATATCCAGTTCTTTTTCCTCTGTTATTACACTCACTATTATTAGTACAGTTGGTTTAGACTTTGATTTCCATTTTCTAGTAATTGCTTTTTTGGAAGCCACCAGAATTAAACTCAGCAAGGCTTGACTATCTCTACGAAATTCCAATACTGTATTGTAGCTAAAAAAATAATTTCCCTCTTATACTGCTCAACCAGTATTTCTTTTAGAGTAGTCTGCAGGGAATTGTTAAAGTCTGCCAACTCATTAAACTCCCAACAATATGTTCCCAACTGTCCTTTCCTTTTTATTCCCCATTACACTTCCATTTGCAATCTACTCAAAAAGAAAAAATCTTTGGAGTCACCTTGGGTTATAAAAATAACTATGCAAAAACTTCCAAGACTTTGTTGCATATTTGGGAAACATAAATATAACCCCTTACCCCATTTTTCTGTGAATTAAATATCTAATCTAGTTTCCTAATGCTTTCTAGCCTCCTCTGATCGATTCCCATAGTTATCATGCAATATTGTATACGCCTTACTAATTATCTTTTTTTTTTTTTTTTTTAACTGCAGCTTCTTGTTCTGCATTCCACTAAAAACTCTACCGGTGCTGGTCTTTTGCTTAGAATCCCCCGATTTCTTTCTCTTTGCCTATACTCTGATATTAATCCTTCAAAGGGTAGGCAATACCTAGCTTACAGTCCAAATAAATTCTTGGCCTCTTCCCATTCTACCATCTTTCCCTCTCTAAATTATTTTCTTTCAATACCTTGGTTCCTTTGACAGTTTTTCCAGTAAATTCCACCCCCCATTGCCTAGTCTCTGTATCCCCAATTGTAGTCATCCCTAGCGGCAACATATCCTTTCTCCATCCCCATATTGGCTTACTTCTTAAAATACTTCATGAAGATAATACTCTGCATGGTTACTGTTATTCTCCTTAAGGATCTGCATCCAAAATCATAGTCTATGCTTGTTTCTTGAGCTTCCCTACTTTCATCATCACCCTTTTCCACTTTGAATTGTAGCTTTCTGCTTGTGCTATGTATAGGAGCCTTAATGGGGTATCTCTGCAATACCCCTTCAAATCAGGGAATCTCAAACCACCTAGTTCTATTGGAAGGCTCAACTTATCACACTTAACTCTTGCTCTCTTCCCCTCCCAGATAAAATCCTTCACCCTTTTATTAACTGCTATCACAACTTCTCCCCTGGTTGATAAAAATTATACATTACCTGTGTATAAAACTAAAGGGACTAAAAACATTTTCACTGCGTGTATCTTGCTATCCATATCCATAAAATAGAGCTTCCAATTTCTCAGTTTTGTATTATTTTTCATTTAGTCTCAACCACATATCCTTTGCCACCAATGCAGAATCCCTTTTAATACATGCTCTTACTTCATTTTATCATGTCTTCATAAATATGGGTATTGCTGAACCAATTCATGTGAGTACATAGTTTACAGCTATTACCTTTAGTTTATCTTCATTATTTTTGTATCCTGAAAAGACCTGAAACTGCCTCAGAATGTTCCACAACACTGAAACATACTTTTCTGTTTTTATCAAATGTAAAATAATATCTGCAAATAAAGCCAAGTTTTCTTGACTTCCATATCAATTATCTCCTTGAATTTCTGAGTCTCTTATTTACATTACATACTTAATAGCCAGAGCGCTCATTGCTGGCCCCTAAGATGATAAATGGAGGCAATTTTGACTATTCTGATGACCATCGTTTTCTTTAAAAATGACAAAGTCATGTCTGGCCTCCAAAGCAGTCTCTTCTTTGACCTCCTCCTCCAATTCTCAAATCGCCCCCAAATCCTCTCCTTTGTCATACTACCACCACCAGATGCCTAACTTTTACATCCACTTTTATTTTATTTTTACTTATTTTGTTTTACATTTGTTGACCAGGATAGTCCGACTGGATATATGTCCATTTTTAGCGGAGGCCCGGGGAGAAAAACTCCACATGCCAAAAAAGAGACCATACATACATCACTGAGTGATAAACTCAGGAAAATATGTTTAGAAAAATATAGACAAAGAATACAGACAGATATCAATATACACAATGTGCAGACTTGCATCTGACTGGCAAAGACATATCAGAAAATGTGAACATAGAATACAATCAGATCTCATAATTCACAAGGCTTAGACATTGAAATGCTTGGAGGCATAGATACTTGGCTAAACAGCAGGTTGGGTAGCAAGGCATGTATTAGTGAGGTTGTTAGGTTTAGAACAAGAGCACAGCCAATGAGATATGAGGTATCTTTTGAGTTCTCTTTTAAATAGGGGTATAGTGAGGTTTCCTTGGTAATGGTAGTAGGGAGTAGATTCCAGATTTTACCAGTTGAGTTGGGAAATATAGCATCGCTTGCAGAGTTGTTGGATTTTTGGGTCAGTATCATTAGTTTATCAGCTGAGCGTAACGGCCTGAGGGCAGTATGAGGGGTGATAATATTTTTGAGGGCACGGGTGTTACCATGTTGATGGAGTATTTTATGCACTACTATAAGCTAATTGAACTGTAGAAGCGTAGGATACTCTAGCCATCCCAGTACTTTGAGGCTCTGGCAATGGTGGGTCCTAAAAGCCATGCCAGTAGCGAATCTGGCTAAATGACTGTAACATCCTGATAATTTGTTGAGATTGCTTTTGTACAGGTTGGTGAGTACAGGGGAGGCATACATAAGGGTAGAGAGGAGGTGTGATCTTGCAACAGCTACCCTAGCTGGGGATGGGGGGGGGGGTGAGGAAAGGTTTGGCTCTGTACAGGGAGCCAAGTTTTTTGTTGACGGACTTAATAGTGTGACTGACATGTTTATCAGATTTAAGGTTGTTGTCTATTATTACGCCTAGAAGCTTTGTATGGTCATCAGGGGAGATAATGGTGTCATTGCTAGATTTGATGTTGAAGGAAGGAGGAGAAATTCTACGGTTGGGGAGAAAAGTAGTAGCTTGGTTTTGTTAGGATTTAGAAGCAGGCAGCAATTAGCTAGCCATGTTTCTAATAAGTGGTCTGGGTGAGGGTTAAAAGTTGTGTAGGAGAGGAGGCGGGGCATATTAGCGTTGATTCATCTGCATATTGGATGCAGGTGGCTCCTGGAAAGGTGGTGTGCACATCATTGATAAAGACAGAGAAAAGAAGGAGACCTAATATAGACCCTTGTGGGACACCTAGAGTTAGAGGAAGTTGGGATGACAGCTTGCTCTGCCATAAGACAGATTGCTGTCTACCGTTTAGTTAGGAGTGAAACCATTGTACTGCGTGTTGGTCTAAACCGATGGTTTGTTGGGTATTGAGCAGTAGCTGATGGTTGACCATATCGAAAGCTTTTGAGAGATCTAGGAAGAGTGCTAAAGATAGTTTGCTGTTGTTATGATGAAGATTGATGACATTAGAGAAAGACAGAAGAGCTGTGGTGGTACTGTGGAATGGCCTAAAGCCATACTGAGTCGGTGAGCTTTCCGTTTTGAATCAGAAAATGCATGATTTGTTTGTGTATGCATCTTTCCATGATTTTAGCTAGTGGTGAAAGAATGGCTATAGGTCTAAAGTTAGATAATTCTGTGGAACTTCCTCCTTTATGGAGAGGTATAATGTGATATTTTCCATATTGCTGGGATGGATCCTTCTGTGATGGATCTGTTGATCAGAATAGAAATGGGAAGTGCTATGGCATCAGCTGCTTTTTGAAGATATTCAGCTGGGAGGTGGTTGGCAGCTAGTGTAGAAGGTTTTAGTTTTTTGATTAAGGTCCGGATCAGGTTGGTAGGTACGGTTTGAAAGGTAAAGATGGGTTGGGTGCTGGGTGGATCAGGGCTAGATATGCCAGAGCTGGTGTTTGTATCCGATGGAGTGAGATGGGTAGCTAGAGACTGGATAGTTTCAGTAAAGAAGGAGTTGAAGCTGTTTGCAATTTCTACAGGGGATTTATCAAGGGCTTATTCAAAAAGATCACCAAACATGATTAAGCATTGGAGGAAATCCCCGCTAACCTCCCACAAGGAAGAGACAACCTCCTCCCCCTGGTTCAGTTGCCTTTCTGGGGAAGACTTGGTCCTGCCACTCCATCAACTATGATACCTTTGCCTGACCGACAATGTAATGCCATATTTGGAAACAAGCTATTACTAAAGACAGTCTTGAAGACTGCACAATTTAACAATGTCAAACACCAAGCTGATCTCTATGCTTCCTTGCCTAGGTAAATGCCCAGAGAAAAAAAATCACTTTCTCACAGCTCTCAGAATATATACTAAAATCTGCTTTCACCTCAATAACATGAAGTTTGGTCAGGGCATAGTACAATTATTGCCCTCTACACACTTACTGATGACACACTACTTAACTCAAACAATGGCCTTCTTACAGGAACGGTATTCATTGCCCAGTCAAAAGCATTTGACCTGGAATACCACAACCTCCTCAAAAACACCTTTTCAACAAGCGGCATCAGCAAAAAACTCCTCATTCTCCACAGACTCTAACTGCCAATTGAAAGCACAGATCTGATCCAGCAAGTCAACCCCATCTCTCCTAATCAAAGAATATCCAGGAAGGTTCCATCATATTCTATCTAGTCTCCTCTCTCTCCATCAACAACCTTCCAGCAAAACTCTCACAACTTAGTATGCTATGCTACAAAAGTGGAAAGAATACAAGCTTTAGCAAAAAGGTTATTAGAGGCTGACCTTACATAGTTATCTACCTGGCTCACAAATAAATATCCTCCATGGCAAAACAAAGTCATCCTCTTTGATATTAAGCAGATACACTCATTAACCTCAAAACAACTGACCATTCACCTTAAGAATCAGTCACAGGGGAAATTGCCTCCTCAAATACCTTAGAATATGGCTCGATCTTAACTCTTTCTTCCAATATCACATCACTATAACCAAAGTAGGTTAACTCCATCCTGGTCTGGAAACAAAAAATACAATTTCCTCAACTCAGCAGAAGAGTCCTTACTGGGAAGTGAATCCTCCTGGCTCAAATGCAATACAGTCTCTCCAGTATAAGAATATAAATCTTCATAATCTATCTACACTCATGTCTGCAGATGAGATGTTTCTTTAGAAAACAGAAAAAACACTGCTCAGTCCCAAAACAGTCCTCAAAAAGAAAAACAATAAACCTCCTTGCCTCTCTATACCTCTCTCTCTGCCTACCTAAACAAAACCACCCCCTCTACTCTACAAATTCAGACAGGGCCCTAGCAGACAACCCCTTCAAACCTTCTGTTTATCTCCCTCTCTTCAACTCCTTCACAACTCCTTATAAGCAAGCTTGTAGCTCTGTCCCACTCTCATCTGTATTAACTCAAACCACATTTTATCTCCAACCCACCTCACCTGCTCACATCTCCCATTCAAAGACAAGCTCAAATTTTAAGACAACTACAGTTACATATAGTTTTCAAATAAGAAAAAAATACCTCCAAATAAACAAATCCAAAAAATTTACTACACTATTCCTCTTAACACACTTCCTCCTACCTCTACCTTCTTTACACCCCCAGCTAAATTTCCATTACCTCTCCCCCACCCTCTCCTTTCCTCTCCTCCCCATATTCTGTGCAGATCCTAGACTTTATTCACCTACAGTGTACTAGACTTTTACACAGTTGATCTCTTCCATTTATGCTTTCTTGAATCAGTGGTTCCCTCTTTGGCAGTTTCACTCTCTTTTCAAGGAACTAAGGTTACTTTTTTGTGCTTCAAGGAAGAATTGTTTATTCTGACTACCTTCCACTGTTCTTTTTTTTACAGAACTTGGTTTACTGTCTCTCCATCCAAGGAACTTTGTTTATCAGAGGAAGGAAAAGAAAGATTAGGCTCAATGGGAAGGCAGTAGAGGACTAATAATTGTCTCCTACTGCAAAATCCACAAAAAATCTGACCTTGGAGAATAGAATCCACAAACTTCAGACTGAGAGAATAGCTAAGTGTGTGTTTCCTCTGTTCACCAAGACTTACTTCTATACTAAACTTTCCACTGTCTTACTTTCTATACTTCATATCTTTTCCACATTACTCACTGTCAATTTCTTATTATTGCACTTTTTTTATTTACTTTTACTAAAATTTTAACACTTTTTAAGTTTCACACTTTTTATTTACCTAAATACAAACTCTTCTATATTTTGTTTTTGTTACTTCACTTCATTTTATTCTTTCAACTGCACTTTGGGATATTCTTTCTTAAACCCCCATTAAACGATATAAATTACACTATACAGAACTGTGCTCCAATGCATAAGAGAAATAGAAAAATAAAGATATGGATCAAAAGATGGCAACATTTGCTTATTTTATTAATATTATTTATAGCTTAGTATCTTATCTTCATAACATTGCTCATATTTACTTAAGATCATCCTCTTACTTACTGTAACGATCTTTATCCTTTAATGTTCTTTTGATACTTCTATTTTTTACTCCTAATGTTCTCCATTACTGAACAATCCTCTTACAAAATCCAATCAACTAAATGTTCTGCTTTTTCTCTTTTTTTTTCACTTTTCTGTGTTCTGTTTTTTTCAAGTTCAGGCTTTGTGATAAACCATTTTTTTTTTTTACATTTTTCTAGTTCTGGTGCTTTTTTTTAATGTGTTTTTACAATAAAATTTTTTTTTTTTTTTTATATTCTTTTGCACTATCATAAATGTTTTTATTTTTCCAAGACTCGTGATGACACAATTTATGGCATTAAAAGCAAGGATATTACTACTCACCATGTGTGTTCTTTGGTAACCCATCTTCATGGCTTGGCATCTTTTATCATAGCAATTAAGCCACATGGTTTACAACTGCCAACACATTTGATAATCCAAGGCTCAATCCCCACTTTTACATCCAATAGTCCAAACAAGAGTGACATCAGTGCAGAGTCTTGTAGGACAACACAAGTAACCCCTCTTGGGGCAGCCAGGTAACCCCCTCCCATACTGACTAGTTCCATCCCGTTGCTTAACCAGTGTTTTATAAAATTAAGTTCATACAGACTTCCACTTAATGACTTTAGTTCAATATTTATTTCTTTATGTGGAATATGTGAAGATACTTGTCATGGACAAGATAAGCAGTATGCATCATCAGCTCTTTAGCAAGTGATGTACATATTAAGATAATGCCACAGAATACTGAATACTTATACCTTTACTATAGCATGCCTAACAGAAGTAGGTCTAATGAGTAATTTTGGATAAGCGTCAGCACAAGTTTATTTTATACAATACATTAAGCAGGCTGATGAGTCTTAAAACTATATGGATTGGATGTGATTTCACCATTCTCCCCATGTGAATAGGTACCACTATCACCTGCTTCAGGGTCAACAGTGTGGGCACAAGTTAACACTTGGATTTAATAAAAAAGATTATGGTTTAACTAGTTTTCTTACGATTTTGTGTGTAGGAAACAACCAAGCATGTTGTCTGGTCCGACAGAACTTAAATATTTAATGAATGTGACAACAGATATTTTTGCAGTTCAACAGACATGTCTCCCTCACCTCTTAATATTACTCTTAACTTCTTTGCTTACTGTGCCATGTTCTCTAGATTCTTATAACAGCACATCAGTTATTCACTGTGGGTGGTTCAACACTTCACTATTGGCTGATGATGTGTTGCATTAAAAAAAAAATCTCCATTTCAATTTGATGACATAATTAAAAAAAATACTATGCTACTGTTTTCCACCTTTGAGACCAGGTTGACTTTGTAGTTACAGATGGAACAACAGATAAGAAAGCTTAAGTAGTCAGTGCATCTAGTTGTAATACTATGCTAAGTTTGAAAACTTAAAATCAGTCTTTTCTGCTGTATTTATTACTAATTTTGTGTTTACACCAAATACGTTTTCTGCTGAACTTCCATTTCCTTTGTCTCTCACTGGTATGTATTCATAACAGAACTTGGCTACTACAGCACCTTCAGCAGACTAAGTCAATGAGGACAGTGTCATAGTATGTTATCATATGCATGTCATTTAACACACAGCAACATTCTTTTCCTTAGAGTATGCTAATACATTACACAATATGCAGCATAATGCGTTTTACATTCTGATGTTGTCGGCTGGCAAGGTAACGCTGTGTTTTGCTATTTTTAAATTATGACGGTTACTAACACTATGCCAGAAAACTGATCAGTACAAAAATTAATACTTATGCCTGAAGATCATTTTACATGTCTACTTTATAGGACAGTAACGGTTATGGTCAGAATGGCATGGCAAAGTTTTTAATACTCACAGTTTATCAAAAATGTTAAGGTTAGTGTTTTTGTAAACTTATACATGAATAGGTAAGTGGTAAAAATAACATGAAAAAGCAGTTGTTTTCCCAAGATGAATCTTAATGACATCACCTTTCAAGCTGGTCTACGCACGTAAATCATAACTTTCTTTTATCATATCAATGTAAACGCATAAAGCAATACTTGCATGCACTAATGTTTGAACCTTTTTATTATGTCATGTTTTAAGACATTTAACAATTAATAAAGCCATCAACTTAGTCATGGCTGAGGGAACATTATTTTATCAGTATTACATGTAAGATGGAAAGCCCTTTGTGAAATTTTTTACCATGCCCTATCAGGATGTAAAAGTGATTGGTTTAAAAAATGAAGGATAAACGGAATTAGTGGTGATAAAAGACACTCGGCAGTGTTGTATCAAATGATAAAGGTGCAAGCACACTACTGTCTGTTAAGTGAAGTAGTAAAGGATTGCGCAGGGGTATCATTATTTTTTTTTTGGGGAGGAGGCTACAGTTTGAGTAGTTCTGTAGAGTTACATACAAGTTTGCCTGAATTATTTTGTACAGAGTTCTTGTAATAGGTTATTTCATCTAAAAAAAAAACTAAGGCTGTGTTCTCAGGAAGAAAATGCAAAAATTCATAGCAAGAAGAAACTGATATGATGGTATGCCACTGCAATATGCTGACAGTGTCTGCAAAGAAGGCTGCAAAGGTGATTTATGTAGAAGACAATGGATGAGATGGTTAATGGACTATAAATGCATTGACAAACCCAGTCAAGAAAAAAACAGAATAATTAACTAGAAATAATCTTAAAAAGAAGACCAGGTATATACTGGTTTAGTGCTTTTCTTCTTTAACTAGAACATCAACAGAACTAACACACTGCTGATGAAAAACTCTTTAAATAATGTAATGTAATGCAATCATGATATCAAATCAGCTGATGTCTCAAAAAAATCCTACAATAACTATATAATTGAGTAAAATACTTTTAAAAATTACACTTTTGTTCAACTTGTATATTTCTTTCTTTCAACAGACATTCTAAATTAATTGATCCATTTAAACCTGGCATCTTATTGGCTAAGCATAGCTGCCGTTTAACTTTTTTGTTTCTAATATGTTATTAATACCACCCATATTTAAAATTGTTGTTACATCATCTACAACAAAAATGTAAATATTTTTAAAACCACTGGAAAAAATGTTTATGTTTAGTCAATGCATTACTGAAAAAATAAGTTATGTACTTACCATAATATTCCATCTGAGTTGCTGCTTTTCATTTGTCTTCAACCTATGGGACTCTGATCTGAGATTGGATACAACTCGTCCGATCTCCTGTCCTACCCATAATGCCCCGCTCTCCCTCCTCCCCTCAGACTGAGTTTGCTGCAGGATAGCAAAACCCATCCCACAGCAGAGTATTTTAATCCTTAATCATTGAGGGGGTACAAGCACACCAGACTCAAACCCAGGATTAAGAAGAAGATAAGCCTGCGCCTGCATCTGTCCAGTCCACAACACAAGCCCAAAGGCAAGGGGAAGGAGGGAGGGGATGGTTGAAGACAAATGAAAAGCAACAACTCAGATGGAACATAATGGTAAGTACATAACTTCTTTACCTGAAGTTGTTGTTTTCATTTGGTCTTCAACCTATGGCACAGAGTCCCTAGCTACAATAACCTTGGGAGGCCCTCATGGAAGGATATTCCAGAGCACAGCCCTGCTCCTGGACAGAATGTCCAATTTGTAATGGGAAATAAAAGTAAGTTTAGAGGACCAAGTGGCAGCAAAGCAAATGTTATCAATAGGAACCCTGGACCAAAAGGCTGCAGAAGTCGTCACTGACCTGGTGGAATGCACCCAGACAGGACCAGGTAAATGCATACCTTTACTGTGATAAGAAATGCAACTAGAAATCCAATGAGTATGGGTGACCTCAGAAACAGGCTTTCCCAAATGGAGCTATGAAAAGGATACAAGTTGATCACCTAGTTAATGTTAGTTTTGGACACCACCTTTGACATGAAAGTGGGATTGGTACGAAGACTCACTCTGTTCTTACGGAATACAAGATAAGGAGGCTTAACTGACAAATGTCTGCAATTCAGAGATCCATTTGGCAGAAGTGATAGCAACCACCAAGAAATACATCTTCCAAGATAGAAACTGGGAATCCACAGTGGCAGCTGGGTTTGAAAGGAGAAAAGACCAGGGCCTGCAAAACCAAAGTAAGATCCCAAGGAGGTGTGAGGTCCTTGATTAGTGGCCTAAGGAAGAAAGTATCCTTCAAAAAGGCCTTGCAGAATTTAGAAGAAGCCAGGGAGACAGAATTCTCACCCGCATGGGAATTTGAGATGGCTGCCAACAGAACTTCAATCGTAGAAAAACTAGCTCCATTGTGAAAGGTATGGGCTAGAAAATCCAAAATGGTGGGAAGAGGAGCTTTAAAGGTATCCAACTTATGCTGGGACTCCCAGATGGAAAAACGCTTCCATTTACTGGAGTAAATTTTTCTAGTAGAGGTCGTATGAGCTGCAATCAAAATCTTTTTAACTGGTGAAGAGAGCCCAGGAGGTCTCGCCATCAATGGAACTGGAGCAGCCCTGTAGTAAGCTTTAGGCCGACTAGGTTCAGGTGTGGAACCCCTCATGGGTGTGTGACAGGAAATCCGAAACCGGATCCAGAGTCCAGGGTGGACAACACCAGGAGAGACCAAAGAGTGGAGTACCAAACTTGGTGAGGCCAGAAGGGGGCAATGAGGATGCCTTTGCTCTTCAACCACTGTGTTTGCTGAAGAAATGTGGGGATCAGAGGAAGAAGGGGGGGTAAGCATACAGCAGACCAGAGAACCAAGCATGGACCACAGCATCCCTGGGTGACTCCCCCAGGAGGAAGGATCAGGGCAAAAAACTCACTGCACTTGGCTTTGGAACAAGAGGCAAAATGATTGCAGCAAGGATGACCCCATTTCCAAAAGTTCATGTCCACCAATGATGGGTTTCAGAGACCACTCGTAAGGCATCAGAATAGCTCTGCTGAGCCTGTCCACTAGAATGTTGGTCATTTTGGCTACAAACAGGTTCAGGGCAGTGAGATGCAAAATAGGTCTGAAGTCTCCTGTTTTCTTTGGCACCAAAAAGAATCTGTAATAAATGCCTGATCTGGACTGGTCTGGTAGGACAGACTGGATGACTCATTTTTCAAGCAACCTGGCAATCTCTATGGCTGTCACCTCCCACTGATCAGGTGGAACATCTGGGAGATTTCTCTTTGGAGTGGGGGGGGTGAAGAAATGGGATGGAATAACCTCTGGATATAATCTGAAGCACCCAACAATCATTTGTGATGGACTCCCAGGCTGTTGGGTGCAGAGACAGACAACCCCCGACTGCCTCAAGAGTAGAGCAGTCAGGCAATCCCACAGGATTGCTGAAAGGGCATGTCTGAGAACAAATCTCTAGACCCTTGGCTCCTCGGACCCCCTCTACCAAGTAGACAGTGTCTGTCATTCTCCCCTCTGCCCCCAGGAGAAGGTTAACCCTGAACATTCTGGGAAGAGCCCTGAGACTTTCGAAACCACAACTTCTTACCACCACACTGGTTCCTAGAGCAAGTCTGCTGTGGAGTAGAGAAACGTATCCAGACAGCAGACAAGGTCTTCCCATCTTTCTCACTCTGCGTAAGAGTATCATGAACAGTAGATCCAAACAAGGTGGACCCATAAAAGGGAGCGTTTGTGAAATATGTCTTGAAGTGTTCTGCAATAGCACAATGTTGGAGCCAGACATGTCGCCTAATGGCAACGCCCATCACAGCCACCCTTAATGTACCCTCAGTAGAATGAGAAAGTAATCTCATGGATGTGTTTGAGATGGCCAATCGGGAGGAGAAAACCTTCTCCTCCTCTGACATAGACCCCAGGGCAGACACAGAGTTTCTTAGCCAGTTCTCTCTGCAGTATGGTGACATGTGCCAAATAGTTAAGCGCACGTACAGCAAAGGTGGGTGAAGTGTTCTTCTCAAAGTGTTCCATTACCCTAGACTCCCTGTCTGGAGGATGGACCGAGGAGCTCTCCTAAGCCAGCTCCTTCTCAGTGGCCACTGCAACCACCACGGCATTTGACCACGGAACCCCTGGACCAATGAAGCCTATCTGGGAGGGAGGGGTACTGAGCACCTTGTCTGGGTGCTTGAGAATGAGCTCAACTGTCTTCGGTTCCTTCCATGCCCTGCGAGAGATGAGATCTACCAAGAGATCCAAAGGGGGACACCCACGATGTAGTGTGTCCTGTGCCAAATGTCTCCAGTAATATGGACTGATCTGGGCTGGGTTTATGGGAAGACCATCCACCTCTCTGATGAAGGATCTCCATGATGTTCCCTCATCCAAGTCCACATATTTTGTGAGAGATTCCGAGGGGGGGGGACTAAGTGCCTCCTTTTGCACATAGGCTTCCGAAGCGCCTCCTCAGGGTGGGATACTCTTGACATGACTCAGAAGCTTTAAGGGGATCCTGAAAGGCTCCGAGAAAGTGCTAAGGGCCTCAAGGGAGCTGACAGGACCCTGTCCACCATCTCAAGGGTAGAAGGTTAGTGGACCCTGGAGGACAGCACCACCAGCATCCTAGACTGTCACCCCAGCACTGAAGTGGGAGACTGAGCTGAGCTTCCCAGCGCCAAAGCTCCAAAAGGAAGAAACAGCTCCGAAAGCCTTGCAGCCAATGCCAGCTCCTCGGAGCAGACACCAAAGCTACAGCTCCAAGAGTTGGTAAGGCCCGATGACAATGGAGCAGAATGCTCAAGGTAACCATTAGCACTGAGGTACAAGTGACCATCAATACCAACACAACAACACTGGGAGAACTCGGGCTTAAGAACTCTGAAGCTGAAGGTCAGATTGGAGGAGGAGCGATCGGGAAAACTCCAGGCTGTGTGCTCACGGCTCCAGAGGGGGATGGAGCAAGCAAAGCCCAAAGCTGTATCTGAGCATGGAGAAACTTCATCATCCTGTCCACCTTGGCTTCTAACAGGCTCTGAGTGGACCAGTTAGAGGATGTCACCAACCCCGGCCTGGAATGGTGAGAGGAGAGGCAGGTATAGGAGACTTGGCGCAGGAACTCTTCGGCTCTAGAAACAAATGAGGCATTCGGAGCAGAGGAGAAGACGGAACCACTATGGGCTGGAGACTCCCCACTCTATGTCTGACCTGGTTCCCTTCCTCAGGCTTCTGAGACCCAGAAGCAGAGAAGGGACCCAGAGAAGACTCATAGGTCGAGGACAAAAGGCCCTTTAAAATCAACTTATTCCTCATGTTGATAAGAGCACTTTGATTAAAACCCATCCATAATGAACAGGAGGAATCCAGGTGAGCTGCCCCCAACCACAACACTCTCAGAATCTGGGCATCAGACGGTGGGATCTTATACCCACACTCCATACACTTTTTGAACCCAGCTGGCATAGGAAGGTCAGCCATAGGGTAAATGCAAGCACACAAACAAAGACACAGAAAAAAAGAGAGAAGAGAAAGGC
Source organism: Protopterus annectens (assembly GCF_019279795.1). Taxonomy (NCBI): domain Eukaryota; kingdom Metazoa; phylum Chordata; order Ceratodontiformes; family Protopteridae; genus Protopterus; species Protopterus annectens. The sequence continues at coordinate 716,908,070 of NC_056747.1, read as the reverse complement.
AGAACAGTTTTTTTTAAGACCTGAAAAGTGCACCAATGCAAAGTAGAGAAGGGAGAATGACGATAGAAGGAAATCAAGGGAATAAAAAAACACCTACTTTGGCTAAAAATAACTTCTGAAAACCTCCTGGAGGAGCTCAGAATATGTGGTCCTGTGTTGTTCAAAAGAGCGGCAATTTGAGATCTGAGAGGGGAGGTGGGATAGCAGGGCATTATAGGTAGGGGAGGAGCTTGGATTTCAGCTCTGATGCTGGTGTACATGGCAGAGTCGGATCCAATCTCAGATCAGAGTCCCACAGGTTGAAGACCAAATGAAAACTTCAAATCAATTGTGTACAAACAAACCTATGTTCATTTATTCTTTGCAAGAGCTTCCTAGTGAAGCTCTGGTATGACTAACAGTTTGGGTTATAAACAACTCCCACAAAACTGCAAGTTATTTCTCTTGACCAGTGTTTTAAGACAACACTGTGTCCTGTGTTCAAGTATCTACAACACTTGCAATTTCTACAATGAAGATGCTACACTTTGTAAGACATTGTAACTGTTCTTTTCAAACATTTTCTAAGCAATTTTCAGTCTTCTTTAACAAAAAGAAAATTTTTGGTTGAATACCAATAATATTTAATCTCTACTACCAGAAAGAATCTTCCAATTGTCAGAAAAAACATTTTTGTTTCCTAATGCAACATTTACAGGAAGAAAGGTTCTCAAGTGATGGTCATTTTTACTACTCAAATATATTAAAATAGGTTTAAATTTATGTCTAACTTGATTTCTTCAATTACTCAATCTAATTTACTTAATGAATACACCCGATTTAAAAACAAAACTCTCAATGTTTATTGTGTTACAAAAACTGAACAGTCATTCACTAAATGGCCAAGACTAATGAACTGATCCCTTAGAAATGTTTCATGTCATAAACACTGAATGTTGACTACCAAAATGTAAAATGTTACAAAAGTCTTTCTATAAATGTTGATGTGAGAAAACATAACTATATTCATTGTAATTCTGAAATCTAAAAAATGCACTGTTCCCAATGTCACTTAAAGGCAGAAAATCTGTAGTTTTGCTTAAATCACTTAAAAAGCTTTTAAATTCATCAATATTTTTCTAAATAAAAACAAGCTGCGTAATGTTTGTAAAAAGTTATATATTAGTGTCTGTTATTCAGTGTCTGTTATTCTAAAAGTGTATTAATTCTGGTTTAAGCACTTGGGCTTTCAGGCCAGTTATTTTACATTAAGAGGGTTCGTGGTCTGCACTCTTGTGGGAGGAGAGGCTGGACTCTGCCCTTCTGAGCTGGGAATTTCTGGTTGAAGGCTTATAGTGCATGCATATCTGAACTGCTTCTTACTGAAGTTGGTGCGCCTTGTTTGCTGTGGCATAGACTGGATTCGGGCCTGCTGGATCTAGCTTTGTGTAACTTGAGCACTAATCCAGGCATTCTCTAAAGTATTCAACTGTATTTATTACTGCTTGGTAGTAACTTGATTAAAGTGTAGCTATCATTCTAAGTCTTTTGGATTAAGCACTTGGGCTTCAGACCAGCTGTTTTACATTAGGAAGGTTTGTGGCATACACTGTGGTGGCAGGACAGGTTAGCTTTCATCCTTCTAAGTTGGGAACTGCTGACTGAGAGCCCAGTGTCTGTTATTCTTAAAGTGTATTAGTTCTGGTTTAAGCACTTGGGCTTCAGGCCAGTTATTTTATATTAAGGTTTGTGGTCTGCACTCTTGTGGGAGAAGAGGCTGGACTCTGCCCTTCTGAGCTGGGAATTTCTGGTTAAAGGTTTATAGTGCCTGAATATTTGATCTGTATCTTACTGAAATTGGTACACCTTGTTTGCTGTAGCATAGACTAGATCCAGGCCTGCTGAATCTAGCTTTGTTTATATGCTTGTTGTTTGTTTGCTTGTTATTTCCTGGAACGCTAATTCCACCTAATACGCTGCTTCTCAGCTTCTGTGGATCACTAGTGATATCTGCATTGCTTACTGTACTTATTTCCTTGTTTCACTTGAAAGAAAGTTACTGTTTGTCATTTTTGCATTTAAGTTACCTGTAACACATTGCACTTAAGTTACCTGGCACTTGCTCACTAAAGCAATTATATAAGTCAGCACTAAAAATTAAAAGCACTACACCCTCACTCCCCACTGGCCCTGGTTTTCAATTAAGGAATTCCCAATATTATTCTAGCATGTCCAAAGGTCAGTTGTCAATCTCCTCTCTGGTCCAGCTGGTGAATCTGGGAATCTTGAGGCAATGTTACAACTGCCTCATGTACACAGACAACCCTCTCCTCCTCCCAACAAATTCCAACACATGTGAGAGATGCAACCATATAGCCAAACTGGAGGCTAAGTTCTCTCAACTCAGTACTGGCATAACCAGTCAGGAGGAGAAGGAAACCACACTCACTACAATTCCAGTCTCACATAGACCTACCACGACAGCAAACCAAACACATAATCACACAAAAACATGCTTGGAGGCTCTAAATAAAGATCTGCTGAAGCAGCAGAGACCTCCAAAGCAGACACCCAAGCAGCCGCTACCCCAAAACAAAACACGTGCAACACATATCTCACAAAGCCAGTGTGCCGAACAGTCACAGCCCTTAAGACTAAACAACACACCTGATACACTTGTTATAGGTGACTCTATCGTCAGGCACACTGACGTCCCGCTCACCAGGCTGAACAAGGAGAGGGTCACGGTGAGCAGCCTGTCGGGCGCTAAGATCCGTCACATAACACAAGCACTCAGGTCACTCCAAGGCAAGTATAAATATGACTCAGTCATTGTCCATGCTGGTGTGAATGACCTGAGACGCACCTCCCTGGACTACATGAAAAGAGACATAAAGGAGCTCTCTGAGCATGTAGCCCAGGCCGGTATGACCCTGACCTTGAGTAGCATCTTACCCTCACCAAGAATGATGCCACAATATGAAGACAAGATGATCAATTTCAACAATTGGCTTAAGTACTGGTGTAATTCAAAGGGGATCCAATGCCTATCAGCTTGGGATGATATGCTAGACAAGCCACGATGCTTCGCTAGGGATGGCTTGCACCTGTCACCCCTGGGCTTTCGGATATTGGCAAAGGCTCTTGCTACCCCCATAGTGCCTTTTTTTAGGCAAGGCTCAAAAGACAAACCCACCTCCATAGGTATCACTAGGGATAAGAAACTAAGAGTAATGCTACTCAATGCCAGAAGTCTAAACCTCAAGATGCACGCACTCGAAACTCTCCTTAGCATGGAGAAAGTAAAGTTTTGTACCTACCATAAATGTAGATGTCCGATAGATATGCAACTGCAGTCATAACATATGGGTTGTCCTGCCTCAGGCAGCCCTCGGTCGACCGGATTCCAAAGTCTGGGTCCGGCGTCGGCTGGTGTCGCCTCCTCTCCGACGTCAGAACAGCTGGAGTATAAAGGCATTGGCCGACGCCATCTTCTTCAGTGTTTCTTGCCCCAGATGCCAGGTGCCCTCCTAGGAAGGCTAAATTTGGTGAATGGATAAACAATTCCAAACATGCACAACAGTAATAAACAGATACACTATAGGAGATACCCCCAGCTTATAGAAATAGGGGTAGTGGACCCATAAAGAAAGAAGTAGAGGGGTAGGAGGGTGGGAAAATCCGACTGCAGTTGCATATCTATCGGACATCTACATTTATGGTAGGTACAAAACTGTACTATGCCCTTCAAGAATGCAACTGCAGTCATAACATATGGGTTGAATACCATAGCCAAGCTGGGGGTGGATGGAACTAAGAAAGGGATGGTGTAGCTAAAATGCCCTGCAGGACTGCCGAAGCAAAGCCTGCTCGGGATCTGGAGTATAAAGGCAGGTTGTAGTGCTTGGTAAATGTATGCACGGAGCTCCATGTAGCCACTCCTCTTAGGAAAGCTGTGGATGTGGCTATAGCTCTGGTGGAATGTGGCCTAATATTGGCTGGCACACCTTTTCCATGGAAAGAATAGCGGAATCTGATGCAGTGTCCAATCCATTTTGGGTTGTTTGTTTGGAGATTGCTTTTCCTTGTACTCCAGCAGCATAGGCTACAAACAGTTGGTCAGACTTCCTGGTGGCCTTAGTTCTGTCCAAGTAGTACCGTAGTTGCCTGTGTATGTCCAAAGTATGCAATAGTTTTTCCCCCCTGTTTTGAGGATTGGGGAAGAAAGCAGGCAGGTGTATAGCTTGATTTAGAGACACCCTGGAAATTACTTTTGGCATGAATGAAGGATTGGTTCTTAGAGAGACTCTGTCCTGATGAAAAATGAGGAAAGGAGGTACTGCCATGAGTGCCTGTATTTCCGAGACTCTTCTTGCTGATGTGACTGCCAATAGAAAAACTGTTTTCCATGATAGAAACTGCATTTCTGAAGTTGCTGCTGGCTCAAAGGGAGGAAGAGTTAGTTTTCCCAAAACGAAAATGAGGTCCCATGCAGGTAATGGCTGTTTTCTGGGAGGTTTTATATTCTTTATCCCTCTTAGGAACTGTCTTAGCAAAGGATGTGAAAACACTGGTGGATCACAATTGTATTTTGCTGATACTGCTGAGGCGTGAATATTTATGGAAGAATAGGAGAGACCAGTATGAAACATTTCTGCCAAGTATTCCAATATCTGATGTATACTCAGTACTGTTGTATCCTGACCCCTGTTGGCATTCCAGATGCTGAATCTCTTCCACTTGGCTGAATAGGTTTTTCTGGTGGAAGGTCTGCGTGCTTCCAGTAAGATCTCTTGAACTTTTTTGGAAAGAGGGATAGTGGAAGGAGCTATGGTAACCTCCAGGCTGTCAGATGTAATGTTTTCAGGCTTTGATGAACAGTCCTGTAATTGTGTTGTGTTAGAAGCAGAGGCCATAGGGGCAGAGGCCACGGTTTGGTCCGAGTTATGCTCAACAGCAATGGGTACCAGTGCTGCCTTGGCCAGTCTGGCACTATCAAAATGCCTGTTGGTTGTTCTGCTTTGATCTTCAGTATCACCTTGGTCAGCAGTGGTAGGGGAGGGAATGCATACATTTTTAGGGAATTACAGCTGAAGGAGACCGCATCCGTTTTCCAGGCTAGAGGATGGTGGGTCCTTGTACAGAACTTTTCCAGGTGATGATTCATGTGAGAAGCAAAGAGATCTATGTCCGGTCTTCCCCATGTCTTTGTTATTTGTGAGAAAATGTGAGGATGCAGCATCCATTCGTGTGGATCCAAGAAATTTCTGCTCAGCTTGTCCGCCAGCACATTGTCCTTGCCTGGCACAAACTGGGATTGCAAATGAATCTTCAGACTCAGGGATTTTTCCCAGAGAATCATTGTTAGTCTGCAGAGGGGATAAGAATGAGTGCCTCCCTGCTTGTTTATTTACCACATGACCGTGGTGTTGTCTGTCCTTATTAGCAAATGTCCTTGTTGTAGTGATTTTTCGAAAGTCTCAATTGCATGTATCACTGCCAACACCTCTTTTTGGTTTATGTGCAGATGTCTTTCCCTTGGTGTCCATTGACCTTGAATGCATCTGCCGTCCATGTGCGCCCCCCATCCATGATCTGAGGCGTCTGTTGTAATCATTTGGCCTGCTTGAGGTCTGTTGAAAGACATGCCTTTGTTTAACTGACTTGCTTGAGCCCACCACAAAAATTCTTTTTGCAGACATGGAATGAGTGGGATTACGTCCTCTAGGCTTTGGCTGTGTTGGGACCATAAGCTTTTTAAATACCACTGCAGCTTTCTCATATGAAGTCTTGCCAAGGGTATCAGAAGAATGCAAGATGCCATGAACCCCAGGGCCTGCAGGATTTTCCTTGCAGTCAGCTGGGAGAGCTTTGCTAGGCCTTTGAAGTACTCTGGTAACAACTGCTGTTTTTCCTCTGTGAGGTAGGCCATTTGTGTTTCTGTGTCCAGTTTGGCTCCCTAGGAAAATAATCTGTTGGGATGGCAATAGTCTTGATTTCTGAATGCTGACTGTGTATCCCAAGGCCTGCAGTAATTGAATGACATAGTCCAAGTTTGCTATTAAGGTTTGTTTGTTGTCTGCTTGAATGAGGCAGTCATCCAGGTAGGGGTATATTTGAATCCCCTAGAGTCTGCAGTGTGCCACTACTGATGCCAGGCATTTCGTGAACACTCTGGGTGCAGTAGATAAGCCAAACGGCAATGCTGAGAATTGATAATGCTCTGTCCCTGCAAGAAATCAGAGGTATCTTCTGCAGCTTTGTCTGATCGGGACATGCAGGTATGCCTCCTTGAGGTCCAGAGTGACCAGCCAAGACCCCTTGCCCAGCATGGGAAGGAGTTGCTGCAACGTCAGCATTTTGAACTTTAGCACAATGAGAAAAGTATTTAGAGTAGACAAGTCCAGTATAGGCCTCCATTTGTTTTCTTTTCTTGGAACAAGGAACAGTCTTGAATAAAATCCCTGGCCTTGTTCGTGAGGAAGAACCTTTTCTATTGCTTTTATGCTTAACAGCTTTGAAACTTGAATGAGTGCCTCTGCCCATTGATGATGTGGCAGGTTTGGCATGCCTTGTCTTATTGGTAAAGTATGGAAGTGGAATCTGTAACCCTTGTCTATTAAATCCAGAATCCAGTTGTCCTTGGTTAAGATATGCCAGTTTTTTGAGAATAAGGATAATTTTCCGCCCAAAGGTGCTTCTCTTTGAGCCTTTGTAGGCGGTATGAAAGTCAAGTCATTGTGATTGTCCTTGTGGTGCAGCTGGGCTGCCTGCGCCACTTCTTTGATTTGGAGGTTGCCATTGGCGGCCCCTGTAGGAGCCTCTGTATTGCCCTCTACCTCGGGCCCGCCTGCTTTTTCCCCTTTGAAACTTGTCAGTGTCTGGGAAGGACCAATTCTTTGAAGGCCAGTTTCTGCTGAATCTGGGTGGCTGAACCTGGAGGAAATCCTTGACTGTCTGTACTGACTTAGCCTTTTCCTCAATGGACTTCAACACATCTTGTGCATTAGCACCAAAAAGCTTCTGTTTTTCCAGAGGTGCATCAAGTAACTTTACTTTAACATGGTCTGGCAGTGGCTGATCTTTTAACCAAGCATGTCTACGTATCACAGCCCCAGTCATAGCTGCCCTACATGAAGCCTCCAATGCATCATAACCACACTGAAGAAAATAAGAAGTTATGTACCTACCATAACGTTCCATGTTAGTTGTCTTCTCTCGCCTTCTTTCTTGCTTGATGGGTTCGGAGCCGATCCTCGGCTCCGACTCGGCACTTGCTAAGCTCGAGAGTCACTTTTACCAGCTCGAGGCAGCCCCATATCCCATGATGCAAGGCGGTAAGTACCCAGATCTCGTTTGATGACAAAGGGCAATAGCACCAAGCATAAATACTTCCCAAAGGAAGAAAGAAAGCCTACAGGATGAAAGAAGGACCAGTTCTGAATGGTCTTCAGCATAACAATCCCTTGTAGAAAGGTCTGTCCAGGCCTGGGGGAAGGAGGGAGGGTCGCAAGAAAGAAGGTGAGACAAGACAACTAACATGGAACGTTATGGTAGGTACATAACTTCTTAATGTTAAGTTGTCAATCTCGCCTTCATTCTTGCTTGATGGGACCGTCCTAGCACCTCTATCCTGGGTGGCTCAACGGAACAGACTCTTGAGGACTGTAGAGCCAAAACTGGCTCTGTCCCTGGAGGCCAAGTCCAATTTGTAATGGGAAACAAAAGTATGAGGAGTGGCCCAAGTGGCGCTGCACAAATAGTGTCTAAAGGAAGTCTAGCTTGAAAGGCTGTAGAAGTAGCTAAGCTCCTAGTTGAATGTGCTTTAGGTTTTGAGCACAGCTGTTTCCCCTGAGCAGATAAATTTCAGAGATGACAGAAGAAAGCCATCTAGATAAAGTCACTTTAGAGACAGGAAGGCCTTTCCTGTTATCCGCATAGGAAACAAAGAGTTGATCGGATTTCCTAAATTGTTTAGTTCTGTCCAAATAATATCTGAGTTGGCGGTGGACATCAAGATAATGTAATTTTTGTTCGAACTGTTTGAATAGTTTGGAAAAATACAGGAGATCAATGGATTGATTCAAATTAGCCTTTGAGGCGACCTTAGGCAAAAAGGTCGGATTAGTTCTCAATGATACTCTGTCCTTGTGAAAGACCAAATAGGGGGGTCGAACCGAAGAGCATGAAGTTCAGACACCCTCCTGGCCGATGTAATAGCTACTAGGAATAATGTTTTCCAAGAAAGAAATTTTAGGGAGCAAGAAACAGCTGGCTCGAAGGGGAAGAATCAAGGATGTCAGCACTAAATTTAGATCCCATTGAGGAGGAGGATTCCTGATTGGAGGCTTTAGCAGGAAAATTCCTTTCAAGAAGGCTTTACAAAGCCTATGGGACATGATATTGTGATCTGCGATCCCGACATGAAAGTTCGAGATAGCAGCCAGTTGAACTCTAACTGTGGAAGAAGAGGAGCCTGCATGAAAAATCTCCGCTAAGAAGTCCAAAACTGCCTGAACTGGGGCAGTGAAGGGATCGATATTCTTGGCTTTAGCCCAATAAGAGAAACGTTTCCATTTGCTTGTATAAATCCTCCTGGTAGAGGATTTTAAAGAAGCTACTATGATGTCTCTAACAGGGTTAGAGATCAAAGGAAGCCTGGCTAAGGAAGGAAGTGGAGCAACCATGCTGAGAGGTTGAGAGAAGGGATAGACCGGTGCAGCTGACCGGATTGGTGAACCAGAAGATCTGGCACTGGGTCCAGATGCCATGGCTGCACCAAAAGGTGACGACGGAGGAACGGAAACCAAATTTGTCGAGGCCAATAAGGAGCAATGAGAATCGTTTGGCTCTCAAAGCGGTAGCTTTCTGGATAACCTGAGGGATTAGAGGAAAGGAGGAAAAGCATAAAGAAGTCCCTGGGGCCAATCCTGGGTCAGAGCGTCTCTGGGGGGATGGCCTGACAGAGGGAAGAGAGAGAAGTCTGGGCATTTGCTGTTTTGGGGAGTAGCAAAAAGATCGCAACATGGGCGACCCCATTCCAGAAAAATCTCCTCCACTATAGATTGCTTGAGAGACCACTCGTGAGGCATGAGAATAGCTCTGCTCAATCTGTCCACTAAAATGTTGGTTTTCCCAGGGATGCGTTGCTACCAGAAACCGATGAGAGGAGATCGCCCATTGCCACAGTCTGAGCGCTTCTCGACACAAGGGGTAGGACTTGGTTCCACCCTGTTTGTTGATATACCAAACTACAGACATGTTGTCTGTGTGGACTGCAATTGTCCCTACAGGAAGAGAGTCGTTGAGGGCTTGCAACGTTAAAAGCACTGCTCTCATCTCTAGGACATTTATGTGCAGGTGGTACTCGAGCGGTTGCCACGTCCCATGAACCATCCTGCCCTGATAATGCCCCCCCCACCCGATCAGGGAGGCATCCGTGGTGACAGTGGCTACCGGGGATGGGGGTACAAAGTGTCTGCCTTGGTGAATCTGGGGAGAAGTGATCCACCAAGCAAGATGATTTTGCAAATCTGTGTCACCAGAATTTGGTGACGCATTGGAAGTTGTTGGTAAGACCACTGAGTGAACAACATCCACTGAAGAAGGCATGTAGAAGCGAGCCAGGCAAGAAGAGTAATGGCCGCAGCCATGAGACCTAATACTTTTAGAACCATTCTGGCCTGTACCTTCTTGTTGGCTAGAATGATCCTGACATGACTTTGAATGTCTGAAACTCTTTGGTCTGTAAGGGTAACTGACATCCGAACAGTGTTTAAGTTTGCACCTATGAAAGTAATAGACTGGCAGGGCAATAAGGATGACTTTTCGAAGTTGATCGAGATGCCCAAATGATAACAAAGATTTATTGTGTAATCCCTGGCTTGAACAAGCTGATGCCTGGTGGTGGCTGACAGGAGCCAGTCGTCGAGATACGGAAACACCTGGAATCCTTGACGTCTCAGGTGAGCCGTGACCACTGCCATGCATTTGGTGAACACCCTGGGGGCTGTGGTGAGACCAAAGGGCAGGGCTCTGAACTGGAAATGACTGGACCCCAGTCGAAAGCGGAGAAATCTCCTGGAGCGTCTGTGAATTTTTATGTGATAGTACGCATCCTGAAGATCTATTAAGCACATCCAGTTGTCCTTCTGCAAGAAGGGCAGAATCGACTGAAGAGTGACCATTCGGAATCTTGTCTTCCTCACAGACTTGTTGAGTCTGCTGAGATCCAATATTGGTCTCCAGTCTCCCGTCTTTTGGGGACCAAAAAGAACCTTGAGTAGATTCCGGGCTCTGAATGGTCTGTTGTAACTGGCTGAATGGCTCTTTTGCAGTAGTTTTGAGACTTCCAACTCTGCAATTTCCCTTAGACCGGGTGGTACGTCTGGAAGGGAATTTGAGGGATAGAAAGGACTTTCCTCGAAAGGAATTTTGCAACCCTCGGATATGAACGACTGTACCCATCTGACTTGAGTGAGAGAACGCCAGGCTTCTGGGTACAGTGATAGTCTTCCCGACTGCCTCCAAGGAGGGACAGCCGGGCAACATCTCAGGGATGCTGAAAGGGCTTGTCAGAGAGACTCTCTGTTTCCCTGGTTTGTGGACCCCTCTGCCTCTAGAGCGGCGTCTGTTGTTGTTACCCCCTCTGCCTCTAGGGGTAAACTGACCACGTGAATCGGCGTGACTCCTTGGGATTTATGAACCACATTTTGCCACCCTTCTGTCCTTTGGGATAAGGTCTAGAAGGGGTGGAAAACGGACTCCTGACATAAAGAGTTTTGCCGTCCTGCTCACACCTGGTCAACGTTTCCTTCACTTGAGGGCCAAACAAAGCTGACCCATCAAAGGGAGAGTTTGTGAAGGGCCTTAAAGGGATCTGCAAAATTACATAGTCGCATCCAGGCTTGGCGTCTAAGAGCCACACCTGTACCTGCGCCTACTGCTCCATCAGCAGCATATGATATAAGCCGCATGGAGGAGTTTGCAATGGAGTTAAGGGTTCCTAGCTGCGAAGCAATTTTTCCTGAGCCCCGCAGCTGTAGGATCCTGCACAACTTCACCTAGCTCCTTAAGGATATCCCTTTGGAGTCTGGTGAAGTGACAAAGATAGTTCAGCGAGCATAGCAAAGGTCGCTGAAGAAAACATCCGCTTACCATATCTATCCATGGTCCTAGAGTCCTTATTAGGAGGATGGACAGGTACGGAAGGATCTGCAAGTTCCTTCTTGGTGGCAGCCGCCACCACCATGGCATCAGCGGGGACACCTTTTGTAAGGAATTGCTTGTCCGGGGCAGTAATAAATTTAGAAGGCCTCCTAGGGACAGGCTCTACAGAGTCAGGAGCAGTCCACGCCTTCGAGCAATAACCTGCATAAGGGGTCAAAAGGCGGAGACACCCAGGAGGTGGAGGGCCGAGATCCAAACGCCTCCAGGTATACTGAGTCATCCTCAGAGGGATTGTTGGTGGGCCAGTTTCCCCTCTGTCTAAGGAGTTCTAGGATGTCTGAGAAGGAGACAACCTCAGAGGGGGATCTTGGGGATCCCTCTGACTCATCTAAGTCAGTATCCGAAGTGATAGACTCGGGGGAGTCTACGTGTTTCCTCTTACAAGTCCTCTTCCGCGGAGGATCAACCGACAAATCAGGAGAATCCTCAGAAGAGGGGGATATTCCCAGTGGGGAAACCTGAGGTGGAGGATCTCTGGGTCCAGGAGCAAGAGAAGTGGCAGAGATGTCAACAGGCACTATAGAGGGAGGAGCTAAGGGAACAGACTGCTGGCTGAGTCCAGAGGCCAGCACACTCTTCATCACCTCGAAGGCTCCCCTCCCAGGGAGGTCCAAGAGAACCCGCTCCGAAGAGCTAGGAACTCCAGGACCCACCGAAAAGAAAGGCTCCGAGGCAGATGTCGGAGCCGAGCTCACCAAGGCCGAGGCTCCAAGGGGAAGAGCGGGGTCGGACAAGGGTCCGATGCCACTCACCCTCTCGGAGGAGACCAGGGAAGCCCGGCCACCGAATCCCTCTAAGGAAGGTCTCGAAGAGGAGATAAGAGTAGAGGCTGAAGGAGCAGAAGGGGGTATCTGTCCCTCAGCCGTAGCAGAAACTATTCGAAGACTCCAACTCCAAACTCTGGGGTAGAGTCGAAGGAGGAACTGCAATGGGGTGTGGACTAATAGTCGTCTGCTGAGACGGACTATGTAGCATTTGGGCCAGTGCCTGTGACTTTAGTAGTCTACTGACCACTCTCTCCAAATCATGGTCAGAAAGCCTGGATGACCTTGAAGATCGGCTCCGATGGCTCCGCTCTGAGAGGAGAGGCGAGAGCCGAAAGTATCGGCTCCAAGGAAGGGGACCTAGACCTCTTCCTCGAAGGAACCATCGGAGCCGATGAAACTACTGAAACTGTCGGAGCCGACAACTTATCGGCACCGACAGGTAGCTCGATGTATCGGCTCCAGCGGAGCCGATCTGACCATAAATGTAAGGGTGTCAGAGCCGATCGGGCCGACACCGATGCCTGGCCCACATGGTGGCCGAAACCGATCGAGCCGACACCGAAGTGGTCGAACCAGAGTCGGCACCGATAGCCATCGGTGCCGAAGGTTAGGTAACAGAATCGGCTCCAGCGAGCCGATCTCGACTCTGAATGAGTCGGAGCTGAGGCCACAGGCTTGGACACAGAAGCCTGGGCCTTGGAAGACTTAGAAGTCTTAGATGGGGCCGACTTAGCCGGAGAGCCCTCCGGCTTAAGAAGGCCCCTCAAAATCAATTTATTTCTTCTTTACTGCAGGACTCTCTGGCTAAAAGAATGACATATAGCACAGGAGTCCTGCAGGTGAAGAGGCCCCAGACAGTACAGGCAAGAAGTGTGACCGTCTGTCAGAGACATCTTCTGACAGCACGAGTCACACTTCTTAAAGCCTGAGACCCTTTCTTTAGACATGGTGTAAAACACACACACACACACACACACACACACACACCAGTCCAAGAAATTAAATTAAATATACCAAAAGGTATCACTAACAGACACACACACACCCTAACAGGGGATGGGATGGGTTTTAGTCTGACTAAAAGTTTTGAGGAGACAGGGAAATTTTCTGTCAGAAAGGAATTAAAACTAAGTTAAAACTAATAATTTAAGTTTTTTTTGTAAAAAGGGGCTAAAATAGTAAAGTAATAATTCACTTACCAGGAGCTGGTAAAAGGAGGACCTCATCAGCGAAGCGGCAAACGAGATCTGGGTACTTACCGCCTTGCATCATGGGATATGGGGCTGCCTCGAGCTGGTAAAAGTGACTCTCGAGCTTAGCAAGTGCCGAGTCGGAGCCGAGGATCGGCTCCGAACCCATCAAGCAAGAATGAAGGCGAGATTGACAACTTAACATTGATTGTTAACCTGCTGAGTGTTATGTATTAGATCCTGCAATGCCTTTCTATCAATAGGCTCAGGAGAGGCTAATTTTTTCTGTAAATCATCCAGTAAAAAATCCTGGTACTGAAACATATGAAAAAGGCAATTAAGTGACCTCATGGCTAGGGTGGTAGAGGTATAAACCTTTTTACCCCATCTCTCCAGGGACCTAGCTTCCCTATCCGCTGGCAGTGGATTCTTGGCAGTGGAAGTAGCCACTCCCTTGGGGCCCTGTGAAATAGTTTCTAGATCCACAGAGTGGGCCTTAAAGAGATGTTTGTGAGTGTCAGGGACCCTATAATATCTGTCTGGCTTGACAGGAGCAGGGGGGAGAGAATCAGGGTTAGCACTGGAGTCGGAGAAAACATCATATAAAACATCCATAACTGGAGGAATAGCTAAAGGTCTGTGCTGGGGAAGCTTAAGGAATGTTCGTAGTCTTTTCCTGGAATCAGAGAATTCCTGACCCTGCCATTTAAAATGTTCCCTCATAGAGTGTAGGACTTCACCACACGAGAAATCCTCTGGAGGAGAGGCAGAGGGAATTGATTCCTCAGCATCCGAATCCTCATCGGCCTGGAAGGATTCTTCTTGGGTATCTGAATGCTCAGAATCCCCAGAGGCTTCATCTGAAGAGAGGTTGTCAGTCTGCTCAGTTCTGGGCCTTTTCTCTGCAGGTGGCTGAAAACCTCTGCCTGGGTGAGGCTGAGACCCCCTGATAAGAGAAATAAGATCTGCAGCAACAGACATGATCTGTTTATCAGAAGAAGGGGCCTGGGCAGCAGGTTTAGTATGGGCCTTGGCCTGGCTGGCGGCCTTAGCACGTGCAAAGGCCTTGATGGACATGGAAACAGGAGGCCTAGCAGCCCCACGTGCAGGAGTAACCTTATCTACAGGAATGGTGTCGGGTAGATCCAGAACTTCGGTTTCCGGAGGAAAATCCACAACCGGCACCGGAGTGGTCTCCGAAACCGAAGGACGTGTTAGCGCTGTGTCGTCGGCCTGGAGCGGTTGAATTACCGCTTCCGAAGGGACCGAAACACTAGCGGAGGGTTTAGGAGTTGCATCGGTGGAGGGCGTGGGCCGAGGATGTCGGTCCCGGTCCTTGCGTTTTTTGGTAGACTGAGTTGTCGGTTGATCCGATGGCATGATATACGCGAAAGATTCGCCGAAAAAGTCTTCGGCAAATTCTGCCCGGCGCCTGAGAGTGCGCTTATTAAAGCGAGCACAGGCAGCACAGGCCGAGACATCGTGGTCTGGGCCCAGGCAAGGAAGGCAGTAAGAATGGAAGTCCTTATGAGGTATTTGTTTACCACAAGACAAACAATTATTAACTTTCTCAATTTGTTCTGACATCGGCTGAGGCAAGAAAAAATGTTCCCCAGCGGGTACTTAGCTTTAGATGACTTTGGTACTGAAAACACAGGAGCTGACCGACCGGCACTTGCGAACTGCTTCTGCTTCGGGCACCGCGCGGCAAGAAAGACTGAAGAAGATGGCATCGGCCGATGCCTTTATACTCCAGCCGTTCTGACGTCGGAGAGGAGGCGACACCAGCCAACGCCGGACCCAGACTTTGGAATCCGGCCGACCGAGGGCTGCCTGAGGCAGGACAACCCATATGTTATGACTGCAGTTGCATTCTTGAAGGACATCATCGATATCTGTGCAGTAACAGAAACCGGGTCCAGGGCTCCCGAGAGCACCCCAGCACTACCAGGTTATACCTCATACCATGCTTTTCGGCCCCAAAACTTGGACCGAACCGTAAAAGGAGGGGGAGTATCGATATTCATCAAAGATACCCACACCTCCAGGTTGGTGGCAAAGCACTAAGCATCAGAGACTATCCATGTGCAACTAACAGTGGGTAAAACTGCCTTCCAGTTTATAGCCTGCTACAGACCACCCTCCCAAACCCAGGAAACCCACTTGGCCTTCTTGAGAACTCTGGAAAATATTAAGGTCTCTCCAAACACCATTATATTGGGCGACTTCAACTACCTAAACATAGACTGGGAGCATTACTCTAGCTCCAACACCCTAGCCCAAAGGTTCCTAGAATTTATAAACTCAAATGCTATGGAACAGCTTGTTACCACTCCCACAAGAGGGGAAAACATACTGGACCTGATCATCACCAACATGGGGACTCTAAGCTCCAGACCAGAAGTGTATCCCTCACTGGTAAGATCAGACCTTAAACTAATCTCACTGGATATTCACATCCCGGCCCCACCCCCTGCCCAGAAAACCACAGTGAAAAACTTCTCTAAAGCAAATTTCACACTCCTCAAAACTGAGGTGGAATCCTTCAAAGGCCCCGGGCCTGAGGAAAAGACGGCCCAGACCGCAGAATCCTTTATAAACACATTCTATGAACACCTTCAGGAATGCATGGATCATGCGATCCCAAATAAAACCAAGACCCAATCCTCCAAAGGCAGACGTCCTGTCTGGTGGACCCCAGCCATAAACAAACTATACAATAGAAGGAGGAAGCTAGTAAATGATAGAGCAAAATCCCAAAAAGGGAAGGCATCACGGATCAGTATTAGAAAAAAACTATGGGCACACATAAAATTGTCTAAGGCCAGCTTCGAGAGAAAAATTGCACAGGACACTAAAGATAATCACAAGGCTTTCTTTAGTTATGTTAGGAACCTGGGTGATAATTCCCAGATATGCTCAGAATTAGTCCAAAATGACAAAAAAAATACACCGAACCCACAGACATTGCCAACATCCTAGCTGACAGGTTCAGCGCAAACTTCTCCCCCCCCATCCCCACCAAAAGGGCAAATATCTATCCCAGCAGAGTGCTGCCCCCCTGACATCTCAGATGCTCAGGTAAGAGCCGCCCACTCCAAAGCAAAAAACACAGCATCAATGGGACCAGACAGTGTCCCGGGCTGCGTCCTACATGAACTCCAAGAAGAGCTAAACCCAAACAGAAAACTAGTGTTCAATCTCAGCCTTACTACAGGATATGTGCCCAAACAGTGGCGTACAGCAACAGTGGTCCCTCTCCATAAAGGTGGTGCCTCAACGGATCCTGGAATCTATCGCCCCATAAGCCTGACTAGCTTGGTCTGCAAAGCTATGGAAAGGATCATCATGGACCTCATAAATAAAGATATTGGGGACCTACAAACACTGGATCCTACCCAGTTCGGCTTTAAGGGCAGATCCTGCCTCTTAAACCTGGTTGATTTCTTTGAAACAGTCACCAAGGCCATTGACAACGGGAAGGTGGTCCACACAGCCTACCTGGACCTCGCAAAAGCCTTCAATACAATACCCCACTCGGGCATTATAGATAAGCTCACCAGCTTAAATATAAACCCCTATGTCACTAGATGGATTCCAAACTGGCTCAAGGACAGAACCCACATGGTTAGAATTGCTGGAGCCATGTCAGACTCCAAACCAGTTACAAGTGGTGTCCCACAAGGCTCAGTCCTGGGACCTCTCTTGTTCGGTATATATTTCTTGGAGGTACAGGCCAACACGGAAGGACTGTGGCTGACCAAGTTCGCAGCTGACTGCAAACTGGGCGCCATTATCGACTCTCCAGCCGACACAAGCATCCTTCAAAAGGGCCTCATAGAAACAGACAACTGGTGCCAGAGCCATGGCCTCAAGCTAAATGCCAAAAGTGTATAGTCATCCCTTTGGCAAAACAAAGTGCCCACAAATTACCACATAGGTGGTAATCCATTAAGTACAGAAGAAGTAATTAGGGACCTGGGGACCCAAGTTGATAGCAATCTCTCATTTGACAACCACGTGGCCAAAGTGGTTAGAAAAACATTTTATATAGCCCACCTAATCATGAAGGGATTCACATCTAGATCAGGGGACGTCATCGTGCCTCTTTACTCATCCCTCATCAGGCCCATAATTGAGTACAATGCCCCTTTTGGGATGTACCTTACCACACACCTGCAGCAACTGGAAAGACCCCAAAAGTACCTCACCAAGAGGATCAAAGGGCTCAAACAAATGCCATATGCTGCCCGGTTAAAGAAACTCCAGCTCTACTCAGTGGCATACCGCCTGTTCAGAGGCGATCTGTGCCTGACGTATAAAGCCATATCCAACCCGGAATTAATGGACATGCTGCACCTCAGAAAATCCAAATCCCATCAAGCTACGCACTCGAGAGACTTGAACTTCAGCACTGAAATAAATAGGACATGCTGGAGGGACAGATTCATAACCCAGAGGCTCCCTTCACTCTGGAATAAAATCCCAGTCCAGGTTAGGCAGAGTCCCTCATTGACTC